>NC_143526.1:716666-1041250 GCF_031878675.1 Megascapheus bottae
ACATCAAAAAGACAAAAGGCAAAAATCAAAAGGCAAACAGCAAAAACCAAAGTCTTATCTCCATTTCTTGTAGTTCATTTCAATAAATCGTATTTCTGGATGATCATATGCACATAGCTATTGAGTTTTTTGATCTAGAATGTGCCTATAATTCTCCAAGTAAAAACATTGGAAAGTAAAAGACAAAAATTCACTAGGATATGATAAAGTATACAGGACTGTGAACACTCACACAGTAAGACCAGAGGAGGATATTCTTATTCTTCTCTTCCAAAATCTCACTATATAATAAGCACTGGTATTTCTTGGCATGGAGTTTACAGCTCATGTCCTGGAACGACAGTAGGTTGGGATATGATTTCCCAAAAGGTCAATAATGTCTCACAGTTTTGACAGTTTTCTCATTATCTTGCATTTCTCCTCCTTGTTCTATTTATTCTTTGGAACCCTCTACTACACCATCCTAACAAGCTTCTAACACCAATTCCCTTTGAAATAAAGACAACTGCCTCCCAAAAGTTTGATGAGAGACTCTGGAAGTTAATTTGTTGCCCCCGATAAGGCAATAAGTCAAACTCAATCATTTTGATCAAATTTTTTATTCATATTCCTGTACCATTACATCAATGTGTGGTACTAGTTTTAAGTCCTGGACCATTAGGGATATTGTTTTTTCTATCTAAACATTTACCCATATCAATAAATTCTAATCTGCTTTGGTTGTTTTTGACAGACACAAATAAAATGACTTTCAAAATTATATTACTACTTGATTTGTAAAATGTAGTATATTATCCATCACAAAACAGTACTCTACATAATCAACAGTTAACTAAAATATGGCCAGGCACATGCTCATGCCAGTAATCCTAGCTACCCAAGAAGCTCACATATGAGGACAGGAGCTCAAAGCTAGCACGGGCAGGAAAACCCAGGAAATTCTTATCTCCAATTTGCCACCAAGAAATCAAAGGCAGAGCTGTTATACAAGTGGCTGAGTATTAACATCAAGTGAAAAATCTAGTGGATAGCAGCCTGACATCAGTTCAAGGCCCAGATACTGGCATACATTTACAAAAAGTTAATTAAAATATAATGAATCAATATCAAACCATGTAATCATAATTCAAACTGTATTTGCTTCCCTGACTTTTCCAGATATGATGAAGTTTGAATATTCTCCACATAGTCACACTGTTTGAGAGAGCTAATAAGCAAAGCAATATCACTGAAAACTTTTGTGCAAAAGTTTCAAGCCTAATATTAATTTATTTAAAATGTTTGAGAAAGTTTGCATAGAAAATCTTGACAAATTAAAAAAAATATTATTTGGTTTTACCCCAGTTTCTCAAAACTCCTTATATTCGATAGCAGAAGAAATGGAACGGTACAGCATTAACTTATGCACATATCAGCTGTTTCTATCTTAACTAGGAAGCACTGTTTCATCTCTTATCAGACACAAAATGGATCGAAAGTTAATTGGAAAAGTATTTCAGAAGAAAAGTGGTAGAGAAAGGTCTAATAGGTTTTTCAAGATGTAAAGATTCATATTTTTATGTTGGAAAGGATACCAAACCAGAGAATAGTTTCTAGTTAAGAACACAGTGAATATTTTTAATGTATGAAAAACCTAGCTACAATAGAGCAAAATAATAATAATAGTAATAATAATAATAATAATAATAATAATAATAAATCTACAGTTCCACTATACCTAGCAGGTCATGAAATATTTGTGATAAGCTTGAACAACCACTTTTTCATGAACTTAATAATTTTTTCTTTTCTTTTCTTTTCTGGTTAGTCTTGGGTCTTGAACTCTGGGCCTGGGCGCTGTCCCTGAGCTCTTCATCTCAAGGCTAGTGCTCTACTCCTTGTCTCACCAAATAAAGGTTATACCCTTTATTTTAAAAGCTATGCATTTTCAAATTAACATTAAAACTTATACCACTTCTGCTTTTCTGGTAGTTAATTGGAGATAAGACTCACAGACTTTCATGCCCAGGCTGGCTTTGAACTACAATACTCAGACCTCAGTCTTCTGAGTGGCTAGGATTACAGGTGTGGGTCACTGGCTCCTGTCTTAATCTTTTTTGCTAAGTACTCACTTTGTTTTCAGATGAGGGACTGCTTTCCCAAGAGCCCTCTTTTTCTATTGATATCATCTCAAAAACCTTCTTCTTTTCAGTCACCATCTGTGGCTGCCTGCCTAGATATTATATATTCTTCCTGACCCCTGGAACTTGATCTGCATATTTTATCATTGTGCATATAGTAGTTGTGTAGTTCTTTTTTTTGCCATCATGGGCTTGAGCTCAGGGCCTGGGCACTGTCATTGGAATTTCTCAAGGCTCAGCACTCTACCACTTGAGCCTCAGCACCACTTCCAGCTTTTTTCTATGTATGTGGTACCAGGGAATTGAACCCTGGTCTTCGTGCATGCTAGGCAAGCACTCTGCCACTAGGCCCCAGTAGTTGTTCTTCTTTATCAATACTGGAAGATTCTGATGACTCAGATACATCTGAGACATTTTTTGTAGCCCCTATAATACAACTATCTGCACTAAGACGTTCTGAATACATCTGGACACACACTCTGAAATCTAAAGAAAGGACATGCATTTTGATTTAATAATCCTGAATTCCAACAACTAGGACCAGTCAGAATTATTCTGGACTGGTATCCTTAAATTCAGTTGTTATGATAAATCAAAACACTGGACTATTTAAAACTATTGTCAAAAATCTCATTCAGTGGGGTAAAAGATAAGTCATCAAGACAATTGAAATACATATTTCAAGACCATGAAAAGGAGACTAATCTGAAATGGAAAGACTTAGAAAAAATCATATTAAGTGAAGTAAGCCAGACTCAAAGGAACTTAGGCTCAATGGTTTCCCTCATTCGTCAGAATCAGTAGAAACCTTGGGCTCTACTAGCAGAGATTTGCAATAGAGCAAAATCTTGATACATAAGGACATATAATGTGAAGCTAATTGAAAGGACCTCCAGGATAGTGAAACAAAAGCCATATAATGAATGATCGTTGTCCTTAATGTACTATGTTGTCTCTCATCTCCTTTGCTGTCCCTTGGTTATCTCATATTGGTATAGTATCTCACTTTGTTATCTGATATATTGAATTTATTTGTATTTGAATATTTGAAATTTGATAGGGAAGGGGGGAAAACCAAGACGGATGGGGGGTGTGGGGGGGAGGGAAACGGGTACCAAGACATGTGAAAGGGTATCAATGTATGTGAATGAATGCACCTTCTATCTGGCAAATATCATGTAACCCTTTTACTAATTACAATAAAAAAACAATGCAGCCTTTAAAGATGCTACTAAAGTGTGAAACCATGATATAACAAGCCAAAAAGCTTTCTTTCTTTAGTTTCTATCTGTATGATTTTCTTCTCAACATCTAAACATTTTCTGAATATATAAATAGAACTTTTTAAAGTAGAGGCAAATTCATAGCAGATGTTAGCACTGGATGAATACAATAGGTTTGAGTAAAAACCAGAGTGCTCCGTATTTTAGGACATCTGCACATCTTCCATCTCAGCTTCTTCTGAACATGCTTGGATCATGCTGTGACCCTTACATGGCTTTTCTAAGACAGTCAGAATTAGAGGCTTCTGGAACCTGATGTATTCAATGAGTGTGTGTGTGTGTGTGTGTGTGTGTGTGTGTGTGTGTGTGTGTGGCAGGGAGGACGGGGCAAGGGACAATACTGGGACTTGAACTCAGGGCCTAAATGCTGAACCTTAGCTTTTTCACTCAAAGCTGACACTCTACACTTGAGCCAGAGCTGCACTTTTGGCTTTTTATGGTTAATTGGAAATACGATTCCCATGGTCTTTGAAGCTTGGGCTGGCTTTAAACTGCAAATATATTAGGCTCCAGAGTAGCTAAAATTTCAGGTATGAGACACTGGTGCCCAGCCGCAGTGAAATTTTTATATAAGAAAATGTAAACCATTAACATATAAGCAGATATAAAGAATTTGTGTTGTTAGAGATTTCTTCTATGATTTAGCTCGTATTAGTTCAAATCATTCTTGTCATATCTAAATTAGTCAGCACATATTTTCCTGTCCATAACCAAGTTCCCAGTTCCATTAATCTTTCTAACAAGGTTTGAGACTATATAGGACAGAGCCCCTGCTGCCTAATCAATAAGGTGTCAGGGAGAAAACTAGACTCCCAATTGAAGTTTACAATAAACCAGCATGAAGTGGAGTCTCTGGAAGAATCACTTGAGTTTGGGACTATGTTGAGCCCAAAGCCTCAGTAAGCCACAGAAAGAAGACTTGTGGGGGAATTGACAAAAAGTTAACTTCACTCAGGGCACAAAGAAGAGATCATTACTGGAACTCTGATGACACAGTAACTTCCAGAGATCTAGAACACTCTCTGAACCATCACTGTTTCCTCCACTGCTCATCACTGTGGCATACGCTGTATCCCTGACACTATCAATATATGCTTGCATGTGCCCATCTTCATCTGAACAAAGCAGGTGAATGAAGGGTATTAACTATGGTGCACGTGGACGGCACACTGGTAAGGCATCTAATGGAATTAGGTGGGTTATTCACATTGCTCATTGAGGATCAATATTTCCACTGCAAACAACAAGCAAACTTGACTAAAATATAAAATGACTTACGTCTGGAAAGCACTGGGGAGATTCCAAGGTGTTAAGAAGTTGAGAACCAAGATCAAGGAGAGAGAGAAAGGATAAAAGCAAGAGACCTAAATACCAAATCACCACATGGAATGTACAAGTTCTAACATACAAGGTGAAAATAAAATCATGGGGTAGTTGCTAAGAGATGGAGTAGGTAGATCCACTTTTAAGCTTTGTCACCAAGTTTATAAAACAAACTTTGACAGTCATAAAAGAGGACACAGGTATTTTCTGCATGATTTTACTGATGGTAAGGCTCTACTTTGCATAAAAATGTTGAAAGAAAGCAACATTTGATCGTTGGCAAGTGGCATGCAGAGATGGAGAAACTTGAGAATACATATACCATACTAGCAACACTCTCCTTTTTGAGAAGTGATTTTTAGAAGTGCCCTTAAGATAACAGTCCAATAAGTCACATTTTTATTAGTATTTGATATGTATTTTTGTGTAAATACAACATATGTATGCAAATACATATGTATGTAAATACGATAAAAATTTGGCTATATCTAGTATCGGTAACATTACTCCATTTATGAGGCAGCACTGTCATGATGTAATGACTTTCTAAAGGACTCACCTCAACACAGCAATGAAATTCCAAAAGGGTATAGAGGAGTCATTCCACCTGCGAACATCCTGCCCTGGATCCTCCACAGTTCATGTCTAATTCATGTCTTCTGCAAACACAATATACATCCATTCTATACTCCATAGCTCCCAACATCCTCACGTATTCCAACAGCAACTCAACAGCAACTCACAGGTCCAAACTCTCAGCTAAATCAGACATAACTAGACCTAAAACATGATTCATCCTGAGGCAAATTCTGTCTAGCTAGGATGTTTTAAATCAAAGTGTTAAGGTTAAGTGCTTCTCAAACACAGTGGAAGGGCATACATCAAAAAAGAAATGGACAACAGGACCCACGTAAATTCACACAGGGAAAGCAACATTAGACCCTAAACTCTCTATACCAGTTCTCTGCATGTGTTCTCTATTGGACACACAGTGGTGGTTGACACCACAAAGCCTTTGGCAACCCTGCTTCTTTGGCTTTGTAAGTTCATCTATCATATATTTTTCTTCCACAAAGCTCTAAAGCAGAGAGAGACTGCCGAGAGGATGGGTTTTACTCCATCTTCCAGGAAATTGTTCTCCATTTACACCATAGATTGCCTAACTATACTTCCATCAGCATTCTGTCAAATTACCTAAGCACTCTTCTTAGAGGATTCAGACTTTCTCTACAGCACCCTTCTTTCTCCCAATCCTCACCAGCACAAACTCAATATTTTGCTAGTGACAATACTGGGTTTCTGGCCTGCTCTTCCAAATTCTTCTGGTTTTTATCCAGCTTCAAAGCTGCTTCCACATGTTCAACTATTTGCTATAGTGATAGTCTCACTTTTCAATATCAATTTTCTTTTTTAGTCTGTTTTGTGATGCAGTCGCTATACCACAGACTGGGTCAATCATAATCAGTAGAAGTTTTTTTTTTTTGTCTCACAGTTCTGGAGACTGGGAAGTCTGAGATTGAGAGACTGCATCTGGGAGGTGCTTCGTGCTATGTCTAAAAAGACAGCAGGACAAACACAAAGTATGATAGAGAGAAGAAAAAAGCTCAAAGAAATTCACCTTTTTTTGAGAGACTTTTGAGAGTTAGAAAAGCCTACAAACCATAACAAACAATCTATTCTAAACATGGCAGTTGTAGCTGAACATCTTTGATATTTTCTCCAGTTTCTTACTAATTTAAAACACTTTGTAGTCTGTGAGCTGGGAGTTGTAAACCTTAAAAAGGTTGTATTATCAAACATTTAAAACAAATGTAGAAAAATTCATATGTAAAATCTTAATTAAAAACACATAAGAGGTAGAATACTAATTTATAGGAGCTATTTCCAACAAAGAAATAATCTATAACTAAGTTTCAAACATGATTATGAACATAGATCACCATTTTAAAATATGTCTGGATTGAAAGAATGCCACGGTTTATAAAACTGTAATACTTCTGGTGAGATGATTTTTATGGCTAAGTAAAACAAAAGGTAAGATTTTAAGCAAAAATTTAATATCAATCAAACTGTTTTATTTTTTTATTTTTTTATTGTAATTAATAAAAGGGTTACATGATATTTGCCAGATAGAAGGTGCATTAATTCACATCCATCAATACCCTTTCACATGTCTTGGTACCCATTATCTTCCCCCCCACCCACCACCCACCCCCTATCTTGGTTTTCCCCCCTTCCCTATCAAATTTCAAATAACCAAATACAAATAAATTCAATATATCAGATAACAAAGTGAGATACTGTAACAATATGAGTTACCCAAGGGACAGCAAAGGAGATGAAAGATAACATAGTAGATTAAGGACAACAATCATTCGTTATATGGCTTTTGTTTAATCATTATAATACAAGTGGCAGAGTATTAACATCAAGTGAAAAATCTAGTGGATAGCAGCCTGACATCAGTTCAAGGCCCAGATACTGGCATACATTTACAAAAAGTTAATTAAAATATAATGAATCAATATCAAACCATGTAATCATAATTCAAACTATATTTCCTTCCCTGACTTTTCCAGATATGATGAAGTTTGAATATTCTCCACATAGTCACACTGTTTGAGAGAGCTAATAAGCAAAGCAATATCACTGAAAACTTTTGTGCAAAAGTTTCAAGCCTAATATTAATTTATTTAAAATGTTTGAGAAAGTTTGCATAGAAAATCTTGACAAATTAAAAAAATATTATTTGGTTTTACCCCAGTTTCTCAAAACTCCTTATATTCGATAGCAGAAGAAATGGAACGGTACAGCATTAACTTATGCACATATCAGCTGTCTCTATCTTAACTAGGAAGCACTGTTTCATCTCTTATCAGACACAAAATGGATTGAAAGTTAATTGGAAAAGTATTTCAGAAGAAAAGTGGTAGAGAAAGGTCTAATAGGTTTTTCAAGATGTAAAGATTCATATTTTTATGTTGGAAAGGATACCAAACCAAAGAAAAGTTTCTAGTTAAGAACACAGTGAATATTTTTAATGTATGAAAAACCTAGCTACAATAGAGCAAAATAATATTAATAATAATAGTAATAATAATAATAATAATAATAATAAATCTACAGTTCCACTATACCTAGCAGGTCATGAAATATTTGTGATAAGCTTGAACAACCACTTTTTCATGAACTTAATAATTTTTTCTTTTCTTTTCTTTTCTGGTTAGTCTTGGGTCTTGAACTCTGGGCCTGGGCGCTGTCCCTGAGCTCTTCATCTCAAGGCTAGTGCTCTACTCCTTGTCTCACCAAATAAAGGTTATACCCTTTATTTTAAAAGCTATGCCTTTTCAAATTAACATTAAAACTTATACCACTTCTGCTTTTCTGGTAGTTAATTGGAGATAAGACTCACAGACTTTCATGCCCAGGCTGGCTTTGAACTACAATACTCAGACCTCAGTCTTCTGAGTGGCTAGGATTACAGGTGTGGGTCACTGGCTCCTGTCTTAATCTTTTTTGCTAAGTACTCACTTTGTTTTCAGATGAGGGACTGCTTTCCCAAGAGCCCTCTTTTTCTATTGATATCATCTCAAAAACCTTCTTCTTTTCAGTCACCATCTGTGGCTGCCTGCCTAGATATTATATATTCTTCCTGACCCCTGGAACTTGATCTGCATATTTTATCATTGTGCATATAGTAGTTGTGTAGTTCTTTTTTTGCCATCATGGGCTTGAGCTCAGGGCCTGGGCACTGTCCTTGGACTTTCTCAAGGCTCAGCACTCTACCACTTGAGCCTCAGCACCACTTCCAGCTTTTTTCTATGTATGTGGTACCAGAGAATTGAACCCTGGTCTTCGTGCATGCTAGGCAAGCACTCTGCCACTAGGCCCCAGTAGTTGTTCTTCTTTATCAATACTGGAAGATTCTGATGACTCAGATACATCTGAGACATTTTTTGTAGCCCCTGTAATACAACTATCTGCACTAAGATGTTCTGAATACATCTGAACACACACTCTGAAATCTAAAGAAAGGACATGCATTTTGATTTAATAATCCTGAATTCCAACAACTAGGACCAGTCAGAATTATTCTGGACTGGTATCCTTAAGTTCAGTTGTTATGATAAAACAAAACACTGGACTATTTAAAACTATTGTCAAAAATCTCATTCAGTGGGGTAAAAGATAAGTCATCAAGACAATTGAAATACATACTTCAAGACCATGAAAAGGAGACTAATCTGAAATGGAAAGACTTAGAAAAAATCATATTAAGTGAAGTAAGCCAGACTCAAAGGAACTTAGGCTCAATGGTTTCCCTCATTCGTCATAATCAGTAGAAACCTTGGGCTCTACTAGCAGAGATTTGCAATAGAGCAAAATCTTGATACATAAGGACATATAATGTGAAGCTAATTGAAAGGACCTCCAGGATAGTGAAACAAAAGCCATATAATGAATGATTGTTGTCCTTAATGTACTATGTTGTCTCTCATCTCCTTTGCTGTCCCTTGGTTATCTCATATTGGTATAGTATCTCACTTTGTTATCTGATATATTGAATTTATTTGTATTTGAATATTTGAAATTTGATAGGGAAGGGGGGAAAACCAAGACGGATGGGGGGTGTGGGGGGGAGGGAAACGGGTACCAAGACATGTGAAAGGGTATCAATGTATGTGAATGAATGCACCTTCTATCTGGCAAATATCATGTAACCCTTTTACTAATTACAATAAAAAAAAACAATGCAGCCTTTAAAGATGCTACTAAAGTGTGAAACCATGATATAACAAGCCAAAAAGCTTTCTTTCTTTAGTTTCTATCTGTATGATTTTCTTCTCAACATCTAAACATTTTCTGAATATATAAATAGAACTTTTTAAAGTAGAGGCAAATTCATAGCAGATGTTAGCACTGGATGAATACAATAGGTTTGAGTAAAAACCATAGTGCTCCGTATTTTAGGACATCTGCACATCTTCCATCTCAGCTTCTTCTGAACATGCTTGGATCATGCTGTGACCCTTACATGGCTTTTCTAAGACAGTCAGAATTAGAGGCTTCTGCAACCTGATGTATTCAATGAGTGTGTGTGTGTGTGTGTGTGTGTGTGTGTGTGTGTGTGTGTGTGTGTGTGTGGCAGGGAGGACGGGGCAAGGGACAATACTGGGACTAGAACTCAGGGCCTAAATGCTGAACCTTAGCTTTTTCACTCAAAGCTGACACTCTACACTTGAGCCAGAGCTGCACTTTTGGCTTTTTATGGTTAATTGGAAATACGATTCCCATGGTCTTTGAAGCTTGGGCTGGCTTTAAACTGCAAATATATTAGGCTCCAGAGTAGCTAAAATTTCAGGTATGAGACACTGGTGCCCAGCCACAGGGAAATTTTTATATAAGAAAATGTAAACCATTAACATATAAGCAGATATAAAGAATTTGTGTTGTTAGAGATTTCTTCTATGATTTAGCTGGTATTAGTTCAAATCATTCTTGTCATATCTAAATTAGTCAGCACATATTTTCCTGTCCATAACCAAGTTCCCAGTTCCATTAATCTTTCTAACAAGGTTTGAGACTATATAGGACAGAGCCCCTGCTGCCTAATCAATAAGGTGTCAGGGAGAAAACTAGACTCCCAATTGAAGTTTACAATAAACCAGCATGAAGTGGAGTCTCTGGAAGAATCACTTGAGTTTGGGACTATGTTGAGCCCAAAGCCTCAGTAAGCCACAGAAAGAAGACTTGTGGGGGAATTGACAAAAATTAACTTCACTTAGGGCACAAAGAAGAGATCATTACTGGAACTCTGATGACACAGTAACTTCCAGAGATCTAGAACACTCTCTGAACCATCACTGTTATGCTATATCATCATCTCTGGTTTGGTTCTTTGTACACTGTCCCTCTTTCTGTCCTGGGAGTCAGTCCTTCAAAACCCTTGTCATTGCAAATTCCTCTCCTTATCTGGAAATTATGTTCCCATCTCCACACAGGATCCACTGCTTTTCCCTATACAGGACTGACAGTGATCCACAATTAAATATTCCAGGATGCGTTCTGATTTGATTACTCATTCTAGTAAAAGGCCACATGGGGCTTCAACAAAACACTGCACAGTGGGAGAAGGGTTTGGCAATTCAAATCAAGATGATCCTGAAGACTTTGCATATATTTGTTTCCTCCATTAGTCTGCTCTCTGAACATACAATATTTACTGCCTCCATTGGTCTGCTCTCTATACATATATTTACTGCCCCTGTAGTATATCAGGCATCATATACATTTTGAAGGGTGACTATCAGCAAATGTACGTGAAAAGTACACCTTACTCCTGCAACCACTCATGATACTCATATGTCCAAATACACTTCAAATGACAACCAGTATCTGCTCTAATGCGAATTGATCTGCAAACCTTCCTTTGTTCACAGTACACATAACATATTACATTTTAATGTAGATCTGTTTCATTATCTCTGTACATGCTCTTTTCCACATCAAATTAGGTCTTATCCTTCTGTATCACAGTATAAGCAACACAAATATTTGCCTCACATTACCAACTCAAAAGACACAAAATGACTGGGAAAAAACCTTCAAAATATCTCTGTTTTTCCATTTACCTTCATCCAAATTCCCCTCCATCCCCCCATTTCCTCATGACCGCTTTCAATTGTTAAAAGGAGCACATCATGGAGAGAGGAGGATGGATTTTTCTTCTACTCTGTAAATACATACTTCGTAGACATATGTATATAAATATACATATTGCATAAGCAAATTTAATGTATCTTAAAATATAATTTATAAGAGGACAACACTTTTTCCAAATGCAACTCAGCAATATGAATTTTTAAAGTAGGGTTGTTTCACAGTCATTGGGTGACTGAAAGGTGGCTTTCACCCGCAACTACATTAGTTAGTCAGCAATTCAATTTTCTCAGATCTGTAAGAGGGGGTAATAGCTGCAAATTGTCCTGACATATGCTACCAGCTGCTTCTGTAAAGCAACAGTTATACAACTTGCTCTCTCTCAGTTTGAAGCAGAAAGAAAAAAATTTTCTTTAACAGTTATTTTCCATTTTCAAGTTTGGAATTAAAAGTCTGAAACTGCCTCTGTGCACAGTACACAAAAGCCAGTTCACAAAAGCTACTCTGATACATAATTTTAACTGCTGACTCATTTTTTCACAATTTGACCACATTTTAATGTCTCCATGAAATTTTACACTACATCTGAAATAATACCGCATTTTTTCAAGAACTGTTCAGATCCCTCACTTCATGAAGCCTAAAAACCATGGTGAGTGGTGTGTTCAGTGTATAATGCAGGGAGTACTTGCCACAGGTCCAAGCAGGAGAAACTGAAGTTCCAGGAAATCAGAATGTGACTACTACAAAATAAGTGTCTTGATTCCTGTTCCTTCATTCAACAACAGTAACATTCAACTCCACATGAGAAAACCATTCCTATCAGGAAATCATTCTACCTTTAATTCATGCTATTTATCCAAACTCAACAACACCACCTGTGATTTTCATGGTCTCCAGAGGGTCATGCTATGCTCTGTTCTTATAACTCAGTCTTACTCCCAAGGCATGGCCCACTGACTATCTTCTCCTGGGAGGACTTCCTCGAAATTCTTCAGCAGCCCATTCTCCAGCTCAGAATCATTTTTAGTATATTTTTATTGTAATTAATAGAAGGGCTACATTATATTCACCAGATAGAAGATGCTTTACTTCATAAACATTGATACCCTTTCTCATGTCTTGGTCCCCATTTCCCTCCCCCCACCCCCAACCCTCATCGTGTTTTCCCCCTTCCCTATCCAATTTCAAATAACCAAATAAACATATATACAATATATCAGATAACAAGGTAAAATACTGTAACAATTCGAGGTAACCAAGGGACAGCAAAAGAGATGAGAGATAACATAGTACATTAAGGACAACAATCACTCATTATATGGCTTTTGTTTCTATATCCTGGAGGACCTTTCATTTAGCATCATACTATATGGCCTTATGTATCTAGGTTTTATTCTATTGGAAATCTCTGCTAGGAGAGCCCAAGGTTTCTACTGATTAGTACAAATGAGGGAAACCATTGAGCCTATGTTCCTTTGAGTCTGGATTACTTCACTTAAAATGATTTTATTCTAAGTCTTTCCATATCCTTACAAATGGGGCGATGTCGTTCTTTCTGACAGCAGCATAGAATTCCATTGTGTATAAATACCACATCTTGTTGATCCACTCATTAACTGAAGGGCATTTGGGTTGGTTCCATATCTTTGCTATGGTAAATAGTGCTGCAATGAACGTCATTGTGATAGTGGATGTGGTATGTCCTTGTTTCTGGACAACAGGGTAAATGCCAACTAGTGGAATTGCTGGGTCATAGGGGAGCTCTATGTTAAGTCTTTTGAGGAACCACCTGTCAGGAAGGCTCTTTTCCTTTGTTTTGCAGAAACTGTTCTGTATTCAAACAGAAATCTACCTGTATTACTCACTTCTGGAAAGGATTGGACTGCACCACCTAGCAAAAACACTGAGAAACTTCAGCTTCCTGAGCAACTAGCTGCAAAAAACTATGAAACATAAGTAATACACATAAGTAATACACAGCCTAGAATTCCATTGTGTATAAATACTACATCTTGTTGATCCACTCATCAACTGAGGGGCATCTGGGTTGGTTCTATATCTTTGCTATAGTAAATAGTGCTATCTAGCTATTTTCTTTACCACTGCTTGCAATACTTCGTTGATATTATCTCAGAGGCACACTCTGACTCAGCTTTCAGATATTAATGATTCTTTTATTTCTTTACACAAATAAAATTTTCCATTGTCCTTCAACTCTTCTACTCAGTAATCTTCAGTAGCTCTCTATTTCATCCAATAATAGGCCAAAATTTCTCCTGAACCAGGAAACAGAAACTTAAGTCTCTGAGCTAGCTAATTAAACTTCTAAATTTCAAAATCACCATCTATGCATATGTGTGGACATTTATATAGTAATATTCAAATGGTAAAAGATTCTTTATAATCTTTTCTATTCACCTAATGAATTATTCACATCATCATATAATCTTCTACTCCTTGGTATGATTCCCACTGTGATCTCATTAACAATTCGCTATGGATCCCATTTCTTCTAAGTTTCTCTTATTTCTACTTAGGATGGTTTTCTCACACCAGTAACCTTATGTTTGACCTAATTTTGAAACTATTTTCTGACCCTGATCGAGAGCTCAGACATCAAAAAGATATTCACCATCTTTCTAGAAACTGGCTTTGGTTTAACCCTAAAATGAGTAAATAGGTGTTCTTCATGAACTGCACTCAAAGCTTACTTGCTACTTAAAGCAAGACCTCAAAAAACATCACAACTCATAAAATCAGTAATATCCCAGAGTTCTTTTGTAAAGAACTTCAAGCATTTACATAGATGAAATGAAACTGATGTGCAGTCAAAATGACAGAAACAGATGGTTCTGCCATCACTTAATATGACACTTGTTTCTCCAGGCTGGTGAACAGAAGGAACCAGTTGTAGAAGGTGAAAAGGGTCTTGCAATTTAGAACCCACTGAAGTATAAAATGCCACCAAACTTGTCTCAAATTAAAACACATTTTAGTTTCTTCATTTGAAATCCTATACTGCGTAAGATTAAAAATCTCATAACTACCCAGATTTAAACTCTGAGCTTCTGATCATCTGAGGCCTGAAAATACTGGTTTGTGATGAATAGGTCTTAGGAAAACAGAAGGGGCATTTCAAATTCAAGATAAAACTATATCCATTGAAAATCTATATAACTGTCCAAACAAGAGTTTTCAAGATAAAATATCCAATTTATTTTAAAGTAAGATGTTTTAAATGTTCATATTCACCAAGTTTCACCAACTTACATATTCCTTTATTTAACAGTGATTTATTGATAAGAAATAATACAGTATAATGAACAGAGCACAATATCTGGTATTGTATACCTTGGGTTTCCTTTCCTACCTCCCCTACTTGTTGATTCTGTAGATCTATAGTCCTGGAATAGAAGCCTGGCTTTATAAGATTCACTTTTCTCTACTGTCATGAAGCAGAATGTAGCATGTAAGTCCAGACAGTATTTGGCATTTTCTGAGCAACTAAGTATAAACTCACCTCCTTCACTCACGTTCCTTCTCCTGCCATGTCCTATCATGCACATGTTGAGCACAGTTCAACTCCAAAGTTCAGAGTGTGAAAAAGTTCAAACTTTATACTTAATGCTATGAATATTATCTCTCAGCCCAGAAAGCAGAATCACAATTCTGCCATTCTTTGGTGTCACTACTTTTCATCATTCCCACTGCAGCTTAAATTTTGCACCCAAGAAAAGTCTAAATCACCAAGTTTGTACATTTTTATATTATATATCTGACAGTACAGTGACTAGGATTCATGTAGCCCATTATAATTCTCAGTTGTTCATCTTTTCTTAGAGCCTGGTTATTTTCTTTGGTGTCTAAAGTTATTTCATTAGGTCCAAACAAGATAAAATGATTTGCATTTCCATACAGAATTACAGGATTTTCCCATGC
Organism: Megascapheus bottae; assembly: GCF_031878675.1. Lineage (NCBI taxonomy): Eukaryota > Metazoa > Chordata > Mammalia > Rodentia > Geomyidae > Megascapheus > Megascapheus bottae. The sequence continues at coordinate 731,995 of NC_143526.1, forward strand.
TTTGACTACTTGTACTTATTTAATTAATTTATAGAGTTATTTATTTTCGCTGTCATACAAGCTTTGAACTCAGGACCTTGGGCTTACTAAGCTGGTACTGACTCTGTAACTGAGTCAAGTCTGTAGTCCTGTTTTTTAAGAGTCTCATTTAACTCCCAAGCACACACTCTAGTCACAATTGACTTACTTTATGCTTCTCATAGGTGCTGGGCTAAGAAACACAAACCACCATGTCTATGGCTTGTGAAAGTGATACACACATTTCAGGGCTGGCATCAAGCTGTGTCCTCCAATATTTCCCTCCCCAGAATCTAAGATGACAGGTGTGAGCTACCGGTAACCCCACTTGACTTATTACAATTTTTTTTTGCCAGTCCTGGGCTTGGGCTCAGGGCTTGAGCACTGTCCTTGTACTTTCTGAAGGCTAGCACTCTACCATTTGAGGCTCAGCACCACTTCCGACTTTTTGCTATGTATGTGGGGTACCAAGGAATTGAACCCGGGTCTTCGTGCATGCTTTGCGAGCACTCTACCACTAGACCAAACCCCGGCCCTTACAATTTTTTTTATAATTTGAAAGCAGTTCAAGAAAAGAGATTACTCCTCAGAAACCACCAGCTCTCACAAAGTGCCTTACACAAAATCAACCAATTCTATAGAAGCCTTAAATAAATTAGTGTGTATATCCTTCTACTTCAGTTCTGCAATTCCACCTGCTCATAATTCTCCAACTATGCCTCAAATAGGTTTGTATTTAATGTTATTAATGGCTTCATGTTATTCCTCCTCTTAGAAATAGCAGTTTTACACATGTCTTATTAACGATGGATTTCTGTCATTAGACAGAGCTCAGTGTATAAAAAATTTTGGAACTCTCTGTTGTGTCCAAACCCTATGACATATATCACCATCCAATCTGCCTGTGTACAACAACAGTTCTCCTTTCACTTTCAAAGTATCTCTACTTTTGATAGTTGCTATCATTCCCAGTTCAAGAATGCCTGCAAAAGGAAGAAAGAAGAATCTAATTAAACCAAAAAGAACAGCTAAGTGGAAGGAAAATATTATCTATTGCCCACATATTGACATTCTTATGAATTATTCAACTTGGATTTGTGCAAAACCTCCCAAACTGTGATTGCATCTGTATGGATAGATGCCTTTGGAACATCATGGGAGCGTGATTCTTTAGGTAGGAAGTAGTTACAGTGGAAATTTCTGTGGTGCTATCATCTACATGCCAAAGAGTTCTGTGGTTTGTTTTTGCTTTTGGAGAGACTGGTGATTGGTCAGGGTGAAAGGAGAGTCTCTAAATTCATCATTTCCAAGCAATACGAAGCCTGGGTTCTATCATTTATTTCTTGTATGTTTGTCTATTATCTCTCATTTGTCATACTAAGCTACTTCAGGAACTCCTCTTCATAGATATTTGTCTGCTATCTGCTATTCTAAACAAGAAATAATTTGGGGATCATGTAAGGTGATCTATTTGAGGCAATCCTGCTGAGAAACACTAACGTGGGATTTGCTGGCTCCCACTCTGTATTCAGCAGCATTGTGACATAGTTTATAGACTTCATTTTATTCTCTCCCTTATTTCCTTTTTCTCAATCACAACATGAACTAGGGTAGATTTAATAGTTTATAAATAATTCTGACACCTAAAGTAAGGTTTTGTTTTTTCTTGCTTTTTACTTAACCAAGAACAGAGATTGTTATGGTTATGCTCCGTGCCACCTTATTAAAACAAAGAGCCCAAACAGCCCAAACTAAATTTTCTATCTGGCAGATAATTCAACAGACTCATTTTAATATTCTGCTTAGCAACTGCAGTTTTATGGATACATACTGCCCTCTGCAAAGATGCACTGCATCCACGGACAGAGGAAGAAAAACATTCTCCAAGTCCTTCATGTACATGGAAAATATATTCATTAATATATCCTACCACTTATTGAAGAAGGAAAATAGTTGTGAGGCCTAAGCCCTTCCCTCCTACTCTACGAGCTTGGCCCGGGGCTGCTGGGCACCAGAGGCAGAGAGACTTGCTTTTAACACACATTTCATTTTAAAGATACTGACAGTCTCCATTTGCTGACAGTGAAAAGCGAATGCTTTATGATCATGCAGGTTACCACGGACTATTAAATTCCCTATTGCAAAAAATAAGCCACAATTTAGCTTTTAACATAAGCTGTTACTCTCAAGGATATAGAATTTGCTACAACTACACTATGGCTCAAATAACTAGAGATGGAAGGACAGAAATTGTGTAAATATGTCTATTTAAGAACAATATGAAATTCCATATGTAATACGCCAAACAGAAAACAGAAAAACATTTGCCTAATAGTAAAGAAGAAAGAACTGAACAAACAACATCAATTGAAGAAAAAATATTTTAATATGATTCTGTTGTTACTCTTAACATGTTGTAAAGAGGGGTAACCCTTTCATAAGGTAAATAATGACAATTCTTTGTGTTTGCTGGTTCTGGGGTCTGAACTCAGGAACTGGGCATGATCACAGACCATTTTTGCTTAAGGATAGCTCTCTACCACTTGAGACAGAGCTCTACTTCTGGAAATTTGGGTGGCTAATTAGAAATAAGATTCTCAAAAGACTTTCCTGCTAAGCTGGCTTAGAACCATGATCCTAAGATATCAGGCTCCTGAAGAAATTAGGATTACAGGCATGAACCAGCAAAATTTAGCTGAGTACAAGTTTCCAACTTCCTTCCTCTCATCTCTGACAAGATACACAGAAAAATAGCATTTTTTAAATTTAAAATGAAATTGATTGCAAAACCTAGAACTTTTGAACATTTAAGGAATTTTGCTACATTAACTGAGGTAAGAGTTTTATACCCATAAAGGTATATTTGGAAAGTACCATATTCTCTCTAGTAGGGAACATGAATACCAAAAGATGTTCCCTTCACCATCAAACTGTCAAATCTTGCAAAACTACCAGACAGAATTTTGGCATAAGTATCAGCTTCTAGAAGAAAGTAGGAAATGCTTTCAATAAGCTTGCAAATTTGAGTCTAGCATTTCAATTCAATAACTAATAAATATTTGAACTCTACTTACAGTAATTTTCACATTACTATGACAGTCTCACAACAGATGGTTGTTAATTGATTCAATTGTTGTCTGAAAAACAGTACATCAAGAATAGTAGTCTTTCCTTCAAAACTTTGATTTCACATACAAAATAATTTAGCAGGGCCAAGTCATTTGAACAAATTTTAAAACATCTCTTTAGCAGAAATTTCCTTATGCTAATTAAATTGTAATACAAAATTTATCTTCAATATACTATATTTCCTCCACTCATTCTAACATATATCTTTCTAGTGCTGTGTCTAAGATTTAATTGAAATGGTGAACTGACCTCAAGTTTTTCCTTCCCTAATCTCCATACATATCCATCAACAATTTTTGTAGAATACCTATTCTTTTTAATGAATTTTAAATATATTTAGAAATGGTGTGATATTCTATTGTTCTTTATATTATGTAGTAAAGACCATATTATATACCTTTTGAAAAATCTCTCCAAAATCCCAGAAAATTGTTCTATCTCCAGTAAAGCATTGTTCTTTCCAAGAAAGAAAAGTAAATAGAGAAAGTAAACAGAGGAAATGGCAAGGAGGTGGGCAAGATTAGGATAAAAGGAAAGAAACAAATAAAAAATAAGGATATACAAAAAATAAAAAGAAACAGAAGGTACAAACAAGAATAAGAGAAGCTGAAATATTGAAAAAAACCAACTAAGTTTAAAAATGAGCAATTCCTAACGCTTATCTCAAACAAAATGGGGCATTGTCAAATAACCTATAGACTAAAATCTTCAGGGAAAATGGGGCAGTACTGACAATGGTCTTATCTCAGTACTGAGAGACAATTAGCCCTAGAGTAAACAGGTGTTGAGAGCAAAATTAAAAGGATTCAACCATTTCCAATGAAATAATCTCAAGTATTTTTATAGGATAGCAAAGATATACAGCACCTATGAAATAAATGCTATAAGATCTGGAATATGATTAGGTATTCAAAGAAAACGAATGAGCAGAAAATACAGTTCATCAAAACCTATCTGGAGTTGACATTGTTGTTAGAATTATCAGACAAGAAGTACTTATTAGTTTTTGTAACTTTCTGTTTAAGTGTAGATATGGGAGATACTTTAAAAATGAACATGTAGAGATGAAAAGTACAATGTGCGTAATGGGCCCAAGACACTGGGTTACTGACACTTTGAAGATCATAGACTCAAACATTAATGCACGTCAATACACATGATACACACCACTCAAAAGATAACAGCATGGAAAACATAATTTAAGAAAGTAAACATTTATCACTGAGCCTGTGAAGCTTTTAAGAAATGAAACAGCATCAAATATGAACCCTACAGAGAAAAAGGAAAGAACATAAAATATCTGAAGAAATAATGCCCCAAATTTTCTAAGAAGCCCATTAAACTTAAGCACAACCCATAAAGAAAGCTATATACAAGATTTCATAAACAATCTCCTCAAACCAATGATAAAGAAAAAAGCTTTTCAAATTTTGAGTTTCTGAAAAATAATGAGAAATAAGGCAAGCAATGTACAGAAGAGAAATGATTAAAAAACAATGAGAGGTTAAGGGAGGGAGGTGTGGAGGAGTCACGACTGGCATGTCTAGGGGTGGCGCCAACCCAGATGACCCATGCCTGGCTTCCAGTCAAGGTTTGTGGCCACACCAAGACAGCAGTGTTTCAGCAGTGAATAGGCAGAGTCACAGCTTGAAACAGAATGCTTGGAGATTGTAGCAAGGGGAAAGACTACAGTGAGGAAGCAAAGTATTCAGTGGTAAAGGACAACAGCTACAGTGAAAATAAACATTTGGAAAATGGAAAACTACAATTTTAGTCATGAGCAAAGAAAATCTTAGCAGTTTAAGAGACCACAAAGACGGATGGGGGGTGTGGGGGGGGAGGTAAATGGGTACCAAGACATGTGCAAGGGTATCAATGTATGTGAATTAATGCACCTTCTATCTGGCAAATATCATGTAACCCTTTTACTAATTACAATAAAAAAATTAAAAGAAATCTAAAAAAAAGAAATCTGTTGTAAAAATCAATGTTAATAAATTCTTTAATAAAAAAAGAAAAGAAAAAAGAAAAAAAGAAAAACAAATCCATTAATGCTAGTCACTGGTGGCTCATGATTTTAATCCTAGTTAATCAGAAGGCTGAGATCTGAAAATTGTGATTATAAACTAGCATAGGATAGAGTCAAGAAATGCAAATCAAAACAACTCTAAGATTCCACCTCACTCCAGTTAGAATGGCCAGGATCAGGAAAACGAATAATAACATGCTGGAGGGTATGTGGCCAGGAGGGATCACTACTACACTGTTGGTGGGAGTGCAAACTCGTTCAACCACTATGGAAAGCAGTGTGGCAGTGCCTTAAAAGGCTAAACATAAAACTCCCCTATGACCCAGCAATTCCACTACTTGGCATTTACCCAATCATCCAGAAACAAGGGCATGCTAAATCCACTAGCACAACAATGTTCATTGCAGCACTATTCACCATAGCAAAAATATAGAACCAACCTAGATGTCCCTCAGTTGATGAGTGGATCAACAAGTTGTGGTATTTGTACACAATGGAATTCTATGCTGCTGTCAGAAAGAATGACATTGCCCCATGTGTTAGGAAATGGAAAGACTTAGAAAAAAAATCATATTTAGTAAAGTAAGCCAGACTCAAAGGAACTTAGGCTCAATGGTTTCCCTCATTTGTCATAATCAGTAGAAACCTTGGGCTCTACCAGCAGAGATCTGCAATAGAGCAAAATCCTAGTACATAAGGCCATATAGTATGAAGCTAATTGAAAGGACCTCCAGGATATTCAAACAAAAGCCATATAACGAATGATTGTTGTCCTTAATGTACTATGTTGTCGCTCACCTCGTTTGCTGTCCTTTAGTTATCTCATATTGTTATAGTATCTCACTTTGTTATCTGATATATTGAATTTAGTTGTACTTGGTTATTTGAAATTTGATAGGGAAGGGGGGAAAACCAAGATGGGGGGGCGGTGGTGGTTAGGGTAATGGGTACCAAGACATGTGAAAGAGTATCAATGTATGTGAATTAATGCACCTTCTATCTGGCAAATATCATGTAATCCTTTTACTAATTACAATAAAAATTTAAAAAAAAAGAAATAAGAGGAAGGACAAGGACAAAGTAGAGGTAAGTCTATCTAGAGTTCAAGGGGTTTCAACCCATAAAACTCCTCAAAACAATTTGGGCATTTTTCAGAAAGAGAAATTAGTCTTGTTCCTAATGGTCATTACCATTAGCATTCTGCGATGGGAGCTAAAAACTGTAATTATTAGAATATTTAAATTGTCACTGGTTGGAAGTTACCCCATTTAAGAATAAAGAATCAGTAGTTTATCTAGTGAACCACAATGTCTGGATAGCATTACCCAAGAATACGAAGAAGCGAGTCAGACATGCATGATATCCAGTACTTCAGAGAAAAATACCATAAGCACAAAACATATATTTCTACTATTTTCTTTCATCACTCATTCCTCCTCATAATATTCTCACTCATCTTTTCAAGAAAAAAAATCTAACTGAAAGTTCAACATACTCTTTGTAGATCAGCTTATAAACATTCTTAAATACATTCAAACAATCTAATAGCAACAGTGTTTCTTGGATAAATAATGATGTCTGAAATGGTATGTGACAATACTGACATGCATACTACCTAGTAAGCCTCACATTTGATTATTGATACCCAACATAAAATTGATAATTATTTCAGAAAAGTCATAGCCTTAACATAAGATATAAAATGAAAAATTCCAAATGGCAAAATCTAGTAATTGAACTGCTTTCAGGTAAAAGGATTTCAGGGATGCTTGATTGTTGTTCTTAATGTAGTATGTGACATTATTTCTTTTCTTTTTCCCGTTTATGATTTATCTTAAAGACTAGATAAAATTATGTGCTTGCTTTATATTTGTTTAATGCAATTACAAGTGAAATTTCAAATTATGTTGATGAATACACATAATTTTTTTCCTTAAACTATTTTAATGTGTTGTCTACCTAAATCTCTCTTCACTACTGTAATTACACAGTTTTCAAATGACTGACAAGGTTTAACAATGAAGTACTTGTTTAGAGAGACACGGAGATGAAACCTAGTTTTTTCCCTCAAAACTAAAGAAAGACAGATAATGACAGTGACTTTCAGAGGATGAAACTCTTATTTTCCCTACATATTTCATAATTTCAAAGGGTCAGTACACTGAGAAGAATATATTTTCAAAACAATCCTCCAGAAAGGTCACTCCCACAGTGACAGTTACTGGCAAATTTGACAACTACCATCACCAATTAGAGTGTCTTCCCCCTGGGAGTCTGCCCCTGTTTTATTCTAGATGTGCAATTTGGCCTCTATCTGTCACAGACCTCCTCTTGGTAGGGCACAATAAGGAAACCAACACTGTTGCTTAATTTTTTTCAGCCATAGGAAATTTCAATCCACAGCCATCTCATCCATTGATGTTAATTACTCTTCCCTCTTCCCGGAGCCCAAATTGGGAAGACAATGCCCACAGGTCACTGAAGTGCAAGACCAGGTCAACAGGAGTTTGCAAATGGCACATTCAGCAAACCCATCAATGCAAGAGTGTGCACAGAAATCATTACAGCAAAGTAGGCCCGGTTCATGGCAAAAAATAAATTAAGAGAAAAGAAAAAGAATAAGGGCCTCCCTTTCTTTGTTTTCATGTATTTTTATTGTAATTAATAGAGGGGTTATATAATATTCGCCAGATAGAGGGTGCATTACTTCACAAACATTGATACCCTTTCTCATGTCTTGGTCCCCATTTCCCTTCCCCCACCCCCACCCCTCATCTTGTTTTCCCCCATTTCCTATCCGATTTCAAATAACCAAATAAACATATATACAATATATCAGATAACAAGGCGAAATACTGTAACAACATGAGATAGCCAAGAGACATCAAAAGAGATGAGAGATAACATAGTACATTAAGGACAACAATCACTCATTAAATGGCTTTTGTTTCTATATCCTGGAAGTCCTTTCATTTAATATCATACTTTATGGCCTTATGTATCTAGGTTTTATTGCACTGTAAATCTCTGCTAGGACAGCTCAGTGTTTTTACTGATTATGAAACCATTGAGCCTATGTTCCTTTGTGTCTGGTTTACTTCACTTAATATGATTTTTTCTAAGTCTTTCCATATCCTTACAAATGGGGCGATGTCGTTCTTTCTGACAGCAGCATAGAATTCCTTTGTGTATAAATACCACACCTTGTTGATCCACTCATCAACTGAGGGGCATCTGGGTTGGTTCCATATCTTTGCTATGGTAAATAGTGTTGCAATGAACATCACTGTGCAAGTGGATTTAGTATGTTCTTGTTTCTAGACAACTGGGTAAATGCCAAGCAGTGGAATTGCTGGGTTATAGGGGAGCTCTATGTTTAGTGTTTTGAGGAACTGCCATACTGCTTTCCATGGTGGTTGAATGAGTTTGCACTCCCACCAACATTGTAGTAGTGATCCCTCCTGGCCACATCCTCTCCAGCATCTGTTGTGAGTAGATTTCTTGATCATGGCCATTCTAACTGGAGTGAGGTGGAATCTTAGATTCCCTTTGGATCCTCTTTATGCTTGCTTCTTGCCTTATTACTCTGGGTAGGAATTCTAATACTATGTTTTTAGCGGAGTGGAGAGAGTGGGCATCCTTGTCTCGTTCCTGATTTTAGAGGGAATAAGGGCCTCTCTTTCTCAGCAGATTGCTGAAATTCCACTACATTTTTAAGATGAGGAAAAGGGAAAGATGAGGAAAAGCAGAAATGATCTCTGTCTCTTCAGCTATAAGTACTCTCTTCCTTTCCCTAAAAGTTCCTACCTTAGATCAATCTTTACTCTCCCAGAAATAAACAAGAAAAGGAGCACTGTGAAATAAAGGATCAGGGATACTAGCAAGTCATTGAGTCAGAGCAACAACCTGGAAGGAAGACAAGCTTCAGAGGACTTCCCCTAGCCAAGAGCAGCACCCCATTCTCCAGCAAGTAGCTCCCCTGGAGAGGGACATCCAAGGACCTGCCGATGAGAGTGCAAACTCGTTCAACCACTATAGAAAGCAGCAGTATGGCAGTTTCTCAAAAGACTAAACATAGAGCTCCCCAATGACCCAGCAATTCCACTACTTGGCATTTACCCAATCGTCCAGAAACAAGGACATGCTAAATCCACTAGCACCGCGATGTTCATTGCAGCACTATTCACCATAGCAAAGATATGGAACCAACCTAGGTGTCCCTCAGTTGATGAGTGGATCAACAAGTTGTGGTATTTGTACACAATGGAATTCTATGCTGCTGTCAGAAAGAATGACATCACCCCATTTGTTAGGAAATGGAAAGACTTAGAAAAAATCATATTAAGTGAAGTAAGCCAGACTCAAAGGAACTTAGGCTCAATGGTTTCCCTCATTTGTCAAAATCAGTAGAAACCTTGGGCTATTCTAGCAGAGATTTGCAATAGAGCAAAACCTAGACACATAAGGTCTGTATACAGTATGACGCTAAATGAAAGGACCTCTAGGATATAGAAACAAAAGCCATATAATGAGTGATTATTGTCCTTAATGTGCTATGTTATCTGTCATCTCTTTTGCTGTCCCCTCATTATCTCATATTGTTACAGTATTTCGCCGGGTTATCTGATATATTGTATACATGCGTATTTGGTTATTTGAAGTCCGACAGGAAAGGGGGGAAAACAAGATGAGGGGCGGGGGTAGGGGGAGGGAAATGGGGGCCAAGACATGAGAAAGGGTATCAATGTTTGTGAAGTAATGCACCCTCTATCTGGTGCATATAATGTAACCCTTTTATTAATTACAATAAAAATATATTAAGAAGCAGAAGAAGAAGAAGAAGAAGAAGAAGAAGAAGAAGAAGAAGAAGAAGAAGAAGAAGAAGAAGGAGAAGAAGAAGGAGAAGAAGAAGCAGGAGGAGGAGGAGGAGGAGGAGGAGGATGAGGAGGAGGAGGAGGAGGAGGAGGAGGAGGAGGAGGAGGAGGAGAAGGAGGAGGAGGAGGAGAAGGAGGAGGAGGAGGAGTGCATTCTACATTATTCACAGACCTAGTAATTGTCTTCACAGAATCTGTCAATAATTAATTTTCCTAATTTAATGCATTTCAACAGAATCCCTCTGAATTTCCATATTCAAGAAAAACGTTTATAAAATATGATACATATAAGTATAAAAATTTGATAAAGTTTCGGCAAAGTTAGATATAAGATAAACATTGGGAGCTCAGGTCTATAAGTATGACATATTGTTTTCATTCTATTTCTGGCTTCTCTCTAGAGAACAGTTAATGTAGAGATCACATCTCAAAGCTCATCTCTCTAGCTTGACCCTTCCATATTTCTTACATATCCATTCTGATAATGTGCACCTTCATAATATACTTTTTAATACTGTAATTGCAAAGATTGGAAAAGGGGTAGATTTAGTTCTTTTGACAATAGAGGTGAATTCTAGGGTGATTATATTTAAGGTAATTACTAGCTATCCACATTGGTGGAAGCATCACCTTGACAATAAAATTAAATTAAAAATAAATAAATATGAAATGTCTAAAGCCATTCGCTCTAAAATCAGGAACGAGACAAGGATGCTCACTCTCTCCACTCCTCTTGAACATAGTACTAGAATTCCTAGCGAGTGCAATAAGGCAAGAAGCAAGCATAAAGGGGATCCAAATAGGGAAAGAGGAAATAAAACTATCCCTCTTTGCAGATGACATGATTCTTTATTTAAAAATCCTATAGACTCCACTCCCAAGCTCCTTGAGCTGATTCAAAACTTTGGAAGAGTAGCAGGCTATAAAATCAACCCTCAAAAATCAACTGCCTTCCTTTATGCCAACAGTGCGAGGAATGAGGCAATAATCAGGAAAGCAACTCCTTTCACAATAGCCTCAAAGAAAATGAAGTACCTAGGAATTTGCTTAACTAAGAATGTAAAGGACCTTTTTGATGAAAACTTTAAAACCCTAAAAAAGGAAATTAAAGCAGAACTAAGGAAATGGAAAACCTTCCATGCTCCTGGATTGGAAGAATCAACATTGTGAAAATGACAATCTTGCCAAGGGCTATCTACAAATTCAATGCAATACCCATCAATATCCCAATGGCATTCTTTAAAGAAATAGAAGAGGCAATTCAAAATTTCATATGGAATAATAAAAGACCCCATATAGCAAAAACACTTCTTAGCAGAAAGAACAGCGCTGGAGGAATTTCAATTCCAAACTTTAGACTCTATTACAGGGCTATAATTCTCAAAACAGCTTGGTACTGGCACAAGAACAGGCCTGAAGACCAATGGAATAGAACTGAGGACCCAGATATTAAACCACAGACCTATGGCCACCTAATCTTTGACAAGGGAGCCAAAAAAAATAGAATGGAAGAAAGACAGCCTCTTCAACAAGTTGTGCTGGCAGAACTGGTTAAGCACCTGCAGAAAACTAAAGTTGGATCCTTCTTTGTCTCCTTGCACTAGAATTAACTCCAAATGGATCAAAGACCTGGAGGTAAAAGCTGACACACAGAAAACTTTACAGGAAGGAATAGCAGATACACTAGGCCTCCTTGGCACAGGTCGAAACTTTCTTAATAAGGACCAAGAATCACAACAAATCAGAGAAAGGCTGGATAAGTGGGACTGCATTAAACTGCGGAGCTTTTGTATGGCAAAGGACATAGGTAGTAAATTAAATAGGAAGCCTACAGAGTGGGAGAAGATCTTCACCAACCAAAGAACGGACAAATGCAATCTGTAAACATAACAGTTTACTTCACTCAATGGTGGTTGAAACTTTGGCTAAATCAAATATATGAGTAAAAATCTCTTCAGGAATAAGGCAGAAAGTTTGACAGAAGAAAGATGCCATCAATATTTCCAATTCTAAATTACAGGCTTACTAACCTGTACCATACTGCAGATGTTGCTTGATGTGTTATAAGCAAACGATAGCAAATTTCCTCCTACACAGAATAAAATTATTACCTTGGCGCAAATTTTTTTTAAAAGAGATGATGTGAGACCGGGAGTTTGGCCTACTGTCTAGAGTGCTTGCCTAGCATTAACAAAGACTGGGGTTCAATTCCTCTGTACCACATACATAGAAAAAATGTGGAAGTGGTGCTGTGGTTCAAGTGGTAAAGCACTAGCCTTGAGAAAGCCCAAGGACAATGCTCTGGCCCTGAGCTGGCAAACAAAAGAAAGATGATGTGAGATAAAGTGATTATCTCTCGCTAAGTTACAACTTGAAAATTGGTCCCATCTGAAATCTATTCTGCCTTTAGGCATTAAAACATGGTTAATGATACCTCATATCAGTCACTTACGTGCTATTTAGGTCTTAATAATTGAATAATATTTTATCATAAAAAGGAGTACACACTGAGTTTGGGTAATTTTCCCAGTATATATTTGTTAAAGGACTTTCTGTGTCCAACATTATGGCAAACAGACAGATGAATTCTTTGTTGTAAGTACCTACAAGATAGAAGAAATTTAGGTATGTATTTCCTAGGATCTTAGTACAATAATCTATATATCAAAGACCCTAAGAGAAATGGATATTGTAATTTTGAATGTTCTGATAAAATTTAAAAGACAAATTTTAATACTTATACATAAGAATTATGCCTTACATTTTCTAGAATTCCTGTAATGCAAACATAAATATATACCAGCTGAGTGGTGTTTTATTCAATGAACAGCTCTAGTTTATATTTCAACAAACAAAAAAATGGAATCCTGCATACTTCCTGTCAATCTTTCATAGCCTTTAGCAGTTCATATTAATAAGAACAGTACAGATTTCTAGTTGCGGTGTTACAAAGCATTATTATCTAGCATTTAGGGATCTATAGATGTAGGTGTCTTATTATCATCCAATGTTCAGATTTTAGCCACAACATAATTACTACATATTGGAACTTTATTTATAACATTATTTTTCAAAGATTATCAAAACTGTCTCTGAAACACTGGCTGAAATATTTATGGTGACATCTTTCTCTGACACAAAAATTTAAAATCTAAACTAACCTAACATTGCATAACCTACAGAAAAAAATGGAACAAAGTGCCACTAAGAAATTAAAAGATAGACCAGAAATCTTTTTCCCTATAAGTATGGGCTAGAAGATTTTGGACAAGTCATAGAAATATAATGTATCCTGATCATCACTCTTACAGCCAATTTTCTCTCTCTCTCTCTCTCTCTCTCTCTCTCTCTCTCTCTCTCTCTCTCTCTCTCTCTCTCTCTCTCTCTCATTTTTTTTAGTCCATCATGGAGTAGAACTCTGGTCCTGGGTTTGTCATATGAGACAAAGCATTGGAGTTTTTTTGTTTTTTGTGGGGTTTTTTTGCCAGTCCTGGGCTTGACCTCAGAGCCTGAGCACTGTCCTTGGACTTTCTCAAGACTAGAGCTCTACAACTTGAGCCTCAACACCACTTCCAGCTTTTATCTATGTATGTGGTACCCAGGAATTAAACCGGGTCTTCGTGCATACTAGGCAAGCACTCTACCACTAGGCCAAAAGCCCAGCCCCAGCAACTGGGTTTCTAATAAACTATCCTTCCATAGAAGTATTAGAATTGTTACTTATTTATAGATCTAAATATGTGTATGTAATATTTGATTTTAAAAAATTTGTATTTCTCTATATATGCAAGCAGAAATATAGAAACAGATACACATATATATGAATATTATATACATATTTTGGGGTGCAAGGCTGGTACTCTACCATTTTGAGCCACATCTCCACTTCCCGATTGTTAATGGAGTTGAGTGTCTCATGGACTTTCTTAATGAGTGCTGGCTTCCAATCTTGACTCAAATATCGCAGCCTCCTATTAGTAGCTAGGATTACAGATATGAGTACATGACTTCCAACAGTGTTTTCAAATATTCTGATCTGAAAAATCTCCACATTAAAATCTTTTAAATTAAAATTTCATTACTTTTAAGTACCTGCTATAAACTTAAGAAAAAATAATGGATTTATCTTTCTTGGTAAAGAAATAAGAATAATTTACATATTTGTCTATTGGTTATCAGTTTAAAAAGGGTACCACTTTACTTTGTCAAAAACAGAGATTCATCAAAGCAAGAGAACTCTAGACCTATTTCTTTGAAGAACATCGATGCAAAACTTCTCAACAAAATACTGGACAACCGTCTACAACAACTCATCAAAAAAATTATACACTATGATCAAACTGGATTCATCACAGGGAGGCAAAGCTGGTTCAACATATGCAAATCAATTAATATAATTCAACACATCAACAGGAGCAAGGACAAAAATCACATGATTGTCTCAATAGATGCGGAAAAGGCATTTGACAAAATCCAAAACCCCTTTATGTTAAAAGCTCTGGAGAAACTAGGTATCCATGGAACATTCCTCAATGTAATAAAGGCTGTGCATGAGAAACCTACTGCTAGTATTACACTTAATGGTGAAAATCTAAAGCCATTCCTTCTTAAATCAGGAACGAGACAAGGATGCCCACTCTCTCCACTCCTCTTTAACATAGTACTAGAATTCCTAGCCAGTGCAATAAGGCAAGAAGCAAGCATAAAGGGGATCCAAGTAGGGAAAGAGGAAATAAAACTATCCCTCTTTGCAGATGACATGATTCTGTATTTAAAGAATCCTATAGACTCTACTCCCAAGCTCCTTGAGCTGATTCAAAGCTTTGGAAGAGGAGAAGGCTATAAAATCAACCCTCAAAAATCAACTGCCTTTCTTTATGCCAACATTGAGAGGAACGAGGCAATAATCAGGAACGAAACTCCTTTCACAATAGCCTCAAAGAAAATAAAGTACCTAGGAATTAGCTTAACTAAGAATGTAAAGGACCTTTTTGATGAAAACTTTAAAACCCTAAAAAAGGAAATTAAAGCAAAACTAAGGAAATGGAAAAACCTCCCATGCTCCTGGATTGGAGGAATCAACATTGTGAAAATGACAATCTGGCCAAGAGCTATCTACAAATTCAATGCAATACCCATCAACATCCCAATGTCATTCTTTAAGGACATAGAAGAGGCAATCCAAAATTTCATATGGAATAAGAAAAGACCCCGTATAGCAAAACCACTTCTTAGCAGAAAGAACAGCGCTGGAGGAATTTCAATTCCAAACTTTAGACTCTATTACAGAGCTATAATTCTCAAAACAGCTTGGTACTGGCACAGGAACAGGCCTGAACACCAATGGAATAGAACTGAGGACCCAGTTATTAAACCACAGACCTAGGTGTGAACTGCAAACCTCAGATCTTGGACACCTTAGCAACTAGGAATACAGAGCACCATCACCTGGCAAAAAAAAACAAAACAATGCTTTCCACACATCCCCTCACACCCTAACCCCCATGCGCCATGCAAGATGTGGGCTGGGAGCAACATGTGTTGGGATCCATACAGCCCATCCTACATTTGAGTGTACACCCAGATCCCACACTTACGATTGATTCAAAGGTTCTGGAATCTTCATCTTTTCTCATCACAGCACCTACAGTGAAAGGAGTCTCTGAAGAACAAATGCTCAGCATCCTGAGGCATCTCTTCCACTGAGCAGGATCTGGGGTAGTGCTGACAGAAGGAAAAAAAGAAAAAGCCACATAGACCACACTTTCTGCTCCCACCATCTGCTACCCCACCAAGCTCCTCATGAGGCAGATCCCAGGCCAGGGAAAGCGGCAGGCATGCCAGGCCTCTCCACTCTCCACCAGGCCCTAGGCCTTCTAAACTGAAAATTCACCGCTGACTGTGAGCTGCCTCTGGAGGTCTGGCTTGGGCCTAACATGTGCTCTTCACGAAGAGCACAAAGAACGCACAGGGCTTGGCAGGCCACACTTCACACACCTTCACAGCCACCACCTGCCCATGCCTTGTATAGACCTGGCAAGAAGCACTGCTTTACCTCAAGAGCCCTGGCCTTCCTCACACACATGCAGCCTCTGAGTATAGATAGGCTCCTTCAGGTGTTTCCCCAAGAAGAAATGCTACCAGCAGCTTACAGGCTGGGTGAACACACAACAGGCCGAGAGTGCCCCGAGAGGCCCCGGAACAAATGCCGCTCTCTCAGAGGAAGGCGGCTGCAGTGGAGCCTCTCACAGGCCAACTGATCCCGGGCAGAACCGCCCAGAACCAGTTCAGCGTCCTCTCCCTGCCCCAGACCCCTTAAGTCCTCACTCAGCCCCACCACTCTCAGCCTCTGAACCTGCTAGCCCCGGCCCTGACGTCTCACATCCTCACTCCGCCCAACCCCTCTCAGGCTGAACCCACAAACCCCGCCTGCAACCCCTCAAGTCCTCAGAGTAGAGGGGCAGCAGCCCAGACCCCGTTTGCTCTGATCCCTCCCTCCCGTGGCAGCACCGTCCCCAGGCCTGGATGGAGGAAAATAAAACAATAGAGGAGGCAGTGGCGGGCGTGCTGCCGTGCCTGTCCACTCACAACCAGGCCCTGGGCCTACACTGAAAGCTCACCACTGACGGACCTGGCTCTGGAGGCCTGGCTTCAGCTTAACATGGCCGAAGGCCCTTCAGGGAGAGGAAAAATGAAGCTGCTCACCCCACTTCTCCACACACTCACAGCCACCACGCACCAGGCCCCGGCTCTGCCTAGGCTGAAAAGCACATCTCTGACAGGGAGCTGGCTCCAGAATCCTGGCTTAGGCCTAAGGGCCTTCCTCTCACACATGCAGCGTCTGGGTAGAGATAGCCTCCTTCAGGCCCTTCCTCAAGAAGAAACGCTGCCGGCAGCTTACAAGACGGGTGAACACACAGTAGGCCGAGAGTGTCCTGCCCTGCTCTCTAGGCCCCAGAACAAATGCCGCTCTCTCTCTCGCACTGGAGCCTTTCACAGGCAGACTGGTCCCAGGGCGAACCGACCGGAACCAGTTCAGTGTCCTCGCCCCGCCACTAACGCCTCACGTCCTTGCTTCGCCCCACCCCTCTCAGCCTCTTAACCTGTAAGCCCCAGCCCTGACCTCTCACGTCCTCGCTCCGCCCAACCCCTCTCTGGCTGACACACAAGCCCCACCTGCAACCCCTCAAGTCCTCACAGTGGAGTGGCAGCTGCCCAAGCCCCATTTTCTCTGACCCCTCCCTCCCGTGGCGGCACCAGGCCTGGATGGAGGAAAATAAAACAAAAGAGGAGGCAGTGGTGGGCGGGCTGCCGCACCTGTCCACTCTCGACCTGGCCCTGGGCCTACACTGAAAGCTCACCGCTGATGGAGCTGGCTCCGGAGGACAGGCTTCAGCCTAACATAGGCGAAGCCCCTTCAGGAAGAGGAAAAATGAAGCAGCAGGCCCCACCTCATACACCTTCACAGCCACCACACACCAGGCCCCGGGCCTGCCAAGGCTAAAAAGTGCACCTCTGACTGGGAGCTGGCTCCAGAAGCCGGGCTTAGGCCTAATATGGCCTTCCTCACACACACGAGGCATCTGGGTAGAGACAGCCTCCTTCAGGTGCTTCCCCATGAAGAAACGCTGCCTGCAACTTACAGGACCGGTGAACAGGCAACAGACGCCCGGTCTCAGGCCGAGAGTGCCCGCCCAGCTCTGCAGGCCCCAGAACAAATGCTGCTCTTTCAGAGAAAGGCGGCCGCACTGGAGCCTCTCACGGGCAGAACCGCCAAGGACCAGTTCAGCGTCCTCGCTCTCACGTCCTCGCTCTGCTCCAGCGCTCTCAGGCTCGGACCATGCAAACCCCGCCCCCAGACCACCTGTTCCGTGCCCTGGCTCCACCACCCTGGAGCTCTCCCTCCAAGCCCCGCCCTAGACCGCTGACCTCTGTTCCTCGTCCAGGCCCCACCCCCCCGGTACTCAGCACCCCTCAAGCCCCGCCCTTCTCAAGCCTCAGCCCCACTCCGGCTCCAGCCCGCCTTTTTCTCTGGCTGTTCTTCCCACTGCCTTTGGCTGCTCTCCTCTCAGCTCCACTTCTTCCCCTTCCCACCTGGAGAGGCGGGGCGAACAGAGCAGCAGCCTGTGAACCAGGACAGACCCCTGACCACAGACCACAGACCCCCAACCCCAGACACAGAACCCAGACCCCTGACCCCACCCAGACTCCACACACCTGACTCCAGACCCCCAACCCCAGAACACAGATCCAAGACGCCAGACTCCCGACCCCCGACCCCCGACCCAAGACCCCAGACCAGTCCCTAGCCTCGGTCCGAGACCCCATATCCCAGACCCCCGACCCCAGACCCCAGACCCCAGACCCTAGAACCCAGACCTCAGGCCCTAGACCCCAGACCGCAGACCCAGAACCCCGACCCTAGACCTAGACCCAGACCCCAGACCCCCGACCCCCAACTCCAGACCCCAGACCCCAGACCCCTGACCCCCGACTCCAGACCCGACCCCAGACCCCAGACTTAGACCCCACACCCCAGACCCTGGCGCCAAACCCCAGACCCCACACCCCAGACCCCAGGCCCAGACCCCATCTCCAGACCCAGAACCCAGACCCCACACACAGACCCCACACACAGACCCCAGACCACAGACCCACATCCCCAGACCCAGGACCCCAGATCCCAGACCCAGGACCCGAGACCCCAGATCCCGGTCCCCAGGCCCCTACCCCAGACCCCAAACCCCCGACCCCAGATCCCAGACCCCAGATCCCCAACTCCGACCCTTGACCCCAGACCCTAGACACCCGACCCCCGATCCAGGCCCCAGACCCTGACCCCAACCCCATACTCCAAACTTCCCGGAGGGCCCGCCCGACCCAGACCCCAGACCCCCGACCCCCGACGCCAGACCACCGGCCCGAGACCCCAACATGCCCGGAGAGCCGCCTGACCCCCGACCCAAGAACCCGACCCCAGACCCCAGACCCCCGACCCCAGTCCCCAGACCCCAGATCAAAGAACCCAGACCCCAGGCCCAAGACCCAGACCCCCAGACCCAGACACCAGACCATAGACCACCGAACCCAGACCCCAGTCTCCGGCCCCAGATCCAGACCCCAGACCCCCGACCACACCTACATCCCAGAACCCCGTCCCCAGACCCCAGATCGAGACCCAGACCACCTACCCAACCCAGACACCAGACCCCAAACCCAGACCCCAGTCCCCAGGCCCAGGCCTCAGACCCCAGCCCCAGACACCGGACACCCGACCCCAGGCCCCTGACACCAGACCCCAGATCCCAGACCCAGACCCCAGACGCCCGACCCCAGATCCTGACCGCAGACCCCCGACCCCAGACCCAGACCCCAGATCCCCAAACCCAGACCCAAGACCTCCGACCCCAGACTCCCGACACCAGACCCCAAATTCCCGACCCCAAACCCCAGACCCCAGAGCCCAACCCAGACCGCTGACCCTATACCCAGACCCCCGACCCCAGACTCCAGACCCCAGACACCCGACCACTGACCCCCGCCCCAGACACCCAACCAACCACCCACGACCACTGACTCCATGACCCGGCCCCAGACCCCAGACCCCAGACCACCTACCCCAGACCCAAGACCCCAGACCCCAGACACCCGACACATGACCCCCGACCATAGACTACAGACCCCAAACCTCCGACCCCAGACCCCCAACACCGGACACCAGACCCTGACCCCAGACCCCAGACCCCAGCCCCAGACCCCAGACCCCAGACCCAGAACCCAGACCCCAAACCCAAACCCCAGACTCAAACTCCAGACCCAGACCCCAGACCCC
The DNA here is from genome assembly GCF_031878675.1 of Megascapheus bottae. NCBI lineage: Eukaryota > Metazoa > Chordata > Mammalia > Rodentia > Geomyidae > Megascapheus > Megascapheus bottae. The sequence goes on from NC_143526.1 coordinate 751,877, forward strand.
AGTCCCGGCCCAGACTGCTGACATCAGACCCCTGACCCCCAACTCCAGACCCCGACCCAAGACCCCAGACCCCGGCCCCAGACCCCACACCCCACACCCCAGACCCCAGACCCAGACCCCGGCCCCAGTTCCCAGACCCCAGTCCCCGACCCCAGACCCTAGACCCCAGACCCCTTATTGAGACCCTCGACCCCAGACACTGACCCCAGCCCCCAAACCCCCGACCCCCGACCTCAGACATCAGACGCCAGACCCCAGACCCCAGACCCCAGACCCATACCCCTGAACCCAGACCCCCGACCTCAACCAGACCCCCGACAACAGACCCCAGCCTGATAACAGACCTCTGAACCCAGACCCCAGACCGCGACCCCAACCCCCCGACACCCGACCCCAGACCCCAGAGGCCAGATCCCCAACCCCAGACCCCAGACCCTGACCCCAGACCCCAGGCCCCAGACCCCAGACCACAAACCCCAGACCCCCTACCCCATATCCTGACCTCAGACCCCAGACCCCGGCCCCAAACCCCAGACCCCAGAACCCAGACCCCTAACCCCTGACCCCAGAACCCAGACCCCAACCTACCCGGAGAGCCCGCCCGACCCCAGACCCCAGATCCCGACCCCAGTCCCGGACCCCAGGCCCCAGACCCCAGAACCCAGACCCCAGACCACAGACCACAGACCCCAGGCCACAGAACCCCGACCCCAGACCCCCGACCCCAGACCCCAGAACCCCGACCCAGACCCCACCACCGACCCCAGACCTGCGACCCCAGACCCAGGACCCCAGACCCCAGACCCAGGACCCCCGACCACACACCCCACACCCCACACCCTGATCCCAGTCCCCAGAGCCCAGACTTCCGACCCCGACGTCAGACTGCTGACATCAGACCCCCGACCCCCAACTCCAGACCCCGACCCAAGACCCCAGACCCCGGCCCCAGACCCCAGACCCCAGACCCAGACCCCCAACCCCAGACCCAATCCCCACACCCCCAACACCAGACCCCAAATCCCGACCCCAGACTCCAGATCCCAGACGCCAGACCCAGACCCCAGACACCCGACCCACCCAGACCCCAGACCCCCAACCCAGACTGCACCACCGACCCCGGACCCGCGACCCCATACCCGCAACCCCCGTCCCCTGAACCCACACCCCACACCCCACACCCTGACCCCAGACACCAGACCCCTGACCCCAGACCCCTGACCCCAGACCCCCGACCCCTCACCCCTCACCCCATTCCCCAGACCACAGGCTCAGACCCCAGACCCCAGACTCCCGACCCCAGACTCCCGACCCCAGACCCAAGGCCCCGGCCCAGACCCTAGACCCCCGACTCCGACCCAGACCCCAGATCCCCAACCGTCGACCCCTGACCCTCGACCCCCTACTCCAGAGCTCGACCCCAGAATGCCGACCCAAGACCCCAGATCCCAGACCCCAGACCCCAACCTGCCCGGAGAACCCGCCTGACCCAGACCCCAACCCCCAACCCCAGACTCCGAAACAAGACCCCAACATGCCCAGAGAGCCCGCCCGACCCCTGACCCCTGACCGCTGACCCCCGACCGCAGACCCCAGCTCCAGACTCCAGACCCTGACCTCAGAACCCCGACCCCAGACCACAGACCCCCAGGCACTGGCCCAAGACCCCAACTCCAGACCAAGACCCCCGATTCCCAATCCCAGACCCCAGACCGCAGAACCCTGACCCCAGACCCCAGAACCCCGATGCCCCACCCCAGACCCCAGACACCCGACCCCCGACCCCCGACCCCCAACCCCTGAACCCAGACCCTCGACCCCAGGCAGCGGCCCCAGACGCCAGACCCCCGACCCAGACCCAAGACCCCGGACCCCTGACCCCAGACCCCAGACCCCAGACCCCGACTCCACACCCCGAGCCCAGACCCCAGACCACGGCCTCAGACCCCAAACCCCAGGCTCCGGCTCCAGATCCAGACCACGACCCCACCTAGACCCCAGACCCCCGACCCCAGACCCAGGGCGCAGGCCCCCGTCCCCAGACCCCCAACCCCAGACTCCCGAACCCAGACCCAGACCACAGACCGCAGACCCCCGACCCTGGACCCAGACCCCCGAACCCCAAACCCGACCTCTGACCACCAACCCCAGATTCCAGTCCCCAGACCCCAGACCCCCGACTCCCGACGCCAGACACCTGACCCCAGACCACCGACCCCCAACTCCAGAACCCGACCCCAGACCCGAGACCCCGGCCCCATAACCCAGACCCAGACCCCAGACCCCAGACCCAGACCCCCAACCCCAGACCCAGTCCCCACACCTCCGACCCCAGATCCCAGATCCCAGACGCCAGACCCAGACCCCAATCCCCGAACCCACCCAAACCCCAGAACCCCGAACCCAGACCCCACCAACGACCACAGACCCGCGACCCCAGACCCAGGACCCCAGACCCCAGACCCTACACCCCGACCCCAGATCCCAGGCCCCAGACCCTACACCCCAGACCCAGACCCCAGACCCCAGACCCCGGCCCCAAACTCCAGACAACAGACCCCAGACCCCCGACCCCAGACCCCAGAACCCAGACCCCAGACCCCAACCTGCCCGGAGAACCCGCCCGACCCAGACTCCAGACTCCCGACCCCAGACCACCGACCCGAGACCCCAACATGCCCAGAGAGCCCGCCTGACCCCTGACCCCAGACCCCGGCCCCAGACCCCAGGCCCCCGACCCCAGACCCCTGACCCCAACCCAGACCCCCACCCCAGGCCCGGGCCCTGACCCCCGACCCAAGACCCTCGACGCCCCACCCCAGACTCCAGACCCCAGACCCCGGCCCCAGACCCCAGACTCCGAAACAAGACCCCAATATGCCCAGAGAGCCCGCCCGACCCCTGACCCCTGACCACTGACCCCCGACCGCAGACCCCAGCTGCAGACTCCAGACACTGACCCCAGACCCCCGACCCCAGACCACAGACCCCAGGCACTGGCCCTAGACCCCGAATCCAGACCAAGACCCCCAATTCCCAATCCCAGACCCCAGACCGCAGAACCCTGTCCCCAGACCCCAGAAACCCGATGCCCCACCCCAGACCCCAGACACCCGACCCCCGACCCCCGAACCCAGACCCTCGACCCCAGGCAGCGGCCCCAGACCCCAGACCCCCGACCCAGACCCAAGACCCCGGACCTCAGACCCCAGATCCCAGACCCCAACTCCACACCCCGACCCCAGACCCCAGACCCCAGGCTCCGGCTCCAGATCCAGACCACGACCCCACCTAGACCCCAGACCCCCGTCCCCAGACCTCCAACCCCAGATTCCCGAACCCAGACCCAGACCACAGACCGCAGACCCCTGACCCTGGACCCAGACCCCAGACCCCCGAACTCCAAACCCGACCTCTGACCACCAACCCCAGATTCCAGTCCCCAGACTCCAGACCCCCGACTCCTGATGCCAGACACCTGACCCCAGACTACCGACCCCCGACTCCAGAACCCGAACCCAGACCCGAGACCCCGGCCCCAAAACCCAGACCCAGACCCCAGACCCCAGACCCAGACCCCCAACCCCAGACCCAGTCCCCACACCTCCGACCCCAGATCCCAGATCCCAGACGCCAGACCCAGACCCCATTCTCCGAACCCACCCAAACCCCAGAACCCCGAACCCAGACCCCACCAACGACCACAGACCCGCGACCCCAGACCCAGGACCCCAGACCCTAGACCCCAGACCCCAGATCCCACACGCCAGACATAGGCGCCAGACCCCCGACCCCACCCAGACCCCAGAACCCCGACCCAGACCCCACCACTAACCCCAGACCCGCGACCCCAGACCCAGGACCCCAGACCCCACTCCCCGACCCCAGTCCCCAGAGCCCAGACTCCCGACCCCGACGCCAGATGCCAGACTGCTGACACCAGATCCCCGACCCCTGACTCCAGACCCCAACCCCAGACCCTGGCCCCAGACCCCAGACCCCAGACCCAAACCCCCAACCACAGACCCAGACCCCGACTCCAGGCCCCAGACCCCAGACCCAGACCCCAGCTACAGACCCCAGACCCCAGACCCCAGAACCCTGACGCCAGACCACCGACCCCAGACCCCCGATCCTAGACCCCAGACCCCAGACCCCAGACCCCAGACCTAGACCTCATCTCCAGACCCAGACCCAGACCCCAGACCCCAAACCCAGACCACAGACGCCCGACTCCAGTCCCCGGAACCCAGACCCCAGACACTGACCCCAGACCCCGGCCCCAGACCCCCGACCCCAGATCCCCAACCCCAGACCCCAGACCCTAGACCCCAGACCTCAGGCCCTAGACCCCAGACCGCATGCACAGACCCCAGACCCCAGACCCCCGACCCAAGACCTAGACCCAGACCCCAGACCCCCGACCCCAACGCCAGACCTCAGACCCCAGACCCCCGACCCCTGACTCCAGACCCTGACCCCAGACCCCAGACCCCGACCCCACACCCCAGATCCAGACCCCATCTCCAGACCCAGAACCCAGACCCCACACACAGACCCTGACCCCAGACCCAGATCCCAGACACCAGAACCAGACCCTAGAACCCTGACCCCACCCAGACCACAGATCCCCGACCCCGGACCCCAGACCACCAACCCTAGATCCACGTCCCCACACCCAGGATCCCAGATCCCAGACCCAGGACCCGAGACCCCAGACCCTGGACCCCAGACCCCAGACCCCAACCCAAGATACCAGACCACAGACCCCAGATCCCAGACCCCAGACCCCCGACCCCAGACCCCAGGCCCCGACCCCTGACCCCAGACCCTAGACACCGACCCCCGACCCCAGACCCTGACCACAACCCCATACCCCAAACTTCCCGGAGCGCCCGTCCGACCCCAAACCCAGACCCTGACCCCAGACCCCCGAACTCAGACCCAGACCCCAGACCCCCGACCCCAGACCCAGACCCCAGACCCCCAACCGCAGACCCCAGACCCTCGACCCCCGACACCAGACCACAGACTTCCGATCCCACACCCCGACCCCTGAGCCTGACAACCGACCCCAAACCCCCGACCCCCGATGCCAGACCCCAGATCCCAGACCCCAGACACTGACCCCAGTCCCCAGACACTGACCCCAGACCCCATATTCCCAAACCCACACCCCCGACCCCACCCAGATCCCTGACCCCAGACCCCAGACCCAGACCCAGACCCCCGACCCCAGACCCCCGAACCCAGACCCCAGACAGCGACCCCAAACCACCGACACCCGACCCCAGACCCCAGACGCCAGACCCCCAAGCCCAGACCCCAGACCCTGACCTCAGACCCAGATCCCAGATCCAGACCCCGACCCCAACCCCAGACCCAGATCCCAGACCCCAGACCCCAGACCCCAGTCCCAGACCCCCGACCTCAGACCTAGACCCCAGACCCCCGACCCCAGACCCCAGATCCCTGACCACAGCTGCCAGACCCCATACCCCCGACCCCAGGCCCCAGACCCCAGACCCCCGGCCCCAGACTCCGACCCCAGACCCCAGGCCCCAGACCCAAGACCCCGGCCCCAGACCCCAGACCCCTGACCCCAGACCCCAGAACCCTGACCCCAGACCCCAGATCCCAGACCCCCGACCCCCGATCCCAGAGCCCAGACCCCGGACCCCCAACCACAGACCCCGACCCCAGGCCCCAGGCCCAAGACCCCAGACCCCAGACCCCAGACCCCGGCCACAGACCCTAGACCCCAGAACCCTGACCCCAGACCACCGACCCCAGACCCCCGATCCTAGACCCCACACCCCACACCCCAGACCCAGACCTCATCTCCAGACCCAGACCCCAGACCCCACACCCAGACCACAGACCCCCGACCCCAGACCCCAGACACTGACCCCAGTCACCGGCCCCAGACCCCAGACACTGGCCCCAGACCCCAGACCCCCAACCCCAGACCCTAGACCCAGACCTCAGGGCCTAGACTCCAGACCGCAGACTCCAGACCCCCGATCCTAGACCTAGACCCAGACCCCAGAAACCTTACCCCCAACGCCAGACCCCCAGACCCCAGACAACTGACCCCCGACTCCAGACCTAACCCCACACCCCAGAACCCGGCCCCAAACCCCAGAACCCACACCCCAGACCCCAGACCCAGACCCCATCTCCAGACCCAGAACCCAGACCCCAGACCCCGACCCCAGACCCCAGACACCAGACCCAGACCCCAGACCCCTGACCCCACCCAGACCACAGAACCCCGACCCCAGACCCCAGACCACCAACCCGACCCACATCCCCAGACCCAGGACCCCAGATCCCAGACCCAGGACCCAAGACCCCAGACCCCGGACCCCAGACCAGAGACCCTGACCCTAGGTCCCAGACCCCAGACCCACAACCCCAGACCCCAGACATAAGGCCCCGACCCCTGACCCCAGACCCTAGACACCCGACCCCCGACCCCAGACCCCAGACCCTGACCCCAACCCCATACCCCAAACTTCCCGGAGTGCCCGCCCGACTCAGACCCCAGACCCCCGACGCCAGACCACCGACCCAAGACCCCAACATGCCTGGAGAGCCCGCCCGACCCCCGAACCCCGACCCCGATCCCAGACCCCGACCCCAGACCCAGACCCCCGAATAAAGACCCAGACCACCGACCCCCGACCCCAGACCCCAGACCCCAGACCCAGGCCCCAGACTCCAGACCCTAAGCAGACCCCATACCATCAACCGCAGACCCCAGACCCCCGACCCCGACACCACACCACAGACTTCCGATCCCACACCCCCGACCCCTGAACCCTGACAACCGACCCCAAACCCCCGACCCCAGAACCCAGACCCAGACTCAGACCCCTGAACCCAGACCCCCGACCTGAGCCTGACACCAGATTCCCAAACCCAGACCCCAGACCGTGACCCCAACACCCCAACACCCGACCCCAGACCCCAGACCCCCAAACCCAGACCCCAGACCCTGACCCCAGACCCAGACCCCAGACCCCAGACCCCTGTCCCAAGACCCCAGGCCCCAGACCCCAGACCCCAGACCACTACCCCAGATCCTGACCTCAGACCCCAGACCTCGGCCCCAAACCCCAGACCCCAGACCCCTGACCCCAGACCCAGACCCCAGACCCCTGTCCCAAGACCCCAGGCCCCAGGCCCCAGACCGCAGACCCCAGACCACTACCCCAGATCCTGACCTCAGACCCCAGACCTCGGCCCCAAAACCCAGACCCCAGACCCCTGACCCCTGACCCCATACCCCAGACCCCAGATTCCCAACCCCCCAACCCAGACTCCAGACCCCAACTTGCCCGGAGAGCCCGCCCGACCCCAGTCCCCCGACCCCATATCCCAGATCTTAGACCCAGACCCCAGACCCAGGACCCCAGACCCCAGACTCCAGACTCCAGACCCCCGACCCCCGACCTAAGACCCAGCCCCCGGCCCCACACCCCAGACCCCAGACCGCAGACCCCAGGCCCAGACCCCTGACCCCCGACCCCCAACCCCAGACCTTGACCCCTGACCCGAGACCCTAGACCACCGACCCCTGTCCTAGACCCCAGACCGCAGTCCTAGACCCCAGACCCTCAACCCCAGACCCCAGACCCCGACCCCAGGCCCCAGACACCAGACCACAGACCCCAGGCCCCAGAACCCGACCCCAGACCCCCGACCCCAGACCCAGGCCCCAGACCCCAGACCCAGGCTCCAGACCCCAAAACCCCAACACAGACCCCACACCGACCCCAAACCCGTGACCCCAGACCCAGGAACCCAGACCCCAGACCCAGGACCCCTGACCCGTGACCCCACCCCATACACCCCGACCCCACTCCCCAGAGCCCAGACCCCCAACCCCAGACCCCAGACCCAGACCCCAGACCGCAGAACCCTGACCCCAGACCCCTGATCCCAGACCCCAGACCCCCAACCCCCGACCACAGACCCCGACCCCAGGCCCCAGACCCCAGGACCCAGGCCCCAGACCCCAGACCCCAGACCCCAGATTTTGGCCCCAGCCCCCAGACCCCAGAACCCTGCCCCAGACCACCGACCCCAGACCCCCGACCCTAGACCCCAGACCCCATTTCCAGACCCAGACCCCAGACCCCACACCCCGACCACAAACCCCCGACCCCAGACCTCCGACCCCAGACACCCGAACCCAGACCCCAGACACACACCCCAGACCCCAGACCCCAGACACCGGCCCCAGACCCCAGACCTCCGACCCCAGACCCCAGACCCTAGACTCCAGACCGCAGACCCCAGACCCCCGACCCTAGACCTTGACCCAGACCCAAGAATCCTGACCCCCAACGCCAGATCCCAGACCCCAGACCCCAGACCACTGACTCCAGACCCTGACCCCACACCCCAGACCCTGGCCCCAAACCCCAGAACCCACACCCCAGACCCCAGACCCAGACCCCATCTCCAGACCCAGAACCCAGACCCCACACCCAGACCCCAGACCCCCGACCCCAGATCACAGACACCAGACCCAGAACCCAGACCCGTGACCCCATCCAGACCACAGAACACCGACCCCAGGCCCCAGACCACCAACCCCAGACCCACGTCCCCAGACCCAGGACCCCAGACCCCAGACCCCAGGCCCCGACCCCTGACCCCAGACCCTAGACACTTGACCCCCGAACCCAGACCCCAGACCCTGACCCCAATCCCATACCCCAAACTTCCCGGAGTGCCCGCCTGACTCAGACCCCAGACCCCCGACGTCAGACCACCGACCCGAGATCCCAACATGCCCGGAGAGTCTGCCCGACCCCCGAACCCCGACCCCAATCCCAGACCCCGACCCCAGACCCAGACCCCCGAATAAAGACCCAGACCCCCGACCCCCAACCCCAGACCCCAGACCTAGACCCCAGACCCCCGACCCTACGCAGACCCCAGACCCCCAACCGCAGACCCCAGACCCCCGACCCCCGACACCACACCACAGACTTCCGATCCCACACCTCGGACCCCTGAACCCTGACAACCGACCCCAAACCCCTGACCCTGACCCCAGACCCCAAATGCCAGACCCCAGACCCCAGACACTGACCCCAGACCCCAGACACTGACCCCAGACCCCAGACCCATACCCCCGAACCCAGACCCCCGACCTCATCCAGAACCCCGACCCCAGACCCCAGACCCAGACTCAGACCCCCGACCCCATACCCCCGACCCCAGCCTGACACCAGACCCCCAAACCCAGACCCCAGACTGCGACCCCAAACCCCCGACACCCGACCCCAGACCTGACGCCAGACCCCCAAACCCAGACCCCCAGACCCTGACCTCAGATCCAGACCCCAGACCCCTGATCCCAGACCCCATGCCCCAGGCCCCAGACCACTACCCCAGATCCTGACCTCAGACCCCAGGCCCCGGCCCCAAACCCCAGACCCCTGACCCCTGACCCCACACCCCAGACCCCAGACCCCAACTTGCCCGGAGAGCCCGCCCAACCCCAGTCCCCCGACCCCATATCCCAGATCTCAGACCCAGACCCCAGACCCAGGACCCCAGACCCCTGACCACAGACCCCAGACCACGACCCCAGACCCCAGACTCCAGACCCCAACCTGCCCTGAGAGCCCGCCCAACCCCAGACCCAAGAACCCCGACTCCAGACCCCAGATCCCAGACCCAGACACCTGATCCCCGAACCCTGACACCAGACCCCCGACCCCTGACCCCAGACCCAGACCCTGGTCCCACACCCCAGACCCCAGACCACAACCACAGGCCCAGACCCCTGACCCCTGACCACAGACCCCCGATGACCGACCCCAGACCCCTGACCCCAGTCCCCAGACCCCAGGACTAGACCCCCAACCTCAGACCCAGACCCCAGACTCCCAACCCCATACCCCAGACCCCGAACCCACACCCCAGTCCCTAGACCCAGAAACCAGACCCCTGACTCCCGACCCCGGACCCCTGACCCCAGACACCAGACCCAAACCCCAGACCAGATCCCAGACCCCAGACCCCAGACCCCACCCAGACCCCAGACACCCAACCACCGACCCCAGAATCCAGACCCCAGACCCCAGACCCCTGACCCCAGACACCAGACCCCGGGTCCAGACCCCAGATTCCCGACCCCAGACCCCAGACCCAGACACCAGACTCCAGACCCAGACCCCAGACCCCGACGCCAGACCCCGACATCCGCCACAGGACCCCAGACGCTAGACCCCAGATACCGGCCCCAGACACCAGACCCCCGGCCCCAGACCCCAGACCCCCAACCCCAGACCCCCGACCCCAGAACCCAGTCCCCCAACCCCAGACCCCCGACCCCAGACCCCCTCCACCAGACCCAGGACGCCCGACCCCAGACCACAGACCCCCTCCACCAGACCCCAGACCCCCGACCTGAGACCCCAGACACCGGCCCCAGACCCAGACCGCAGACCGCTGCAATGCAATACCCATCAATATCCCAATGGCATTCTTTAAAGAAATAGAAGAGGCAATTCAAAATTTCATATGGAATAATAAAAGACCCCGTATAGCAAAACCACTTCTTAGCAGAAAGAACAGCGCTGGAGGAATTTCAATTCCAAACTTTAGACTCTATTACAGAGCTATAATTCTCAAAACAGCTTGGTACTGGCACAAGAACAGGCCTGAAGACCAATGGAATAGAACTGAGGACCCAGATATTAAACCACAGACCTATGGCCACCTAATCTTTGACAAGGGAGCCAAAAAAATAGAATGGAAGAAAGACACCCTCTTCAACAAGTTGTGCTGGCCGAACTGGTTAAGCACCTGCAGAAAACTAAAGTTGGATCCTTCTTTGTCACCTTGCACTAGAATTAACTCCAAATGGATCAAAGACCTGGAGGTAAAAGCTGACACACTGAAAACTTTATAGGAAGGATTAGCAGATGCACTGGCCTCCTTGGCACAGGTTGAAACTTCCTTAATTAGGACCAAGAATCACAACAAATCAGAGAAAGGCTGGATAAGTGGGACTGCATTAAACTGCGGAGCTTTTGTATGGCAAAGGACATAGCTAGTAAATTAAATAGGAAGCCTACAGAGTGGGAGAAGACCTTCACCAACCAAACAACGGACAAAGGCCTCATATCTAAAACATATCAGCAACTCAAAGAATTGAATCACTCCAAAACTAACCTCCAAAGTAACAACCATCCCATTAAAAAATGGGCCAAAGACTTAAAGAGAGTATTCTCTGAAGAAGAAACAAAAATGGCCTATAGACACATGAAAAAATGCTCAACATCTCTGGTCATAAAAGAAATGCAAATCAAAACAACTCTAAGATTCCACCTCACTCCAGTTAGAATGGCCAGGATCAGGAAAACGAATAACAACAGAGGCTGGAGGAGATGTGGCCAGGAGGGATCACTACTACACTGTTGGTGGCAGTGCAAACTCGTTCAAGCACTATGGAAAGCAGTGTGGCAGTGCCTTAAAAGGCTAAACATAGAACTCCCCTATGACCCAGCAATTCCACTACTTGGCATTTACTCAACCATCCAGAAACAAGGGCATACTAAATCCACTAGCACAACAATGTTCATTGCAGCACTATTTACCATTGCAAAGATATGGAACCAACCTAGATGTCCCTCAGTTGATGAGTGGATCAACAAGTTGTGGTATTTGTACACAATGGAATTCTATGCTGCTGTCAGAAAGAATGACATCGCCCCATTTGTTAGGAAATGGAAAGACTTAGAAAAAATCATATTAAGTGAAGTAAGCCAGACTCAAAGGAACTTAGGCTCAATGGTTTCCCTCATTCGTCATAATCAGTAGAAACCTTGGGCTCTACTAGCAGAGATTTGCAATAGAGCAAAATCTTGATACATAAGGACATATAATGTGAAGCTAATTGAAAGGACCTCCAGGATAGTGAAACAAAAGCCATATAATGAATGATTGTTGTCCTTAATGTACTATGTTGTCTCTCATCTCCTTTGCTGTCCCTTGGTTATCTCATATTGGTATAGTATCTCACTTTGTTATCTGATATATTGAATTTATTTGTATTTGAATATTTGAAATTTGATAGGGAAGGGGGGAAAACCAAGACGGATGGGGGGTGTGGGGGGGAGGGAAACGGGTACCAAGACATGTGAAAGGGTATCAATGTATGTGAATGAATGCACCTTCTATCTGGCAAATATCATGTAACCCTTTTACTAATTACAATAAAAAAACAATGCAGCCTTTAAAGATGCTACTAAAGTGTGAAACCATGATATAACAAGCCAAAAAGCTTTCTTTCTTTAGTTTCTATCTGTATGATTTTCTTCTCAACATCTTAACATTTTCTGAATATATAAATAGAACTTTTTAAAGTAGAGGCAAATTCATAGCAGATGTTAGCACTGGATGAATACAATAGGTTTGAGTAAAAACCAGAGTACTCCGTATTTTAGGACATCTGCACATCTTCCATCTCAGCTTCTTCTGAACATGCTTGGATCATGCTGTGACCCTTACATGGCTTTTCTAAGACAGTCAGAATTAGAGGCTTCTGGAACCTGATGTATTCAATGAGTGTGTGTGTGTGTGTGTGTGTGTGTGTGTGTGTGTGTGTGTGGCAGGGAGGACGGGGCAAGGGACAATACTGGGACTTGAACTCAGGGCCTAAATGCTGAACCTTAGCTTTTTCACTCAAAGCTGACACTCTACACTTGAGCCAGAGCTGCACTTTTGGCTTTTTATGGTTAATTGGAAATACGATTCCCATGGTCTTTGAAGCTTGGGCTGGCTTTAAACTGCAAATATATTAGGCTCCAGAGTAGCTAAAATTTCAGGTATGAGACACTGGTGCCCAGCCGCAGTGAAATTTTTATATAAGAAAATGTAAACCATTAACATATAAGCAGATATAAAGAATTTGTGTTGTTAGAGATTTCTTCTATCATTTAGCTGGTATTAGTTCAAATCATTCTTGTCATATCTAAATTAGTCAGCACATATTTTCCTGTCCATAACCAAGTTCCCAGTTCCATTAATCTTTCTAACAAGGTTTGAGACTATATAGGACAGAGCCCCTGCTGCCTAATCAATAAGGTGTCAGGGAGAAAACTAGACTCCCAATTGAAGTTTACAATAAACCAGCATGAAGTGGAATCTCTGGAAGAATCACTTGAGTTTGGGACTATGTTGAGCCCAAAGCCTCAGTAAGCCACAGAAAGAAGACTTGTGGGGGAATTGACAAAAATTAACTTCACTTAGGGCACAAAGAAGAGATCATTACTGGAACTCTGATGACATAGTAACTTCCAGAGATCTAGAACACTCTCTGAACCATCACTGTTTCCTCCACTGCTCATCACTGTGGCATACGCTGTATCCCTGACACTATCAATATATGCTTGCATGTGCCCATCTTCATCTGAACAAAGCAGGTGAATGAAGGGTATTAACTATGGTGCACGTGGACGGCACACTGGTAAGGCATCTAATGGAATTAGGTGGGTTATTCACATTGCTCATTGAGGATCAATATTTCCACTGCAAACAACAAGCAAACTTGACTAAAATATAAAATGACTTACGTCTGGAAAACACTGGGGAGATTCCAAGGTGTTAAGAATTTGAGAACCAAGATCAAGGAGAGAGAGAAAGGATAAAAGCAAGAGACCTAAATACCAAATCACCACATGGAATGTACAAGTTCTAACATACAAGGTGAAAATAAAATCATGGGGTAGTTGCTAAGAGATGGAGTAGGTAGATCCACTTTTAAGCTTTGTCACCAAGTTTATAAAACAAACTTTGACAGTCATAAAAGAGGACACGGGTATTTTCTGCATGATTTTACTGATGGTAAGGCTCTACTTTGCATAAAAATGTTGAAAGAAAGCAACATTTGATCGTTGGCAAGTGGCATGCAGAGATGGAGAAACTTGAGAATACATATACCATACTAGCAACACTCTCCTTTTTGAGAAGTGATTTTTAGAAGTGCCCTTAAGATAACAGTCCAATAAGTCACATTTTTATTAGTATTTGATATGTATTTTTGTGTAAATACAACATATGTATGCAAATACATATGTATGTAAATACGATAAAAATTTGGCTATATCTAGTATCGGTAACATTACTCCATTTATGAGGCAGCACTGTCATGATGTAATGACTTTCTAAAGGACTCACCTCAACACAGCAATGAAATTCCAAAAGGGTATAGAGGAGTCATTCCACCTGCGAACATCCTGCCCTGGATCCTCCACAGTTCATGTCTAATTCATGTCTTCTGCAAACACAATATACATCCATTCTATACTCCATAGCTCCCAACATCCTCACGTATTCCAACAGCAACTCAACAGCAACTCACAGGTCCAAACTCTCAGCTAAATCAGACATAACTAGACCTAAAACATGATTCATCCTGAGGCAAATTCTGTCTAGCTAGGATGTTTTAAATCAAAGTGTTAAGGTTAAGTGCTTCTCAAACACAGTGGAAGGGCATACATCAAAAAAGAAATGGACAACAGGACCCACGTAAATTCACACAGGGAAAGCAACATTAGACCCTAAACTCTCTATACCAGTTCTCTGCATGTGTTCTCTATTGGACACACAGTGGTGGTTGACACCACAAAGCCTTTGGCAACCCTGCTTCTTTGGCTTTGTAAGTTCATCTATCATATATTTTTCTTCCACAAAGCTCTAAAGCAGAGAGAGACTGCCGAGAGGATGGGTTTTACTCCATCTTCCAGGAAATTGTTCTCCATTTACACCATAGATTGGCTAACTATACTTCCATCAGCATTCTGTCAAATTACCTAAGCACTCTTCTTAGAGGATTCAGACTTTCTCTACAGCACCCTTCTTTCTCCCAATCCTCACCAGCACAAACTCAATATTTTGCTAGTGACAATACTGGGTTTCTGGCCTGCTCTTCCAAATTCTTCTGGTTTTTATCCAGCTTCAAAGCTGCTTCCACATGTTCAACTATTTGCTATAGTGATAGTCTCACTTTTCAATATCAATTTTCTTTTTTAGTCTGTTTTGTGATGCAGTCGCTATACCACAGACTGGGTCAATCATAATCAGTAGAAGTTTTTTTTTTGTCTCACAGTTCTGGAGACTGGGAAGTCTGAGATTGAGAGACTGCATCTGGGAGGTGCTTCGTGCTATGTCTAAAAAGACAGCAGGACAAACACAAAGTATGATAGAGAGAAGAAAAAAGCTCAAAGAAATTCACCATTTTTGAGAGACTTTTGAGAGTTAGAAAAGCCTACAAACCATAACAAACAATCTATTCTAAACATGGCAGTTGTAGCTGAACATCTTTGATATTTTCTCCAGTTTCTTACTAATTTAAAACACTTTGTAGTCTGTGAGCTGGGAGTTGTAAACCTTAAAAAGGTTGTATTATCAAACATTTAAAACAAATGTAGAAAAATTCATATGTAAAATCTTAATTAAAAACACAAAAGAGGTAGAATACTAATTTATAGGAGCTATTTCCAACAAAGAAATAATCTATAACTAAGTTTCAAACATGATTATGAACATAGATCACCATTTTAAAATATGTCTGGATTGAAAGAATGCCACGGTTTATAAAACTGTAATACTTCTGGTGAGATGATTTTTATGGCTAAGTAAAACAAAAGGTAAGATTTTAAGCAAAAATTTAATATCAATCAAACTGTTTTATTTTATTTATTTATTTATTTTTTTATTGTAATTAATAAAAGGGTTACATGATATTTGCCAGATAGAAGGTGCATTAATTCACATCCATCAATACCCTTTCACATGTCTTGGTACCCATTATCTTCCCACCCCCTATCTTGGTTTTCCCCCCTTCCCTATCAAATTTCAAATAACCAAATACAAAAAAATTCAATATATCAGATAACAAAGTGAGATACTGTAACAATATGAGTTACCCAAGGGACAGCAAAGGAGATGAAAGATAACATAGTAGATTAAGGACAACAATCATTCGTTATATGGCTTTTGTTTAATCATTATAATATTTATCATCTAAGCAGAAGTGCTTCTTGTGTATTGGAAATGGCAGCATCAATTTGTTGAATTATTTCTTTTTTTTTAATATTTTTTAATTTTTTTATTGTAATTAGTAAAAGGGTTACATGATATTTGCCAGATAGAAGGTGCATTAATTCACATACATTGATACCCTTTCACATGTCTTGGTACCCGTTTCCCTCCCCCCCCACACCCCCCACCCATCTTGGTTTCCCCCCTTCCCTATCAAATTTCAAATATCCAAATAAAATAAATTCGATATATCATATAACAAAGTGAGATACTATACCAATATGAGATAACCAAGGGACAGCAAAGGAGATGAGAGACAACACAGTACACTATATGGCTTTTGTTTCACAATCACATGATTGTCTCAATAGATGCGGAAAAGGCATTTGACAAGATCCAACACCCCTTTATGTTAAAAGCTCTGGAGAAACTAGGAATCCATGGAACATTCCTCAATGTAATAAAGGCTGTGTATGAGAAACCCACAGCTAGTATTACACTTAATGGTGAAAATCTAAAGCCATTCCCTCTTAAATCAGGAACGAGACAAGGATGCCCACTCTCTCCACTCCTCTTGAACATAGTACTAGAATTCCTAGCCAGTGCAATAAGGCAAGAAGCAAGCATAAAGGGGATCCAAGTAGGGAAAGAGGAAATAAAATTATCCCTCTTGGCAGATGACATGATTCTGTATTTAAAGAATCCTATAGACTCTACTCCCAAGATCCTAGAGCTGATCCAAAACTTTGGAAGTGTAGCAGGCTATAAAATCAACCCTCAAAAAGCAACTGCCTTCCTTTATGCCAACAGTGAGAGGAACGAGGCAATAATCAGGAAAGCAACTCCTTTCACAATAGCCTCAAAGAAAATAAAGTACCTAGGAATTAGCTTAACTAAGAATGTAAAGGACCTTTTGGACGAAAAGTTTAAAACCCTAAAAAAGGAAATTAAAGCAGAACTAAGGAAATGGAAAAACCTCCCATGCTCCTGGATTGGAAGAATCAACATTGTGAAAATGACAATCTTGCCAAGAGCTATCTACAAATTCAATACAATACCCATCAACATCCCAATGTCATTCTTTAAAGAAATGGAATTATTTCTTAACACTGCCTCTAACTTCCTTTACGTAGCAGCAATAGATTTTGTTTTGATCTTGATTTTTTTAGTGATTCAGTCCATATAGAGAATTAATAATTAATCTGGTCCTAATATCAATAGCCTGTGAAATACTAAATTAACTGACATTCCGGATTATTAATTACTGTTTTCCAAGTTAGCATTGATCTTTTCATGGTTGGCTATGGCGCACATTAGATATCTATAAGCAGCTCCAACAGCAACTGGGACATTGTAGGGTGCTCAATAATGTTTTATTGTTTTTGGTCGTGGGACCTGAACTCTGGGTCTCGGCATTGGCCCTGAGCTCTTCAGCCCATAGCTACCACCCTACATCTTGAGCCACAGCACCACTTCCTGCTCAATGAATTTTTGTTATTATTTTAGGAACCAGAATTGGCCACCACACAATAGAAAAATTATTGCTCACAAACATCACATTAATATATAAAAGAGAATGGCTATTAATATCTTTGAAATACATTGTGAAAATATGGCAAGAAAATAAAAAGGTAGCTTGTTAATGATAATCACACTGATAAGACTTATTATTCCTTGTATATTCTACATATGTTCATTCAGCAGGTTTCTCATGTTGAGTACAACAGACTACATAAAGGTAAAG
Source organism: Megascapheus bottae (assembly GCF_031878675.1). NCBI lineage: Eukaryota > Metazoa > Chordata > Mammalia > Rodentia > Geomyidae > Megascapheus > Megascapheus bottae. Next base: position 769,695 of record NC_143526.1, read on the forward strand.
CAAAAAGTAATTCTTGTCCTATAGGATTTAGTCTAGAAAGAGAAACAGAAATCTTATTATACAGGTGAAATTTGTTTTTGTAGAGCTCATTGTGAGACCACCAGTAAAAATGCCTACTTAGTATGAGGATAACTATGTCCATGTTAAGACTTGAAGGAAGAGTATAAGGGTAGGGCAATAATCTCTGCCATGAAAGAAGAACCCCATACTTGGAGTTTGCAGTACATACAGAAATCTACATAATAGTTCAAGGTAGCTTTCAGGAAGGAGAAACTACCAGAATAAATGAAGCTCATACCACTGAGAAAATCTGAAAAAGTTCTCAGTAAATTTGTGAGACCTACATACATACACAGTTACTTATTTGAAATGTAAATATAATTGAGCGTGCTATATTGATTTTTAAATCCGTATTCCCAGTGATCACATAAGTCCTGAGTAGAAAGTATATCAGAAGAAAAATCACAATTGCAAACATGAGAAAGGGTAGTAATGTTTGTGAAGTAATATATCTTCTATCTGGCAAATATAATATAACCCTTCTATTAATGACAATAAAAATACCTTAAAAAAGAAAATTTACATTTTCAGACAGTATTTGTGGAGCATTATATTTCTGCTTTTGTTAGCTCCAATTTCTACAGGCAGATCTACATATGAACATTCCTGGACAGTCTTCACTTTAAAATGTTGATTCAGTACCCAAGTAATTTTAACTCCCTTAGTCCATAGGCTATGGGAGTGAAATCACAATTTCAACAAGTGCTGGAGGCCTAGGATGTATAGGTATAGGTACCAGAATACACCTAGACAGCTTTATCATATCCATGTTCCTCCATAATGCCTAATATTCTCTGTGTGATCCATTCTTATACTAGAACTGTTACTCTTCAAAAACCTCAAGGTGTTCAAGGAAGAATTGAGCTTCTTTCCCAAAAGAAATGCCAGTTCCTTAATAGCAGGGTATATACCTCAGATTATATCTTAACCTTTCACCATTACAATTGTAATTATAATGAACTTTTGTTGAGTTTTTGTTGAAGGCCCTGTTAAAAAGAGACTTAAATAAATTAGAGATCTAATTAAATTCGACAGTTCAGTAACTATTTCTTAAATGCTTTCCTCTCCCACATTTTTTACATTTTAAATATATTTTTTCTAATTAATAGAAGGGTTACATTATATTCACCAGATAGAAGGTGAATTACTTCACATACATTGATACCCTTTCTCATGTCTTGTTCCCCATTTCCCTCCCTCCATCCTCCCCACTCATCTTGTTTTCCCCCCTTCCCTATCCTATTTCAAATAACCAAATAAACATATACAATATATCAGATACAAGGTAAAATACCGTTACAATATGAGGTAACCAACTCTCCCACAATTTTTTTGCCAGTCCTGGCTTAAGCTCAGGGCCTGAGGACTGTCCCTGGACTTTCTCAAGGCTAGAACTCTTCCACTTGAGCCTCAGCACCACTCCTGACTTTTAACTATATGGTACCAAGGAATCGAACCCGGGTCTTCATGTATGCTAGTCAAGCACTCTACCACTACGCCAAACTCCCAGTCCACTCCCACAATTTTTATAGTTAATTTTCAACATAGCATCTAGTGAGTATCACCAATACATTTGTTCACCCTGTGTCCCACCATTTCAGTGCCCCTCTCCCTCCCCCAAATAGATAACATATATACCAGACAAAAGGTACAGAAATCACAAGTGGTGGCAAAGGAGAAAACAGACAAACATCAAAAAGACAAAAGGCAAAAATCAAAAGGCAAACAGCAAAAACCAAAGTCTTATCTCCATTTCTTGTAGTTCATTTCAATAAATCGTATTTCTGGATGATCATATGCACATAGCTATTGAGTTTTTTGATCTAGAATGTGCCTATAATTCTCCAAGTAAAAACATTGGAAAGTAAAAGACAAAAATTCACTAGGATATGATAAAGTATACAGGACTGTGAACACTCACACGGTAAGACCAGAGGAGGATATTCTTATTCTTCTCTTCCAAAATCTCACTATATAATAAGCACTGGTATTTCTTGGCATGGTGGCTTTGAAGGCTCCTGGGCATCACCTCATTTCTATATACTTTAAAGCCAAATCAACTCTCATCTCACCTTACCCTCTCTCCTGTATTTCTAAAGTAGCTGCACAAATGGGGGTTTAAAGTGTTAAAACTATGACTGGAATTAAGAAAAGCAAACTAATGTGTGTGTCCAGTCTTAGAGATCAAGAACATGCACAAGCATTGACTTGACTCATTTAAATCTTGATGTTTTCAAGCAGTTCCTATGATGCTCTGAGTGTCTATTAATACCGAGTACCTGCTCTGCCTCATTCAGCCTTCACATTACTACCTCCATTTCTTTTCCAGTTAGTTTACCAGATCAATATAAAGTTAAAAATGCTGATGGAACTATTTGAAATGGAAGACTAGGAGACTTAAGGGGGATTATGTAGGCTCTCAGAAATGATTTGAAGACTTAGATCTCTATTGGCTTTAGAAAGATTTTTAAAATTGACATTCTGGCACATTGCTTCAAGGACATAACAACTTTGAAGTACAACAACCGAAATGATAATGCTAAAAAGAAAATATCTACTCTAGGACAGCAAAAGGCTTAAGGTAATTTGTTCCAGTAATAAGTTTTAAAAACTGTACTCTCCATGATTTGGAGATACAAATGAAACTTTATTATAGAATATGGCATTCATTCTTTGCTCTGATGGGAATACTGGTCCTAGAAAGAAAAAATACAATATTGTTATAAATTTTAAAAAGTTAAAAGTAATACAATGGCAAGTCCTCAAATCTGTCCACTAAGAATAAAACTATTGATTGTATACTTACTAAATTTAATCTGAAAAGCCTCAGAAATGTTGAATTTCTCCTTTTAGGCTAAAAACACTTTTTCCCTTATTTGGATATTATGTTATTTAAAATGCAGTAATTTAAACAAGAGAAACACAACCCAAATTTACTTTACATAAAGAAGAAAGTTTACAGCTCATGTCCTGGAACGACAGTAGGTTGGGATATGATTTCCCAAAAGGTCAATAATGTCTCACAGTTTTGACAGTTTTCTCATTATCTTGCATTTCTCCTCCTTGTTCTATTTATTCTTTGGAACCCTCTACTACACCATCCTAACAAGCTTCTAACAGCAATTCCCTTTGAAATAAAGACAACTGCCTCCCAAAAGTTTGATGAGAGACTCTGGAAGTTAACTTGTTGCCCCCGATAAGGCAATAAGTCAAACTCAATCATTTTGATCAAATTTTTTATTCATATTCCTGTACCATTACATCAATGTGTGGTACTAGTTTTAAGTCCTGGACCATTAGGGATATTGTTTTTTCTATCTAAACATTTACCCATATCAATAAATTCTAATCTGCTTTGGTTGTTTTTGACAGACACAAATAAAATGACTTTCAAAATTATATTACTACTTGATTTGTAAAATGTAGTATATTATCCATCACAAAACAGTACTCTACATAATCAACAGTTAACTAAAATATGGCCAGGCACATGCTCATGCCAATAATCCTAGCTACCCAAGAAGCTCACATATGAGGACAGGAGCTCAAAGCTAGCACGGGCAGGAAAGACCAGGAAATTCTTATCTCCAATTTGCCACCAAGAAATCAAAGGCAGAGCTGTTATACAAGTGGCTGAGTATTAACATCAAGTGAAAAATCTAGTGGATAGCAGCCTGACATCAGTTCAAGGCCCAGATACTGGCATACATTTACAAAAAGTTAATTAAAATATAATGAATCAATATCAAACCATGTAATCATAATTCAAACTATATTTGCTTCCCTGACTTTTCCAGATATGATGAAGTTTGAATATTCTCCACATAGTCACACTGTTTGAGAGAGCTAATAAGCAAAGCAATATCACTGAAAACTTTTGTGCAAAAGTTTCAAGCCTAATATTAATTTATTTAAAATGTTTGAGAAAGCTTGCATAGAAAATCTTGACAAATTAAAAAAAATATTATTTGGTTTTACCCCAGTTTCTCAAAACTCCTTATATTCGATAGCAGAAGAAATGGAACGGTACAGCATTAACTTATGCACATATCAGCTGTTTCTATCTTAACTAGGAAGCACTGTTTCATCTCTTATCAGACACAAAATGGATCGAAAGTTAATTGGAAAAGTATTTCAGAAGAAAAGTGGTAGAGAAAGGTCTAATAGGTTTTTCAAGATGTAAAGATTCATATTTTTATGTTGGAAAGGATACCAAACCAGAGAAAAGTTTCTAGTTAAGAACACAGTGAATATTTTTAATGTATGAAAAACCTAGCTACAATAGAGCAAAATAATAGTAATAATAATAGTAATAATAATAATAATAATAATAATAATAATAATAAATCTACAGTTCCACTATACCTAGCAGGTCATGAAATATTTGTGATAAGCTTGAACAACCACTTTTTCATGAACTTAATAATTTTTTCTTTTCTTTTCTTTTCTGGTTAGTCTTGGGTCTTGAACTCTGGGCCTGGGCGCTGTACCTGAGGTCTTCATCTCAAGGCTAGTGCTCTACTCCTTGTCTCACCAAATAAAGGTTATACCCTTTATTTTAAAAGCTATGCCTTTTCAAATTAACATTAAAACTTATACCACTTCTGCTTTTCTGGTGGTTAATTGGAGATAAGACTCACAGACTTTCATGCCCAGGCTGGCTTTGAACTACAATACTCAGACCTCAGTCTTCTGAGTGGCTAGGATTACAGGTGTGGGTCACTGGCTCCTGTCTTAATCTTTTTTGCTAAGTACTCACTTTGTTTTCAGATGAGGGACTGCTTTCCCAAGAGCCCTCTTTTTCTATTGATATCATCTCAAAAACCTTCTTCTTTTCAGTCACCATCTGTGGCTGCCTGCCTAGATATTATATATTCTTCCTGACCCCTGGAACTTGATCTGCATATTTTATCATTGTGCATATAGTAGTTGTGTAGTTCTTTTTTTTGCCATCATGGGCTTGAGCTCAGGGCCTGGGCACTGTCCTTGGACTTTCTCAAGGCTCAGCACTCTACCACTTGAGCCTCAGCACCACTTCCAGCTTTTTTCTATGTATGTGGTACCAGGGAATTGAACCCTGGTCTTCGTGCATGCTAGGCAAGCACTCTGCCACTAGGCCCCAGTAGTTGTTCTTCTTTATCAATACTGGAAGATTCTGATGACTCAGATACATCTGAGACATTTTTTGTAGCCCCTATAATACAACTATCTGCACTAAGATGTTCTGAATACATCTGAACACACACTCTGAAATCTAAAGAAAGGACATGCATTTTGATTTAATAATCCTGAATTCCAACAACTAGGACCAGTCAGAATTATTCTGGACGGGTATCCTTAAATTCAGTTGTTATGATACAACAAAACACTGGACTATTTAAAACTATTGTCAAAAATCTCATTCAGTGGGGTAAAAGATAAGTCATCAAGACAAATTGAAATACATATTTCAAGACCATGAAAAGGAGACTAATCTGAAATGGAAAGACTTAGAAAAAATCATATTAAGTGAAGTAAGCCAGACTCAAAGGAACTTAGGCTCAATGGTTTCCCTCATTCGTCATAATCAGTAGAAACCTTGGGCTCTACTAGCAGAGATCTGCAATAGAGCAAAATCTTGATACATAAGGACATATAATGTGAAGCTAATTGAAAGGACCTCCAGGATAGTGAAACAAAAGCCATATAATGAATGATTGTTGTCCTTAATGTACTATGTTGTCTCTCATCTCCTTTGCTGTCCCTTGGTTATCTCATATTGGTATAGTATCTCACTTTGTTATCTGACATATTGAATTTATTTGTATTTGAATATTTGAAATTTGATAGGGAAGGGGGGAACACCAAGACGGATGGGGGGTGTGGGGGGGAGGGAAACGGGTACCAAGACATGTGAAAGGGTATCAATGTATGTGAATGAATGCACCTTCTAGCTGGCAAATATCATGTAACCCTTTTACTAATTACAATAAAAAAAAACAATGCAGCCTTTAAAGATGCTACTAAAGTGTGAAACCATGATATAACAAGCCAAAAAGCTTTCTTTCTTTAGTTTCTATCTGTATGATTTTCTTCTCAACATCTAAACTTTTTCTGAATATATAAATAGAACTTTTTAAAGTAGAGGCAAATTCATAGCAGATGTTAGCACTGGATGAATACAATAGGTTTGAGTAAAAACCAGAGTACTCCGTATTTTAGGACATCTGCACATCTTCCATCTCAGCTTCTTCTGAACATGCTTGGATCATGCTGTGACCCTTACATGGCTTTTCTAAGACAGTCAGAATTAGAGGCTTCTGGAACCTGATGTATTCAATGAGAGTGTGTGTGTGTGTGTGTGTGTGTGTGTGTGTGTGGCAGGGAGGACGGGGCAAGGGACAATACTGGGACTTGAACTCAGGGCCTAAATGCTGAACCTTAGCTTTTTCACTCAAAGCTGACACTCTACACTTGAGCCAGAGCTGCACTTTTGGCTTTTTATGGTTAATTGGAAATATGATTGCCATGGTCTTTGAAGCTTGGGCTGGCTTTAAACTGCAAATATATTAGGCTCCAGAGTAGCTAAAATTTCAGGTATGAGACACTGGTGCCCAGCCGCAGTGAAATTTTTATATAAGAAAATGTAATCCATTAACATATAAGCAGATATAAAGAATTTGTGTTGTTAGAGATTTCTTCTATGATTTAGCTCGTATTAGTTCAAATCATTCTTGTCATATCTAAATTAGTCAGCACATATTTTCCTGTCCATAACCAAGTTCCCAGTTCCATTAATCTTTCTAACAAGGTTTGAGACTATATAGGACAGAGCCCCTGCTGCCTAATCAATAAGGTGTCAGGGAGAAAACTAGACTCCCAATTGAAGTTTACAATAAACCAGCATGAAGTGGAATCTCTGGAAGAATCACTTGAGTTTGGGACTATGTTGAGCCCAAAGCCTCAGTAAGCCACAGAAAGAAGACTTGTGGGGGAATTGACAAAAATTAACTTCACTTAGGGCACAAAGAAGAGATCATTACTGGAACTCTGATGACACAGTAACTTCCAGAGATCTAGAACACTCTCTGAACCATCACTGTTTCCTCCACTGCTCATCACTGTGGCATACGCTGTATCCCTGACACTATCAATATATGCTTGCATGTGCCCATCTTCATCTGAACAAAGCAGGTGAATGAAGGGTATTAACTATGGTGCACGTGGACGGCACACTGGTAAGGCATCTAATGGAATTAGGTGGGTTATTCACATTGCTCATTGAGGATCAATATTTCCACTGCAAACAACAAGCAAACTTGACTAAAATATAAAATGACTTACGTCTGGAAAGCACTGGGAAGATTCCAAGGTGTTAAGAATTTGAGAACCAAGATCAAGGAGAGAGAGAAAGGATAAAAGCAAGAGACCTAAATACCAAATCACCACATGGAATGTACAAGTTCTAACATACAAGGTGAAAATAAAATCATGGGGTAGTTGCTAAGAGATGGAGTAGGTAGATCCACTTTTAAGCTTTGTCACCAAGTTTATAAAACAAACTTTGACAGTCATAAAAGAGGACACGGGTATTTTCTGCATGATTTTACTGATGGTAAGGCTCTACTTTGCATAAAAATGTTGAAAGAAAGCAACATTTGATCGTTGGCAAGTGACATGCAGAGATGGAGAAACTTGAGAATACATATACCATACTAGCAACACTCTCCTTTTTGAGAAGTGATTTTTAGAAGTGCCCTTAAGATAACAGTCCAATAAGTCACATTTTTATTAGTATTTGATATGTATTTTTGTGTAAATACAACATATGTATGCAAATACATATGTATGTAAATACGATAAAAATTTGGCTATATCTAGTATCGGTAACATTACTCCATTTATGAGGCAGCACTGTCATGATGTAATGACTTTCTAAAGGACTCACCTCAACACAGCAATGAAATTCCAAAAGGGTATAGAGGAGTCATTCCACCTGCGAACATCCTGCCCTGGATCCTCCACAGTTCATGTCTAATTCATGTCTTCTGCAAACACAATATACATCCATTCTATACTCCATAGCTCCCAACATCCTCACGTATTCCAACAGCAACTCAACAGCAACTCACAGGTCCAAACTCTCAGCTAAATCAGACATAACTAGACCTAAAACATGATTCATCCTGAGGCAAATTCTGTCTAGCTAGGATGTTTTAAATCAAAGTGTTAAGGTTAAGTGCTTCTCAAACACAGTGGAAGGGCATACATCAAAAAAGAAATGGACAACAGGACCCACGTAAATTCACACAGGGAAAGCAACATTAGACCCTAAACTCTCTATACCAGTTCTCTGCATGTGTTCTCTATTGGACACACAGTGGTGGTTGACACCACAAAGCCTTTGGCAACCCTGCTTCTTTGGCTTTGTAAGTTCATCTATCATATATTTTTCTTCCACAAAGCTCTAAAGCAGAGAGAGACTGCCGAGAGGATGGGTTTTACTCCATCTTCCAGGAAATTGTTCTCCATTTACACCATAGATTGGCTAACTATACTTCCATCAGCATTCTGTCAAATTACCTAAGCACTCTTCTTAGAGGATTCAGACTTTCTCTACAGCACCCTTCTTTCTCCCAATCCTCACCAGCACAAACTCAATATTTTGCTAGTGACAATACTGGGTTTCTGGCCTGCTCTTCCAAATTCTTCTGGTTTTTATCCAGCTTCAAAGCTGCTTCCACATGTTCAACTATTTGCTATAGTGATAGTCTCACTTTTCAATATCAATTTTCTTTTTTAGTCTGTTTTGTGATGCAGTCGCTATACCACAGACTGGGTCAATCATAATCAGTAGAAGTTTTTTTTTTGTCTCACAGTTCTGGAGACTGGGAAGTCTGAGATTGAGAGACTGCATCTGGGAGGTGCTTCGTGCTATGTCTAAAAAGACAGCAGGACAAACACAAAGTATGATAGAGAGAAGAAAAAAGCTCAAAGAAATTCACCATTTTTGAGAGACTTTTGAGAGTTAGAAAAGCCTACAAACCATAACAAACAATCTATTCTAAACATGGCAGTTGTAGCTGAACATCTTTGATATTTTCTCCAGTTTCTTACTAATTTAAAACACTTTGTAGTCTGTGAGCTGGGAGTTGTAAACCTTAAAAAGGTTGTATTATCAAACATTTAAAACAAATGTAGAAAAATTCATATGTAAAATCTTAATTAAAAACACATAAGAGGTAGAATACTAATTTATAGGAGCTATTTCCAACAAAGAAATAATCTATAACTAAGTTTCAAACATGATTATGAACATAGATCACCATTTTAAAATATGTCTGGATTGAAAGAATGCCACGGTTTATAAAACTGTAATACTTCTGGTGAGATGATTTTTATGGCTAAGTAAAACAAAAGGTAAGATTTTAAGCAAAAATTTAATATCAATCAAACTGTTTTATTTTATTTATTTTTTTATTTTTTTATTGTAATTAATAAAAGGGTTACATGATATTTGCCAGATAGAAGGTGCATTAATTCACATCCATCAATACCCTTTCACATGTCTTGGTACCCATTATCTTCCCACCCCCTATCTTGGTTTTCCCCCCTTCCCTATCAAATTTCAAATAACCAAATACAAATAAATTCAATATATCAGATAACAAAGTGAGATACTGTAACAATATGAGTTACCCAAGGGACAGCAAAGGAGATGAAAGATAACATAGTAGATTAAGGACAACAATCATTCGTTATATGGCTTTTGTTTAATCATTATAATATTTATCATCTAAGCAGAAATGCATCTTGTGTATTGGAAACGGCAGCATCAAATTGTTGAATTATTTCCTTTTTTTTAAATTTTTTTTTAATTTTTTTATTGTAATTAGTAAAAGGGTTACATGATATTTGCCAGATAGAAGGTGCATTAATTCACATACATTGATACCCTTTCACATGTCTTGGTACCCGTTTCCCTCCCCCCCACCCCCCCCCACCCGCTTTGGTTTTCCCCCCTTCCCTATCAAATTTCAAATACCCAAATACAAATAAATTCGATATATCAGATAACAAAGTGAGATACTATACCAATATGAGATAACCAAGGGACAGCAAAGGAGATGAGAGACAACACAGTACATTATATGGCTTTTGTTTCACAATCACATGATTGTCTCAATAGATGCGGAAAAGGCATTTGACAAGATCCAACGCCCCTTTATGTTAAAAGCTCTGGAGAAACTAGGAATCCATGGAACATTCCTCAATATAATAAAGGCTGTGTATGAGAAACCACAGTTAGTATTACACTTAATGGTGAAAATCTAAAGCCATTCCCTCTTAAATCAGGAACGAGACAAGGATGCCCACTCTCTCCACTCCTCTTGAACATAGTACTAGAATTCCTAGCCAGTGCAATAAGGCAAGAAGCAAGCATAAAGGGGATCCAAGTAGGGAAAGAGGAAATAAAATTATCCCTCTTGGCAGATGACATGATTCTGTATTTAAAGAATCCTATAGACTCTACTCCCAAGATCCTAGAGCTGATCCAAATCTTTGGAAGTGTAGCAGGCTATAAAATCAACCCTCAAAAAGCAACTGCCTTCCTTTATGACAACAGTGAGAGGAACGAGGCAATAATCAGGAAAGCAACTCCTTTCACAATAGCCTCAAAGAAAATAAAGTACCTAGGAATTAGCTTAACTAAGAATGTAAAGGACCTTTTGGACGAAAACTTTAAAACCCTAAAAAAGGAAATTAAAGCAGAACTAAGGAAATGGAAAAACCTCCCATGCTCCTGGATTGGAAGAATCAACATTGTGAAAATGACAATCTTGCCAAGAGCTATCTACAAATTCAATACAATACCCATCAACATCCCAATGTCATTCTTTAAAGAAATGGAATTATTTCTCAACGCTGCCTCTAACTTCCTTTACGTAGCAGCAATAGATTTTGTTTTGATCTTGATTTTTTTAGTGATTCAGTCCATATAGAGAATTAATAATTAATCTGGTCCTAATATCAATAGCCTGTGAAATACTAAATTAACTGACATTCCGGATTATTAATTACTGTTTTCCAAGTTAGCATTGATCTTTTCATGGTTGGCTATGGCGCACATTAGATATCTATAAGCAGCTCCAACAGCAACTGGGACATTGTAGGGTGCTCAATAATGTTTTATTGTTTTTGGTCGTGGGACCTGAACTCTGGGTCTCGGCATTGGCCCTGAGCTCTTCAGCCCATAGCTACCACCCTACATCTTGAGCCACAGCACCACTTCCTGCTCAATGAATTTTTGTTATTATTTTAGGAACCAGAATTGGCCACCACACAATAGAAAAATTATTGCTCACAAACATCACATTAATATATAAAAGAGAATGGCTATTAATATCTTTGAAATACATTGTGAAAATATGGCAAGAAAATAAAAAGGTAGCTTGTTAATGATAATCACACTGATAAGACTTATTATTCCTTGTATATTCTACATATGTTCATTCAGCAGGTTTCTCATGTTGAGTACAACAGACTACATAAAGGTAAAGCAAAAAGTAATTCTTGTCCTATAGGATTTAGTCTAGAAAGAGAAACAGAAATCTTATTATACAGGTGAAATTTGTTTTTGTAGAGCTCATTGTGAGACCACCAGTAAAAATGCCTACTTAGTATGAGGATAACTATGTCCATGTTAAGACTTGAAGGAAGAGTATAAGGGTAGGGCAATAATCTCTGCCATGAAAGAAGAACCCCATACTTGGAGTTTGCAGTACATACAGAAATCTACATAATAGTTCAAGGTAGCTTTCAGGAAGGAGAAACTACCAGAATAAATGAAGCTCATACCACTGAGAAAATCTGAAAAAGTTCTCAGTAAATTTGTGAGACCTACATACATACACAGTTACTTATTTGAAATGTAAATATAATTGAGCGTGCTATATTGATTTTTAAATCCGTATTCCCAGTGATCACATAAGTCCTGAGTAGAAAGTATATCAGAAGAAAAATCACAATTGCAAACATGAGAAAGGGTAGTAATGTTTGTGAAGTAATATATCTTCTATCTGGCAAATATAATATAACCCTTCTATTAATGACAATAAAAATACCTTAAAAAAGAAAATTTACATTTTCAGACAGTATTTGTGGAGCATTATATTTCTGCTTTTGTTAGCTCCAATTTCTACAGGCAGATCTACATATGAACATTCCTGGACAGTCTTCACTTTAAAATGTTGATTCAGTACCCAAGTAATTTTAACTCCCTTAGTCCATAGGCTATGGGAGTGAAATCACAATTTCAACAAGTGCTGGAGGCCTAGGATGTATAGGTATAGGTACCAGAATACACCTAGACAGCTTTATCATATCCATGTTCCTCCATAATGCCTAATATTCTCTGTGTGATCCATTCTTATACTAGAACTGTTACTCTTCAAAAACCTCAAGGTGTTCAAGGAAGAATTGAGCTTCTTTCCCAAAAGAAATGCCAGTTCCTTAATAGCAGGGTATATACCTCAGATTATATCTTAACCTTTCACCATTACAATTGAAATTATAATTAACTTTTGTTGAGTTTTTGTTGAAGGCCCTGTTAAAAAGAGACTTAAATAAATTAGAGATCTAATTAAATTCGACAGTTCAGTAACTATTTCTTAAATGCTTTCCTCTCCCACATTTTTTACATTTTAAATATATTTTTTCTAATTAATAGAAGGGTTACATTATATTCACCAGATAGAAGGTGAATTACTTCACATACATTGATTCCCTTTCTCATGTCTTGTTCCCCATTTCCCTCCCTCCATCCTCGCCACTCATCTTGTTTTCCCCCCTTCCCTATCCTATTTCAAATAACCAAATAAACATATACAATATATCAGATAAAAGGTAAAATACCGTTACAATATGAGGTAACCAACTCTCCCACAATTTTTTTGCCAGTCCTGGCTTAAGCTCAGGGCCTGAGGACTGTCCCTGGACTTTCTCAAGGCTAGAACTCTTCCACTTGAGCCTCAGCACCACTCCTGACTTTTAACTATATGGTACCAAGGAATCGTACCCGGGTCTTCATGTATGCTAGTCAAACACTCTACCACTACGCCAAACTCCCAGTCCACTCCCACAATTTTTATCCATCACAAAACAGTACTCTACATAATCAACAGTTAACTAAAATATGGCCAGGCACATACTCATGCCAATAATCCTAGCTACCCAAGAGGCTCACATATGAGGACAGGAGCTCAAAGCTAGCACGGGCAGGAAAGCCCAGGAAATTTTTATCTCCAATTTGCCACCAAGAAATCAAAGGCAGAGCTGTTATACAAGTGGCTGAGTATTAACATCAAGTGAAAAATCTAGTGGATAGCAGCCTGACATCAGTTCAAGGCCCAGATACTGGCATACATTTACAAAAAGTTAATTAAAATATAATGAATCAATATCAAACCATGTAATCATAATTCAAACTATATTTGCTTCCCTGACTTTTCCAGATATGATGAAGTTTGAATATTCTCCACATAGTCACACTGTTTGAGAGAGCTAATAAGCAAAGCAATATCACTGAAAACTTTTGTGCAAAAGTTTCAAGCCTAATATTCATTTATTTAAAATGTTTGAGAAAGTTTGCATAGAAAATCTTGACAAATTAAAAAAAATATTATATGGTTTTACCCCAGTTTCTCAAAACTCCTTATATTCGATAGCAGAAGAAATGGAACGGTACAGCATTAACTTATGCACATATCACCTGTTTCTATCTTAACTAGGAAGCACTGTTTCATCTCTTATCAGACACAAAATGGATTGAAAGTTAATTGGAAAAGTATTTCAGAAGAAAAGTGGTAGAGAAAGGTCTAATAGGTTTTTCAAGATGTAAAGATTCATATTTTTATGTTGGAAAGGATACCAAACCAGAGAAAAGTTTCTAGTTAAGAACACAGTGAATATTTTTAATGTATGAAAAACGTAGCTACAATAGAGCAAAATAATAATAGTAGTAATAATAATAATAATAATAATAATAATAATAATAAATCTACAGTTCCACTATACCTAGCAGGTCATGAAATATTTGTGATAAGCTTGAACAACCACTTTTTCATGAACTTAATAATTTTTTCTTTTCTTTTCTTTTCTGGTTAGTCTTGGGTCTTGAACTCTGGGCCTGGGCGCTGTCCCTGAGCTCTTCATCTCAAGGCTAGTGCTTTACTCCTTGTCTCACCAAATAAAGGTTATACCCTTTATTTTAAAAGCTATGCCTTTTCAAATTAACATTAAAACTTATACCACTTCTGCTTTTCTGGTGGTTAATTGGAGATAAGACTCACAGACTTTCATGCCCAGGCTGGCTTTGAACTACAATACTCAGACCTCAGTCTTCTGAGTGGCTAGGATTACAGGTGTGGGTCACTGGCTCCTGTCTTAATCTTTTTTGCTAAGTACTCACTTTGTTTTCAGATGAGGGACTGCTTTCCCAAGAGCCCTCTTTTTCTATTGATATCATCTCAAAAACCTTCTTCTTTTCAGTCACCATCTGTGGCTGCCTGCCTAGATATTATATATTCTTCCTGACCCCTGGAACTTGATCTGCATATTTTATCATTGTGCATATAGTAGTTGTGTAGTTCTTTTTTTGCCATCATGGGCTTGAGCTCAGGGCCTGGGCACTGTCCTTGGACTTTCTCAAGGCTCAGCACTCTACCACTTGAGCCTCAGCACCACTTCCAGCTTTTTTCTATGTATGTGGTACCAGGGAATTGAACCCTGGTCTTCGTGCATGCTAGGCAAGCACTCTGCCACTAGGCCCCAGTAGTTGTTCTTCTTTATCAATACTGGAAGATTCTGATGACTCAGATACATCTGAGACATTTTTTGTAGCCCCTATAATACAACTATCTGCACTAAGATGTTCTGAATACATCTGAACACACACTCTGAAATCTAAAGAAAGGACATGCATTTTGATTTAATAATCCTGAATTCCAACAACTAGGACCAGTCAGAATTATTCTGGACTGGTATCCTTAAATTCAGTTGTTATGATCAAACAAAATACTGGACTATTTAAAACTATTGTCAAAAATCTCATTCAGTGGGGTAAAAGATAAGTCATCAAGACAAATTGAAATACATATTTCAAGACCATGAAAAGGAGACTAATCTGAAGAAGACAATCCAGAAACCATAAAGATTTCTACTCCTCTTAAATAGCATGCTTTCAATAATATGGGAATACCTGAATGCCCTAGAAAATTAAAGCCTAAGTACATTACAAAGAAGTCAATGCATTTTAATCATCTACCGTGAAATGCCCAGAATTGAAGTTGATCATAGATAACTGCAAAAAAATTAGACTCCTGAATATGCTAGAAGACCAACAATGACATGAGGCAAGAGGTATTCTTAACAGAGCTGCCAGGTCTTTGCAAAGGCTAAGTCAGATGCTAGCATGGCTGTGTCCAAAATCCAGGCATGCATAGTCTCTCTTCATTCAGTCAAAGCCAAACTCCCGGAAGAGAGTGTCAAGACCTTCTGTTATCTGCAAGCATAGCAGCAGTCCTGCCTGCCTCCTCTCTGATCCCATCTCCTCCTCGCCCTTCACTCCCACTAAGTGCAGTGGTGTACATACTTGATGTTACTTCAGGGTGGCAGGTGATCTCTAACATGAAACAGCTCAGATCATCACTTTCCTCTGCCTGTGTGTTTCTCCCTGATGGTCACCAAACCCCCAACCTGCACACTTTGCTCATAGATCACTTTCTCAAAGACCATTCAGGCACTGCTACCCTGCCTCATGCATTTTCAATCCTTATTCCTGTGAACTTTTCTCCTTTTATCCTTCTGATGTCATGTTCCTATGTGCAATATAATTTACTACTTTATTATGCTTAGTATTTATTATCTGGTTCCCTCTAGAATATAAGCACTGGAGACTGTCCTAAAAGCTGGAAGTAAATTTACAATGAAGTTTTTAAATTGTATTTTATTATCAGGATAAAGTACAGAGGGATTGCAGTTACATACATCGGGTAAGGGGTATATTACTTCTCAAACCTTGATAACCCGTTCTCATATTTTTGTACCCCTTTCTCTTCCTCCACCCCTTCCCAATCATCTCCTAACCAGGAATTGTTAATGCTAACTGACATTTAAAGGCTATGATATACCTATTCTTTTTAGACAACTGATGTTTTCAAATCATTTGGAATAAATATAATTCATTCAACTTCTTTTCAGACTTCTTGTGAGTACCAGAAAGGATTTACTGAGGGATATTTAGCTTCCTAATATGGCACAAGCATTCAATAAGGTACCAACTAAACTGGAATTATAGTAAAATCACCTTCAGTAGCATGAATCATAAGTAATGATTGACAACAGATAACTACCAAGGCGTTTTTTTCTACAAGAGCCTATAAATGATCTCAATCTGTCTCTTAGAAGAAACAAACACCAATAATATCAGTGGAGATAGGAAGGTTGGGGCAGAAAAGCAACCCAGAAAAAAACTCAAACTCTTAGAAAGGAAAAAAATAACTAAAGCAGAAAGGGCCAGGGACATGATTCAAATAGTATAGCACACACAACTCTGTCCTCAAAAATCATGAGTACAGTATTTATCTTTCATTAATTCACACAATAGAGTTACTAAAACTTTTTAAAGGTACTGGCTTTATGAAAATTATTTAGTACAAAGTGAGGGTCAAGATTTAAAGACATTGCCTAAGCTACCAGAGCACTGATAGCTTTGAAAATATCTGAACACTGCACAGATAAATATTAAGGTTATTCTGTGAAGGATAAGGGGATACCTGGTATGCTATGATAGCTCATAAGTGATGATGAACCTTCACTGAAACACTGATTCATGAAAACACTTTGGGCAGTAGTGCTCCATGTAACTACTACTCTGGCTGTTTCTTTCACTTCTTTCTAAGGCTAAATAATTCCTAGAATTTCATGCCCTGTCTTCAAGTGAAATTAAATGTAGAATACTACAGCAGTGCTTTTACTTGGGAACTTGTGGCAAACACATTTGTCCAGCCTTGTCCAACAAACAGAGGAGGGACACTGGCATAGCAACTCAGGCTTAGGGAGAACCTAAGCATGACATTTAGAAAAATATTTGTGAAAAAGAAGGGTTTTGTTTCCACAGCAACCAACTTTCTTAGTCTTCTGAGCTCTACTAAAAAATAAAACAAATGAAAGCTGGTAAGAGAAACAGAGTAAGGTCTAATGTAGAATGGCACACAAAGCAAAAATAAAGGACGCTGAAGCCTAGTTCATTGGAAGAAGCATAGCAAATCCTCAGTTAATCATGAGTGTCCTAATCTGGTCATGACCCTTTAAATCTTCATTTCTTTATTTTTTGGTAACTACTGGCCATGAGATTCTTCTCTTTCCATAAAGCAGAGCCTCCAGAATTTATTCATCTTGTACAATTGGGTTTCAGTGCCCAGGATCAGTAACTCTCTTGCCTCTGTTCTCTGCTACCCATCACCGCAACACCGTGAGACTGTCTATTTTAGGTAACTTGCACAAGTCTTTGTTGTCTTGTGATGAAGTTACTTTGCTTAACACAACATCTTCAGAATTCGTCCCTACAGCTGCCTGTGGTTGAACTCCCTTCTTTTCTAGGGTTCAATAATACCCAATTTTGTGTATATAATACATATACTTTGTCCATTCACCTGTGGTTGAGCCCTTACCACTTCTTGAGTATGGTGCACAGTGTTTCAATCAATATTGGGATTTGGGTTTTCTTCGAGGTATCTTAACTTATCCTTCAGTAACAAGTCAATGCCTGGCCTCATAAAATGAATTTCAATGTAATCCATCTTCTTTTAGTTTTTGAAACAACTAAATAGTCATTATTGATTCTCCTTTAAATGTTTGGTATGGTTCATCAGTGAAATGTTATGGTTTAAGCTTTTCTCCTAAATGACTGTATGTCATTTCTACATTCCATTTCTTCATGATTAAATGCATAAGTGTTTTATGTTTGTTTACAAAGTGCAAGTGTATAGGCAAAAATGCAACTCAGATACATGCCTATTAATTTTCAAGAGGCCACAAACAAGAATTGCTCTAAAATTTCTTTGGCTTGAAAATACCATGATAACTTTCAAAACTACTGAAAACTCTAGAAAGCATATGATTATGTGAGTTTTATCAACTTATATTTTTTCAAATGTGAAGTTGAAATCAAGTAACTAAAAAACAGTTTGGTTATTCAACCATCTTGTAGGCCATGTTCACAAGAATTATATATTTAATGAGCTACTGATATACTCTAACAAAAATATGTGGTGAAAACTGCATTAACTTTTGACAAATCGTACACATCTCTCTAATATTTGACTTGATAGAAGACAATATTTCTCATATTTTGTTCTGAATTAAATCTGCTTGGATTTGTCATTCTGGTTATGCTGCATGAACAAAATTTGATGTTATTCAGATAAGAAAGCTAGAAAAGGGATATGAAATCAAAATAGTTGTTTAGCTTACAATCTGATCAAGTATCATCATTCCAGCAGAAGTACTTTGTGAATGAGTCTCACCATGCCACACAAACTGTTTAAAAGTATGCACTCAATGTACTGAGATTTATTGACAGTATCTGACTACTCTACAAGGACATGGGATTGTCTGATCACAATTAGGCCTGAGCACTTGGTAGTAAAGGTTACAAAAACTACTAGTGTAGTGTCCTTTCAGTGATATACTAAGGCTTTACAGCACCTTTGCCTATTATTGAGTTTGTACCAGTGAAGCAAACCTCAAACACACAAAAAACAGCAAATAATGCTTTATCATTACTATGGAAACCTTATCTTCTAACCTCCTAAAATCTCAAGGAAACCTAGGGGTCTGAAAACTCCATGTTGAGTCCCATTGTCTTAGCATGTAGCAGATGCAAACACTATGCTCTGTGTTTAACTAAGAATACAAGGAAAATGGGGATGGCCTATGGTCTGCATTTTTGTTCAACCTGTCAGCCTGCTCTAAGTTAATTGTCACAGAAATGAAGCTTCAGCAAGCCAACAGAAGCATTCCACATGCAAGAACCAAAAACAAAAATTGATAAGAACAAATGACATCATTTAAGTTGCCCAACTCACAGCTAAATAATGTCGTATGTTTGTATGTACAACTCTCTTCAGCCACACTATCCTCTCATGAACACGTTCCAGTTCCCACTCCCTCTGCTTCATTCGTCTTTTAATCCAACATACTTCTCATCATATATAGCAGTTTCCTGATTATATTTTGCTAACACATACTAAAGCATTCTTAAAATATTATCTCTGGGTGGCTTAACTACATTTAAAAGCTGTATTCTAGCCCAAAGCGATTAAAAATGGTGTAATCTAAATCTCTGGATGATAAAAATCTAAGGAGAAAACAAAATGCATATAGTTCCTAATTATCTTTGCATGCATTTTAAATCTTTCCAGAGGACAGAATATCATTTAAACATGAATAATTGTACTGCAGAGGAAATGAGTTCATCCTAGAATGCAATCTGTAAAGATAACAGTTTACTTCACTCAATGGTGGTTGAAACTTTGGCTAAATCAAATATATGAGTAAAAATCTCTTCAGGAATAAGGCAGAAAGTTTGAGAGAAGAAAGATGCAATCAATATTTCCAATTCTAAATTACAGGCTTACTAACCTGTACCATACTGCAGATGTTGCTTGATGTGTTATAAGCAAACGATAGCAAATTTCCTCCTACACAGAATAAAATTATTACCTTGGCGCAAATTTTTTTTTTAAAAGAGATGATGTGAGACCGGGAGTTTGGCCTACTGTCTAGAGTGCTTGCCTAGCATTAACAAAGACTGGGGTTCAATTCCTCTGTACCACATACATAGAAAAAATGTGGAAGTGGTGCTGTGGTTCAAGTGGTAAAGCACTAGCCTTGAGAAAGCCCAAGGGCAATGCTCTGGCCCTGAGCTGGCAAAAAAAGAAAGATGATGTGAGATAAAGTGATTATCTCTCACTAAGTTACAACTTGAAAATTGGTCCCATCTGAAATCTATTCTGCCTTTAGGCATTAAAACATGGTTAATGATACCTCATATCAGTCACTTACGTGCTATTTAGGTCTTCATAATTGAATAATATTTTATCATAAAAAGGAGTACACACTGAGTTTGGGTAATTTTCCCAGTATGTATTTGTTAAAGGACTTTCTGTGTCCAAAATTATGGCAAACAGACAGATGAATTCTTTGTTATAAGTATCTACAAGATAGAAGAAATTTAGTTATGTTCTTCCTAGGATCTTAGTACAATAATCTATATATCAAAGACCCTAAGAGAAATGGATATTGTGATTTTGAATGTTCTGATAAAATTTAAAAGACAAATTTTAATACTTATACATAAGAATTATGCCTTACATTTTCTAGACTTCCTGTAATGCAAACATAAATATATACCAGCTGAGTGGTGTTTTATTCAATGAACAGCTCTAGTTTATATTTCAACAAACAAAAAATGGAATCCTGTATAGTTCCTGTCAATCTTTCATAGCCTTTAGCAGTTCATATTAATAAGAACAGTACAGATTTCTAGTTGCGGTGTTACAAAGCATTATTATCTAGCATTTAGGGATCTATAGATGTAGGTGTCTTATTATCATCCAATGTTCAGATTTTAGCCACAACATAATTACTACATATTGGAACTTTATTTATAACATTATATTTCAAAGATTATCAAAACTGTCTCTGAAACACTGGCTAAAATATTTATGGTGACGTCTTTCTTTGACCCAAAAAGTTAAAATCTAAACTAACCTAACATTGCATAACCTACAGAAAAAAATGGAACAAAGTGCCACTAAGAAATTAAAAGATAGACCAGAAATCTTTTTCCCTATAAGTAGGGGCTAGAAGATTTTGGACAAGTCATAGAAATAGAATGTATCCTGATCATCACTCTTACCGCCAATTTTCTCTCTCTCTCTCTCATTTTTTTAGTCCATCATGGACTAGAACTCTGGTCCCGGGTGTGTCAAATGAGACAAAGCATTGGAGTTTTTTGTTTTTTTGTGGGTTTTTTTCCAGTCCTGGGCTTGATCTCAGAGCCTAAGCACTGTCTTTGGACTTTCTCAAGACTAGAGCTCTACCACTTGAGCCTCAACACCACTTCCAGCTTTTATCTAGGCATGTGGTACCGAGGAATTAAACCGGGTCTTCGTGCATACTAGGCAAGCACTCTACCACTAGGCCAAAATCCCAGCCCCAGGAACTGGGTTTCTAACTAAACTATCCTTCCACAGAAGTATTAGAATTGTTACTTATTTATAGATCTAAATATCTGTATGTAATATTTGATTTTAAACAAATTTGTATTTCTCTATATATGCAAGCAGAAATATAGAAACAGATACACATATATATGAATATTATATACATATTTTGGGGCGCAAGGCTGGTACTCTACCATTTTGAGCCACATCTCCACTTCCTGATTGTTAATGGAGTTGAGAGTCCCATGGACTTTCTTATTGAGTGCTGGCTTCGAACCTTGACTCAAATATCGCAGCCTCCTATTAGTAGCTAGGATTACAGATATGAGTCACCAGTACATGACTTCCAACAGTGTTTTCAAATATTCTGATCTGAAAAATCTCCACATTAAAATCTTTTAAATTAAAATTTCATTACTTTTAAGTACAATAAAAAATAAAGAAAAAAAAGAAAGAATAATGGATTTATCTTTCTTGGTAAAGAAATAAGAATAATTTACATATTGGTCTATTGGTTATCAGTTTAAAAAGTGTACCACTTTGTCAAAAACATTTGTCTATTAATTATCAGTTTAAAAGGTATATTACTTTACTTTGTTAAACTGCATGGAGGAAAAATGGCTAGTAGTAAACATTATCACCAGCAACTTATATTTATAAAGAATTTTATAAAGTGAAATAAGTTCAAATTACCACCATTATAAATTTATGAAGTAGTGAAAACAAATTACCATATAATTACCATCCAAGTTCATCCTGATTAATAAGTACATTTCTAAGAAAAACAAGGTTTTTGAAAAGGATGACTTAGAATTCAAAAAGTACTCTTTTTCTCATGAGTCCTGCTGAGATGGATAAACTGCCACTCACATTAGGTACAGTGGCTTGTGGCTGTCTGTAATCACAGCTACCCAGGAAGATTGAGCAAAAACATTAGTTAAGGCCTGGTCTCAAACCATGAGACAAGTGTGTCAGTTCATACCTAGCATCCCAGCTACAAAGAAGTCCATGAGAAGGAAGGCCAGTCCCAGGCAACAACACAAGATACTGTTCTAGAATAAGTAAAGTGACAAGGTGTGAAGGGATGGCTTGTGTTGACTGCCTGACTAGAAAGCATCAAGTGTTCAGTGTAAGTCCCAATACCAGTAATGATAACAACTGCCAATAGCTGATATTAAAAACTTCCAAAGTTCCTTCAGTTACAGTGGTGTCTTTAGAGACTGGAAATCCCCATTCTCTAAACAAAAGCTCACTCTGGACTCCACAGGAAGACTATCTGTGGTGGTCACCCAGCTTCCACTCTAAAAAACTGCCAGGGCTCCCCTGACTTTCCAAATGCACTAAGTAAAATTGGTTCAGCTATTGTGAGCCCCAAACAAACGGTAAACAATGAGAGGAATGTGTTTTATTTCTCACACTCAGCAACTCCTTTCTGAAAATTTTTTAATAAAAATCTTATGATCTGAATTTGATTATTTGAAATAGGAAAGGGAAGGGGAAAAACAAGATGATTGAGAGTGGGTGGGGGAGGGAAATGGGACAAAATATGAGAAGGGGTATCAATGTATGAGAAGTAATGCACCTACTAGCTGGCGAATGTAACCTTAACCCCTCTATACTTTACAATAAAAATATAAATAAATACTAAGAAACATTTTATGATCTCTATAAAAATTCTGAAAAATATCTCCAAATTATCATATGATGTGAAAGAATACAATCTATATGGCTTCATCACATTAGGATACATCAATAAATTAAACTTACAAGACACTATCACAAGATAATTGATACACTGATAATAGAGAAATATCAAAATTGTTACTGTAGAACTAAAGGATTCGTTTTAGCATTAAAGAAATTGCATGCCTAGACATCTCTAGCCATAAAAGAAATACCAATCAAAACAACTCTAAGATTCCACCTCACTCCAGTTAGAATGGCCATGATTAAGAAATCTAAAAACATCAGATGCTCGCAGGGATGTGGCCAGGAGGGATCACTATTACACTGCGGATGAGAGTGCAAACTCGTTCAACCACTATGGAAAGCAGCAGTATGGCAGTTTCTCAAAAGACTAAACATAGAGCTCCCCTATGACCCAGCAATTCCACTACTTGGCATTTACCCAATCGTCCAGAAACAAGGACATGCTAAATCCACTAGCACAGCGATGTTCATTGCAGCACTATTCACCATAGCAAAGATATGGAACCAACCTAGATGTCCCTCAGTTGATGAGTGGATCAACAAGTTGTGGTATTTGTACACAATGGAATTCTATGCTGCTGTCAGAAAGAATGACATCACCCCATTTGTTAGGAAATGGAAAGATTTAGAAAAATTTATATTAAGTGAAGTAAGCCAGACTCAAAGGAACTTAGGCTCAATGGCTTCCCTCATTCGTCATAATCAGTAGAAACCTTGGGCTCTACTAGCAGAGATCTGCAATAGAGCAAAATCTTGATACATAAGGCCATATAATGTGAATCTAATTGAAAGGACCTCCAGGATATTGAAACAAAAGCCATATAATGAATGATTGTTGTCCTTAATGTACTATGTTGTCTCTCATCTCCTTTGCTAACCCTTGGTTATCTCATATTGGTATAGTATCTCACTTTGTTATCTGATATATTGAATTCATTTGTATTTGGATATTTGAAATTTGATAGGGAAGGGGGGAAAACCAAGATGGGTGTGGGGGAGGGAAATGGGTACCAAGACATGTGAAAGGGTATCAATGTATGCGAATTAATGCACCTTCTATCTGGCAAATATCATGTAACCCTTTTACTAATTACAATAAAAAAACAAAAAAGAAAGAAAAAAAAAGGAATTGCATGCCTAGACATCTCTACATGTGTAGCCATAAAAAAAATACAAATCAAAACAACTCTAAGATTCCACCTCACTCCAGTTAGAATGGCCATGATTAAGATATCTAAAACCAGCAGATGCTGGCAGGGATGTGGCCAGGAGGGATCACTACTACACTGCTGATGAGAGTGCAAACTCGTTCAACCACTATGGAAAGCAGCAATATGGCAGTTTCTCAAAAGACTAAGCATAGAGCTCCCCTATGACCCAGCAATTCCACTACTTGGCATTTACCCAATCGTCCAGAAACAAGGACATGCTAAATCCACTAGCACCGCGATGTTCATTGCAGCACTATTCACCATAGCAAAGATATGGAACCAACCTAGATGTCCCTCATTTGATGAGTGGATCAACAAGTTGTGGTATTTGTACACAATGGAATTCTATGCTGCGGTCAGAAAGAATGACATCGCCCCATTTGGAAGGAAATGGAAAGACTTAGAAAAAAAAATCATACTAAGTGAAGTAAACCAGACTCAAAGGAACATAGGCTCAATGGTTTCCCTCATCTGTCAAAATCAGTAGAAACCTTGGGCTCTTCTAGCAGAGATTTGCAATAGAGCAAAACCTAGACACATAAGGTCTGTATACACTATGACGCTAAATGAAAGGACCTCTAGGATATAGAAACAAAAGCCATATAATGAGTGATTATTGTCCTTAATGTGCTATGTTATCTGTCATCTCTTTTGCTTACCTGGCCTAGACAAAGCTCAGCAAATCTCTGAAGGTGGGTGCTCAATTACAGCAGGAAGAGGCTACCTCCCGTCAGTTAATCTAACATCTGCCTGGAAAGCTAGAAGTGTTGACTGTGATCTAGAGCAGAAAACAAGGTGGTAAGGAGGCAAAGAAGGAAGGTGAAGTGTACAGTAGAGACAAGAAAGGCTACCACAACCACTTAGGTAAGAGTTCTGACCAGCCATTTCAACTGTCTCCAACTTACTACTCTAGAAGGATCTTCTTCTCGCTAGGGTATTGTGCTCAGCGTTTGGAGTTCTTTACTTTCCCCTTCTCTGACCTGTGGCCTTAGGAACTGAATCCATTTCAAGTAGTGCCTATGCACTGATGTGATCCCCAGTGTTCATCTTGAGTACTGCCTGTGCTCTTTTGATATGGACATGTGGGCCATCTAATGCACCACTGCTAATACAGGACCCTTGAACATGTGCCCCACGTCAGCCATCCCAGCCAGTCAGAATCAATGGCAACACCACCTACTTACTTCTGTTTTCCCCAACAACATTCTAGTTAAAACAACTCTTCCCTGTCACTCCCAAAGGTCTTCCACAGGCACCTTTGTTCCCTAGCATTCATTCCCCACACTGCCAGACACAGGCATTTCCTTTTCTTTTGAAGAACAGCAACTTCACAATCACAATTCTGAGGAAACATTTACTATGGTTTACCTCTGCTCCTAGAACCAACTCTTACTGTAGTCAAAAGTCCCTGCATCATCTGTTCCCTCCCAATGACCACTTTTCCTCCTCCTCCTCTATTCAAAATATACCAGTGCCTTGAGCATGGGAAGTCCCATTGGAACGGAGCCCATGAAGTCATTCTCTTTTCACTCTTAGGGAAAGGATTTTAAATAAAATTCACTGTGTACAAAATTTCTCTTGGATGCTATATCATAATCTCTGGTTTGGTTCTTTGTACACTGTCCCTCTTTCTGTCCTGGGAGTCAGTCCTTCAAAACCCTTGTCATTGCAAATTCCTCTCCTTATCTGGAAATTATGTTCCCATCTCCACACAGGATCCACTGCTTTTCCCTATACAGGACTGACAGTGATCCACAATTAAATATTCCAGGATGCGTTCTGATTTGATTACTCATTCTAGTAAAAGGCCACATGGGGCTTCAACAAAACACTGCACAGTGGGAGAAGGGTTTGGCAATTCAAATCAAGATGATCCTGAAGACTTTGCATATATTTGTTTCCTCCATTAGTCTGCTCTCTGAACATACAATATTTACTGCCTCCATTGGTCTGCTCTCTATACATATATTTACTGCCCCTGTAGTATATCAGGCATCATATACATTTTGAAGGGTGACTATCAGCAAATGTACGTGAAAAGTACACCTTACTCCTGCAACCACTCATGATACTCATATGTCCAAATACACTTCAAATGACAACCAGTATCTGCTCTAATGCGAATTGATCTGCAAACCTTCCTTTGTTCACAGTACACATAACATATTACATTTTAATGTAGATCTGTTTCATTATCTCTGTACATGCTCTTTTCCACATCAAATTAGGTCTTCTCCTTCTGTATCACAAGAGTAGACTATAGCACAGTATAAGCAACACAAATATTTGCCTCACATTACCAACTCAAAAGACACAAAATGACTGGGAAAAAAACCTTCAAAATATCTCTGTTTTTCCATTTACCTTCATCCAAATTCCCCTCCATCCCCCCATTTCCTCATGACCGCTTTCAATTGTTAAAAGGAGCACATCATGGAGAGAGGAGGATGGATTTTTCTTCTACTATGTAAATACATACTTCGTAGACATATGTATATAAATATACATATTGCATAAGCAAATTTAATGTATCTTAAAATATAATTTATAAGAGGACAACACTTTTCCAAATGCAACTCAGCAATATGAATTTTTAAAGTAGGGTTGTTTCACAGTCATTGGGTGACTGAAAGGTGGCTTTCACCCGCAACTACATTAGTTAGTCAGCAATTCAATTTTCTCAGATCTGTAAGAGGGGGTAATAGCTGCAAATTGTCCTGACATATGCTACCAGCTGCTTCTGTAAAGCAACAGTTATACAACTTGCTCTCTCTCAGTTTGAAGCAGAAAGAAAAAAAATTTCTTTAACAGTTATTTTCCATTTTCAAGTTTGGAATTAAAAGTCTGAAACTGCCTCTGTGCACAGTACACAAAAGCCAGTTCACAAAAGCTACTCTGATACATAATTTTAACTGCTGACTCATTTTTTCACAATTTGACCACATTTTAATGTCTCCATGAAATTTTACACTACATCTGAAATAATACCGCATTTTTTCAAGAACTGTTCAGATCCCTCACTTCATGAAGCCTAAAAACCATGGTGAGTGGTGTGTTCAGTGTATAATGCAGGGAGTACTTGCCACAGGTCCAAGCAGGAGAAACTGAAGTTCCAGGAAATCAGAATGTGACTACTACAAAATAAGTGTCTTGATTCCTGTTCCTTCATTCAACAACAGTAACATTCAACTCCACATGAGAAAACCATTCCTATCAGGAAATCATTCTACCTTTAATTCATGCTATTTATCCAAACTCAACAACACCACCTGTGATTTTCATGGTCTCCAGAGTGTCATGCTATGCTCTGTTCTTATAACTCAGTCTTACTCCCAAGGCATGGCCCACTGACTATCTTCTCCTGGGAGGACTTCCTCGAAATTCTTCAGCAGCCCATTCTCCAGCTCAGAATCATTTTTAGTATATTTTTATTGTAATTAATAGAAGGGCTACATTATATTCACCAGATAGAAGATGCTTTACTTCATAAACATTGATACCCTTTCTCATGTCTTGGTCCCCATTTCCCTCCCTCCACCCCCAACCCTCATCTTGTTTTCCCCCTTCCCTATCCAATTTCAAATAACCAAATAAACATATATACAATATATCAGATAACAAGGTAAAATACTGTAACAATTCGAGGTAACCAAGGGACAGCAAAAGAGATGAGAAATAACATAGTACATTAAGGACAACAATCACTCATTATATGGCTTTTGTTTCTATATCCTGGAGGACCTTTCATTTAGCATCATACTATATGGCCTTATGTATCTAGGTTTTATTCTATTGGAAATCTCTGCTAGGAGAGCCCAAGGTTTCCACTGATTAGTACAAATGAGGGAAACCATTGAGCCTATGTTCCTTTGAGTCTGGCTTACTTCACTTAAAATGATTTTATTCTAAGTCTTTCCATATCCTTACAAATGGGGCGATGTCGTTCTTTCTGACAGCAGCATAGAATTCCATTGTGTATAAATACCACATCTTGTTGATCCACTCATTAACTGAAGGGCATTTGGGTTGGTTCCATATCTTTGCTATGGTAAATAGTGCTGCAATGAACGTCATTGTGATAGTGGATGTGGTATGTCCTTGTTTCTGGACAACAGGGTAAATGCCAACTAGTGGAATTGCTGGGTCATAGGGGAGCTCTATGTTAAGTCTTTTGAGGAACCATCTGTCAGGAAGGCTCTTTTCCTTTGTTTTGCAGAAACTGTTCTGTATTCAAACAGAAATCTACCTGTATTACTCACTTCTGGAAAGGATTGGACTGCACCACCTAGCAAAAACACTGAGAAACTTCAGCTTCCTGAGCAACTAGCTGCAAAAAACTATGAAACATAAGTAATACACATAAGTAATACACAGCCTAGAATTCCATTGTGTATAAATACTACATCTTGTTGATCCACTCATCAACTGAGGGGCATCTGGGTTGGTTCTATATCTTTGCTATAGTAGATAGTGCTATCTAGCTATTTTCTTTACCACTGCTTGCAATACTTCGTTGATATTATCTCAGAGGCACACTCTGACTCAGCTTTCAGATATTAATGATTCTTTTATTTCTTTACACAAATAAAATTTTCCATTGTCCTTCAACTCTTCTACTCAGTAATCTTCAGTAGCTCTCTATTTCATCCAATAATAGGCCAAAATTTCTCCTGAACCAGGAAACAGAAACTTAAGTCTCTGAGCTAGCTAATTAAACTTCTAAATTTCAAAATCACCATCTATGCATATGTGTGGACATTTATATAGTAATATTCAAATGGTAAAAGATTCTTTATAATCTTTTCTATTCACCTAATGAATTATTCACATCATCATATAATCTTCTATGGATCCCATTTCTTCTAAGTTTCTCTTATTTCTACTTAGGATGGTTTTCTCACACCAGTAACCTTATGTTTGACCTAATTTTGAAACTATTTTCTGACCCTGATCGAGAGCTCAGACATCAAAAAGATATTCACCATCTTTCTAGAAACTGGCTTTGGTTTAACCCTAAAATGAGTAAATAGGTGTTCTTCATGAACTGCACTCAAAGCTTACTTGCTACTTAAAGCAAGACCTCAAAAAACATCACAACTCATAAAATCAGTAATATCCCAGAGTTCTTTTGTAAAGAACTTCAAGCATTTACATAGATGAAATGAAACTGATGTGCAGTCAAAATGACAGAAACAGATGGTTCTGCCATCACTTAATATGACACTTGTTTCTCCAGGCTGGTGAACAGAAGGAACCAGTTGTAGAAGGTGAAAAGGGTCTTGCAATTTAGAACCCACTGAAGTATAAAATGCCACCAAACTTGTCTCAAATTAAAACACATTTTAGTTTCTTCATTTGAAATCCTATACTGCGTAAGATTAAAAATCTCATAACTACCCAGATTTAAACTCTGAGCTTCTGATCATCTGAGGCCTGAAAATACTGGTTTGTGATGAATAGGTCTTAGGAAAACAGAAGGGGCATTTCAAATTCAAGATAAAACTATATCCATTGAAAATCTATATAACTGTCCAAACAAGAGTTTTCAAGATAAAATATCCAATTTATTTTAAAGTAAGATGTTTTAAATGTTCATATTCACCAAGTTTCACCAACTTACATATTCCTTTATTTAACAGTGATTTATTGATAAGAAATAATACAGTATAATGAACAGAGCACAATATCTGGTATTGTATACCTTGGGTTTCCTTTCCTACCTCCCCTACTTGTTGATTCTGTAGATCTATAGTCCTGGAATAGAAGCCTGGCTTTATAAGATTCACTTTTTTCTACTGTCATGAAGCAGAATGTAGCATGTAAGTCCAGACAGTATTTGGCATTTTCTGAGCAACTAAGTATAAACTCACCTCCTTCACTCACGTTCCTTCTCCTGCCATGTCCTATCATGCACATGTTGAGCACAGTTCAACTCCAAAGTTCAGAGTGTGAAAAAGTTCAAACTTTATACTTAATGCTATGAATATTATCTCTCAGCCCAGAAAGCAGAATCACAATTCTGCCATTCTTTGGTGTCACTACTTTTCATCATTCCCACTGCAGCTTAAATTTTGCACCCAAGAAAAGTCTAAATCACCAAGTTTGTACATTTTTATATTATATATCTGACAGTACAGTGACTAGGATTCATGTAGCCCATTATAATTCTCAGTTGTTCATCTTTTCTTAGAGCCTGGTTATTTTCTTTGGTGTCTAAAGTTATTTCATTAGGTCCAAACAAGATAAAATGATTTGCATTTCCATACAGAATTACAGGATTTTCCCATGCTTTGACTACTTGTACTTATTTAATTAATTTATAGAGTTATTTATTTTCGCTGTCATACAAGCTTTGAACTCAGGACCTTGGGCTTACTAAGCTGGTACTGACTCTGTAACTGAGTCAAGTCTGTAGTCCTGTTTTTTAAGAGTCTCATTTAACTCCCAAGCACACACTCTAGTCACAATTGACTTACTTTATGCTTCTCATAGGTGCTGGGCTAAGAAACACAAACCACCATGTCTATGGCTTGTGAAAGTGATACACACATTTCAGGGCTGGCATCAAGCTGTGTCCTCCAATATTTCCCTCCCCAGAATCTAAGATGACAGGTGTGAGCTACCGGTAACCCCACTTGACTTATTACAATTTTTTTTTGCCAGTCCTGGGCTTGGGCTCAGGGCTTGAGCACTGTCCTTGTACTTTCTGAAGGCTAGCACTCTACCATTTGAGCCTCAGCACCACTTCCGACTTTTTGCTATGTATGTGGGGTACCAAGGAATTGAACCCGGGTCTTCGTGCATGCTTTGCGAGCACTCTACCACTAGACCAAACCCCGGCCCTTACAATTTTTTTTATAATTTGAAAGCAGTTCAAGAAAAGAGATTACTCCTCAGAAACCACCAGCTCTCACAAAGTGCCTTACACAAAATCAACCAATTCTATAGAAGCCTTAAATAAATTAGTGTGTATATCCTTCTACTTCAGTTCTGCAATTCCACCTGCTCATAATTCTCCAACTATGCCTCAAATAGGTTTGTATTTAATGTTATTAATGGCTTCATGTTATTCCTCCTCTTAGAAATAGCAGTTTTACACATGTCTTATTAACGATGGATTTCTGTCATTAGACAGAGCTCAGTGTATAAAAAATTTTGGAACTCTCTGTTGTGTCCAAACCCTATGACATATATCACCATCCAATCTGCCTGTGTACAACAACAGTTCTCCTTTCACTTTCAAAGTATCTCTACTTTTGATAGTTGCTATCATTCCCAGTTCAAGAATGCCTGCAAAAGGAAGAAAGAAGAATCTAATTAAACCAAAAAGAACAGCTAAGTGGAAGGAAAATATTATCTATTGCCCACATATTGACATTCTTATGAATTATTCAACTTGGATTTGTGCAAAACCTCCCAAACTGTGATTGCATCTGTATGGATAGATGCCTTTGGAACATCATGGGAGCGTGATTCTTTAGGTAGGAAGTAGTTACAGTGGAAATTTCTGTGGTGCTATCATCTACATGCCAAAGAGTTCTGTGGTTTGTTTTTGCTTTTGGAGAGACTGGTGATTGGTCAGGGTGAAAGGAGAGTCTCTAAATTCATCATTTCCAAGCAATACGAAGCCTGGGTTCTATCATTTATTTCTTGTATGTTTGTCTATTATCTCTCATTTGTCATACTAAGCTACTTCAGGAACTCCTCTTCATAGATATTTGTCTGCTATCTGCTATTCTAAACAAGAAATAATTTGGGGATCATGTAAGGTGATCTATTTGAGGCAATCCTGCTGAGAAACACTAACGTGGGATTTGCTGGCTCCCACTCTGTATTCAGCAGCATTGTGACATAGTTTATAGACTTCATTTTATTCTCTCCCTTATTTCCTTTTTCTCAATCACAACATGAACTAGGGTAGATTTAATAGTTTATAAATAATTCTGACACCTAAAGTAAGGTTTTGTTTTTTCTTGCTTTTTACTTAACCAAGAACAGAGATTGTTATGGTTATGCTCCGTGCCACCTTATTAAAACAAAGAGCCCAAACAGCCCAAACTAAATTTTCTATCTGGCAGATAATTCAACAGACTCATTTTAATATTCTGCTTAGCAACTGCAGTTTTATGGATACATACTGCCCTCTGCAAAGATGCACTGCATCCACGGACAGAGGAAGAAAAACATTCTCCAAGTCCTTCATGTACATGGAAAATATATTCATTAATATATCCTACCACTTATTGAAGAAGGAAAATAGTTGTGAGGCCTAAGCCCTTCCCTCCTACTCTACGAGCTTGGCCCGGGGCTGCTGGGCACCAGAGGCAGAGAGACTTGCTTTTAACACACATTTCATTTTAAAGATACTGACAGTCTCCATTTGCTGACAGTGAAAAGCGAATGCTTTATGATCATGCAGGTTACCACGGACTATTAAATTCCCTATTGCAAAAAATAAGCCACAATTTAGCTTTTAACATAAGCTGTTACTCTCAAGGATATAGAATTTGCTACAACTACACTATGGCTCAAATAACTAGAGATGGAAGGACAGAAATTGTGTAAATATGTCTATTTAAGAACAATATGAAATTCCATATGTAATACGCCAAACAGAAAACAGAAAAACATTTGCCTAATAGTAAAGAAGAAAGAACTGAACAAACAACATCAATTGAAGAAAAAATATTTTAATATGATTCTGTTGTTACTCTTAACATGTTGTAAAGAGGGGTAACCATTTCATAAGGTAAATAATGACAATTCTTTGTGTTTGCTGGTTCTGGGGTCTGAACTCAGGAACTGGGCATGATCACAGACCATTTTTGCTTAAGGATAGCTCTCTACCACTTGAGACAGAGCTCTACTTCTGGAAATTTGGGTGGCTAATTAGAAATAAGATTCTCAAAAGACTTTCCTGCTAAGCTGGCTTAGAACCATGATCCTAAGATATCAGGCTCCTGAAGAAATTAGGATTACAGGCATGAACCAGCAAAATTTAGCTGAGTACAAGTTTCCAACTTCCTTCCTCTCATCTCTGACAAGATACACAGAAAAATAGCATTTTTTAAATTTAAAATGAAATTGATTGCAAAACCTAGAACTTTTGAACATTTAAGGAATTTTGCTACATTAACTGAGGTAAGAGTTTTATACCCATAAAGGTATATTTGGAAAGTACCATATTCTCTCTAGTAGGGAACATGAATACCAAAAGATGTTCCCTTCACCATCAAACTGTCAAATCTTGCAAAACTACCAGACAGAATTTTGGCATAAGTATCAGCTTCTAGAAGAAAGTAGGAAATGCTTTCAATAAGCTTGCAAATTTGAGTCTAGCATTTCAATTCAATAACTAATAAATATTTGAACTCTACTTACAGTAATTTTCACATTACTATGACAGTCTCACAACAGATGGTTGTTAATTGATTCAATTGTTGTCTGAAAAACAGTACATCAAGAATAGTAGTCTTTCCTTCAAAACTTTGATTTCACATACAAAATAATTTAGCAGGGCCAAGTCATTTGAACAAATTTTAAAACATCTCTTTAGCAGAAATTTCCTTATGCTAATTAAATTGTAATACAAAATTTATCTTCAATATACTATATTTCCTCCACTCATTCTAACATATATCTTTCTAGTGCTGTGTCTAAGATTTAATTGAAATGGTGAACTGACCTCAAGTTTTTCCTTCCCTAATCTCCATACATATCCATCAACAATTTTTGTAGAATACCTATTCTTTTTAATGAATTTTAAATATATTTAGAAATGGTGTGATATTCTATTGTTCTTTATATTATGTAGTAAAGACCATATTATATACCTTTTGAAAAATCTCTCCAAAATCCCAGAAAATTGTTCTATCTCCAGTAAAGCATTGTTCTTTCCAAGAAAGAAAAGTAAATAGAGAAAGTAAACAGAGGAAATGGCAAGGAGGTGGGCAAGATTAGGATAAAAGGAAAGAAACAAATAAAAAATAAGGATATACAAAAAATAAAAAGAAACAGAAGGTACAAACAAGAATAAGAGAAGCTGAAATATTGAAAAAAACCAACTAAGTTTAAAAATGAGCAATTCCTAACGCTTATCTCAAACAAAATGGGGCATTGTCAAATAACCTATAGACTAAAATCTTCAGGGAAAATGGGGCAGTACTGACAATGGTCTTATCTCAGTACTGAGAGACAATTAGCCCTAGAGTAAACAGGTGTTGAGAGCAAAATTAAAACGATTCAACCATTTCCAATGAAATAATCTCAAGTATTTTTATAGGATAGCAAAGATATACAGCACCTATGAAATAAATGCTATAAGATCTGGAATATGATTAGGTATTCAAAGAAAACGAATGAGCAGAAAATACAGTTCATCAAAACCTATCTGGAGTTGACATTGTTGTTAGAATTATCAGACAAGAAGTACTTATTAGTTTTTGTAACTTTCTGTTTAAGTGTAGATATGGGAGATACTTTAAAAATGAACATGTAGAGATGAAAAGTACAATGTGCGTAATGGGCCCAAGACACTGGGTTACTGACACTTTGAAGATCATAGACTCAAACATTAATGCACGTCAATACACATGATACACACCACTCAAAAGATAACAGCATGGAAAACATAATTTAAGAAAGTAAACATTTATCACTGAGCCTGTGAAGCTTTTAAGAAATGAAACAGCATCAAATATGAACCCTACAGAGAAAAAGGAAAGAACATAAAATATCTGAAGAAATAATGCCCCAAATTTTCTAAGAAGCCCATTAAACTTAAGCACAACCCATAAAGAAAGCTATATACAAGATTTCATAAACAATCTCCTCAAACCAATGATAAAGAAAAAAGCTTTTCAAATTTTGAGTTTCTGAAAAATAATGAGAAATAAGGCAAGCAATGTACAGAAGAGAAATGATTAAAAAACAATGAGAGGTTAAGGGAGGGAGGTGTGGAGGAGTCACGACTGGCATGTCTAGGGGTGGCGCCAACCCAGATGACCCATGCCTGGCTTCCAGTCAAGGTTTGTGGCCACACCAAGACAGCAGTGTTTCAGCAGTGAATAGGCAGAGTCACAGCTTGAAACAGAATGCTTGGAGATTGTAGCAAGGGGAAAGACTACAGTGAGGAAGCAAAGTATTCAGTGGTAAAGGACAACAGCTACAGTGAAAATAAACATTTGGAAAATGGAAAACTACAATTTTAGTCATGAGCAAAGAAAATCTTAGCAGTTTAAGAGACCACAAAGACGGATGGGGGGTGTGGGGGGGGAGGTAAATGGGTACCAAGACATGTGCAAGGGTATCAATGTATGTGAATTAATGCACCTTCTATCTGGCAAATATCATGTAACCCTTTTACTAATTACAATAAAAAAATTAAAAAAAATCTAAAAAAAAGAAATCTGTTGTAAAAATCAATGTTAATAAATTCTTTAATAAAAAAAGAAAAGAAAAAAGAAAAAAAGAAAAACAAATCCATTAATGCTAGTCACTGGTGGCTCATGATTTTAATCCTAGTTAATCAGAAGGCTGAGATCTGAAAATTGTGATTATAAACTAGCATAGGATAGAGTCAAGAAATGCAAATCAAAACAACTCTAAGATTCCACCTCACTCCAGTTAGAATGGCCAGGATCAGGAAAACGAATAATAACATGCTGGAGGGTATGTGGCCAGGAGGGATCACTACTACACTGTTGGTGGGAGTGCAAACTCGTTCAACCACTATGGAAAGCAGTGTGGCAGTGCCTTAAAAGGCTAAACATAAAACTCCCCTATGACCCAGCAATTCCACTACTTGGCATTTACCCAATCATCCAGAAACAAGGGCATGCTAAATCCACTAGCACAACAATGTTCATTGCAGCACTATTCACCATAGCAAAAATATAGAACCAACCTAGATGTCCCTCAGTTGATGAGTGGATCAACAAGTTGTGGTATTTGTACACAATGGAATTCTATGCTGCTGTCAGAAAGAATGACATTGCCCCATGTGTTAGGAAATGGAAAGACTTAGAAAAAAAATCATATTTAGTAAAGTAAGCCAGACTCAAAGGAACTTAGGCTCAATGGTTTCCCTCATTTGTCATAATCAGTAGAAACCTTGGGCTCTACCAGCAGAGATCTGCAATAGAGCAAAATCCTAGTACATAAGGCCATATAGTATGAAGCTAATTGAAAGGACCTCCAGGATATTCAAACAAAAGCCATATAACGAATGATTGTTGTCCTTAATGTACTATGTTGTCGCTCACCTCGTTTGCTGTCCTTTAGTTATCTCATATTGTTATAGTATCTCACTTTGTTATCTGATATATTGAATTTAGTTGTACTTGGTTATTTGAAATTTGATAGGGAAGGGGGGAAAACCAAGACGGGGGGGCGGCGGTGGTTAGGGTAATGGGTACCAAGACATGTGAAAGAGTATCAATGTATGTGAATTAATGCACCTTCTATCTGGCAAATATCATGTAATCCTTTTACTAATTACAATAAAAATTTAAAAAAAATGAAATAAGAGGAAGGACAAGGACAAAGTAGAGGTAAGTCTATCTAGAGTTCAAGGGGTTTCAACCCATAAAACTCCTCAAAACAATTTGGGCATTTTTCAGAAAGAGAAATTAGTCTTGTTCCTAATGGTCATTACCATTAGCATTCTGCGATGGGAGCTAAAAACTG
Organism: Megascapheus bottae; assembly: GCF_031878675.1. Lineage (NCBI taxonomy): Eukaryota > Metazoa > Chordata > Mammalia > Rodentia > Geomyidae > Megascapheus > Megascapheus bottae. The sequence continues at coordinate 806,632 of NC_143526.1, forward strand.
TAATTATTAGAATATTTAAATTGTCACTGGTTGGAAGTTACCCCATTTAAGAATAAAGAATCAGTAGTTTATCTAGTGAACCACAATGTCTGGATAGCATTACCCAAGAATACGAAGAAGCGAGTCAGACATGCATGATATCCAGTACTTCAGAGAAAAATACCATAAGCACAAAACATATATTTCTACTATTTTCTTTCATCACTCATTCCTCCTCATAATATTCTCACTCATCTTTTCAAGAAAAAAAATCTAACTGAAAGTTCAACATACTCTTTGTAGATCAGCTTATAAACATTCTTAAATACATTCAAACAATCTAATAGCAACAGTGTTTCTTGGATAAATAATGATGTCTGAAATGGTATGTGACAATACTGACATGCATACTACCTAGTAAGCCTCACATTTGATTATTGATACCCAACATAAAATTGATAATTATTTCAGCAAAGTCATAGCCTTAACATAAGATATAAAATGAAAAATTCCAAATGGCAAAATCTAGTAATTGAACTGCTTTCAGGTAAAAGGATTTCAGGGATGCTTGATTGTTGTTCTTAATGTAGTATATGACATTATTTCTTTTCTTTTTCCCGTTTATGATTTATCTTAAAGACTAGATAAAATTATGTGCTTGCTTTATATTTGTTTAATGCAATTACAAGTGAAATTTCAAATTATGTTGATGAATACACATAATTTTTTTCCTTAAACTATTTTAATGTGTTGTCTACCTAAATCTCTCTTCACTACTGTAATTACACAGTTTTCAAATGACTGACAAGGTTTAACAATGAAGTACTTGTTTAGAGAGACACGGAGATGAAACCTAGTTTTTTCCCTCAAAACTAAAGAAAGACAGATAATGACAGTGACTTTCAGAGGATGAAACTCTTATTTTCCCTACATATTTCATAATTTCAAAGGGTCAGTACACTGAGAAGAATATATTTTCAAAACAATCCTCCAGAAAGGTCACTCCCACAGTGACAGTTACTGGCAAATTTGACAACTACCATCACCAATTAGAGTGTCTTCCCCCTGGGAGTCTGCCCCTGTTTTATTCTAGATGTGCAATTTGGCCTCTATCTGTCACAGACCTCCTCTTGGTAGGGCACAATAAGGAAACCAACACTGTTGCTTAATTTTTTTCAGCCATAGGAAATTTCAATCCACAGCCATCTCATCCATTGATGTTAATTACTCTTCCCTCTTCCCGGAGCCCAAATTGGGAAGACAATGCCCACAGGTCACTGAAGTGCAAGACCAGGTCAACAGGAGTTTGCAAATGGCACATTCAGCAAACCCATCAATGCAAGAGTGTGCACAGAAATCATTACAGCAAAGTAGGCCCGGTTCATGGCAAAAAATAAATTAAGAGAAAAGAAAAAGAATAAGGGCCTCCCTTTCTTTGTTTTCATGTATTTTTATTGTAATTAATAGAGGGGTTATATAATATTCGCCAGATAGAGGGTGCATTACTTCACAAACATTGATACCCTTTCTCATGTCTTGGTCCCCATTTCCCTTCCCCCACCCCCACCCCTCATCTTGTTTTCCCCCATTTCCTATCCGATTTCAAATAACCAAATAAACATATATACAATATATCAGATAACAAGGCGAAATACTGTAACAACATGAGATAGCCAAGAGACATCAAAAGAGATGAGAGATAACATAGTACATTAAGGACAACAATCACTCATTAAATGGCTTTTGTTTCTATATCCTGGAAGTCCTTTCATTTAATATCATACTTTATGGCCTTATGTATCTAGGTTTTATTGCACTGTAAATCTCTGCTAGGACAGCTCAGTGTTTTTACTGATTATGAAACCATTGAGCCTATGTTCCTTTGTGTCTGGTTTACTTCACTTAATATGATTTTTTCTAAGTCTTTCCATATCCTTACAAATGGGGCGATGTCGTTCTTTCTGACAGCAGCATAGAATTCCTTTGTGTATAAATACCACACCTTGTTGATCCACTCATCAACTGAGGGGCATCTGGGTTGGTTCCATATCTTTGCTATGGTAAATAGTGTTGCAATGAACATCACTGTGCAAGTGGATTTAGTATGTTCTTGTTTCTAGACAACTGGGTAAATGCCAAGCAGTGGAATTGCTGGGTTATAGGGGAGCTCTATGTTTAGTGTTTTGAGGAACTGCCATACTGCTTTCCATGGTGGTTGAATGAGTTTGCACTCCCACCAACATTGTAGTAGTGATCCCTCCTGGCCACATCCTCTCCAGCATCTGTTGTGAGTAGATTTCTTGATCATGGCCATTCTAACTGGAGTGAGGTGGAATCTTAGATTCCCTTTGGATCCTCTTTATGCTTGCTTCTTGCCTTATTACTCTGGGTAGGAATTCTAATACTATGTTTTTAGCGGAGTGGAGAGAGTGGGCATCCTTGTCTCGTTCCTGATTTTAGAGGGAATAAGGGCCTCTCTTTCTCAGCAGATTGCTGAAATTCCACTACATTTTTAAGATGAGGAAAAGGGAAAGATGAGGAAAAGCAGAAATGATCTCTGTCTCTTCAGCTATAAGTACTCTCTTCCTTTCCCTAAAAGTTCCTACCTTAGATCAATCTTTACTCTCCCAGAAATAAACAAGAAAAGGAGCACTGTGAAATAAAGGATCAGGGATACTAGCAAGTCATTGAGTCAGAGCAACAACCTGGAAGGAAGACAAGCTTCAGAGGACTTCCCCTAGCCAAGAGCAGCACCCCATTCTCCAGCAAGTAGCTCCCCTGGAGAGGGACATCCAAGGACCTGCCGATGAGAGTGCAAACTCGTTCAACCACTATAGAAAGCAGCAGTATGGCAGTTTCTCAAAAGACTAAACATAGAGCTCCCCTATGACCCAGCAATTCCACTACTTGGCATTTACCCAATCGTCCAGAAACAAGGACATGCTAAATCCACTAGCACCGCGATGTTCATTGCAGCACTATTCACCATAGCAAAGATATGGAACCAACCTAGATGTCCCTCAGTTGATGAGTGGATCAACAAGTTGTGGTATTTGTACACAATGGAATTCTATGCTGCTGTCAGAAAGAATGACATCACCCCATTTGTTAGGAAATGGAAAGACTTAGAAAAAATCATATTAAGTGAAGTAAGCCAGACTCAAAGGAACTTAGGCTCAATGGTTTCCCTCATTTGTCAAAATCAGTAGAAACCTTGGGCTATTCTAGCAGAGATTTGCAATAGAGCAAAACCTAGACACATAAGGTCTGTATACAGTATGACGCTAAATGAAAGGACCTCTAGGATATAGAAACAAAAGCCATATAATGAGTGATTATTGTCCTTAATGTGCTATGTTATCTGTCATCTCTTTTGCTGTCCCCTCATTATCTCATATTGTTACAGTATTTCGCCGGGTTATCTGATATATTGTATACATGCGTATTTGGTTATTTGAAGTCCGACAGGAAAGGGGGGAAAACAAGATGAGGGGCGGGGGTAGGGGGAGGGAAATGGGGGCCAAGACATGAGAAAGGGTATCAATGTTTGTGAAGTAATGCACCCTCTATCTGGTGCATATAATGTAACCCTTTTATTAATTACAATAAAAATATATTAAGAAGCAGAAGAAGAAGAAGAAGAAGAAGAAGAAGAAGAAGAAGAAGAAGAAGAAGAAGAAGAAGAAGAAGAAGAAGAAGAAGGAGAAGAAGAAGGAGAAGAAGAAGAAGCAGGAGGAGGAGGAGGAGGAGGAGGAGGAGGATGAGGAGGAGGAGGAGGAGGAGGAGGAGGAGGAGGTGGAGGAGGAGGAGGAGGAGAAGGAGGAGGAGGAGGAGAAGGAGGAGGAGGAGGAGGAAGAAATTGAATGCCCTGGAGTGCATTCTACATTATTCACAGACCTAGTAATTGTCTTCACAGAATCTGTCAATAATTAATTTTCCTAATTTAATGCATTTCAACAGAATCCCTCTGAATTTCCATATTCAAGAAAAACGTTTATAAAATATGATACATATAAGTATAAAAATTTGATAAAGTTTCGGCAAAGTTAGATATAAGATAAACATTGGGAGCTCAGGTCTATAAGTATGACATATTGTTTTCATTCTATTTCTGGCTTCTCTCTAGAGAACAGTTAATGTAGAGATCACATCTCAAAGCTCATCTCTCTAGCTTGACCCTTCCATATTTCTTACATATCCATTCTGATAATGTGCACCTTCATAATATACTTTTTAATACTGTAATTGCAAAGATTGGAAAAGGGGTAGATTTAGTTCTTTTGACAATAGAGGTGAATTCTAGGGTGATTATATTTAAGGTAATTACTAGCTATCCACATTGGTGGAAGCATCACCTTGACAATAAAATTAAATTAAAAATAAATAAATATGAAATGTCTAAAGCCATTCGCTCTAAAATCAGGAACGAGACAAGGATGCTCACTCTCTCCACTCCTCTTGAACATAGTAGTAGAATTCCTAGCCAGTGCAATAAGGCAAGAAGCAAGCATAAAGGGAAATAGGGAAAGAGGAAATAAAACTATCCCTCTTTGCAGATGACATGATTCTTTATTTAAAAATCCTATAGACTCCACTCCCAAGCTCCTTGAGCTGATTCAAAACTTTGGAAGAGTAGCAGGCTATAAAATCAACCCTCAAAAATCAACTGCCTTCCTTTATGCCAACAGTGCGAGGAATGAGGTAATAATCAGGAAAGCAACTCCTTTCACAATAGCCTCAAAGAAAATGAAGTACCTAGGAATTTGCTTAACTAAGAATGTAAAGGACCTTTTTGATGAAAACTTTAAAACCCTAAAAAAGGAAATTAAAGCAGAACTAAGGAAATGGAAAACCTTCCATGCTCCTGGATTGGAAGAATCAACATTGTGAAAATGACAATCTTGCCAAGGGCTATCTACAAATTCAATGCAATACCCATCAATATCCCAATGGCATTCTTTAAAGAAATAGAAGAGGCAATTCAAAATTTCATATGGAATAATAAAAGACCCCATATAGCAAAAACACTTCTTAGCAGAAAGAACAGCGCTGGAGGAATTTCAATTCCAAACTTTAGACTCTATTACAGGGCTATAATTCTCAAAACAGCTTGGTACTGGCACAAGAACAGGCCTGAAGACCAATGGAATAGAACTGAGGACCCAGATATTAAACCACAGACCTATGGCCACCTAATCTTTGACAAGGGAGCCAAAAAAAATAGAATGGAAGAAAGACAGCCTCTTCAACAAGTTGTGCTGGCAGAACTGGTTAAGCACCTGCAGAAAACTAAAGTTGGATCCTTCTTTGTCTCCTTGCACTAGAATTAACTCCAAATGGATCAAAGACCTGGAGGTAAAAGCTGACACACAGAAAACTTTACAGGAAGGAATAGCAGATACACTAGGCCTCCTTGGCACAGGTCGAAACTTTCTTAATAAGGACCAAGAATCACAACAAATCAGAGAAAGGCTGGATAAGTGGGACTGCATTAAACTGCGGAGCTTTTGTATGGCAAAGGACATAGGTAGTAAATTAAATAGGAAGCCTACAGAGTGGGAGAAGATCTTCACCAACCAAAGAACGGACAAATGCAATCTGTAAACATAACAGTTTACTTCACTCAATGGTGGTTGAAACTTTGGCTAAATCAAATATATGAGTAAAAATCTCTTCAGGAATAAGGCAGAAAGTTTGACAGAAGAAAGATGCCATCAATATTTCCAATTCTAAATTACAGGCTTACTAACCTGTACCATACTGCAGATGTTGCTTGATGTGTTATAAGCAAACGATAGCAAATTTCCTCCTACACAGAATAAAATTATTACCTTGGCGCAAATTTTTTTTAAAAGAGATGATGTGAGACCGGGAGTTTGGCCTACTGTCTAGAGTGCTTGCCTAGCATTAACAAAGACTGGGGTTCAATTCCTCTGTACCACATACATAGAAAAAATGTGGAAGTGGTGCTGTGGTTCAAGTGGTAAAGCACTAGCCTTGAGAAAGCCCAAGGACAATGCTCTGGCCCTGAGCTGGCAAACAAAAGAAAGATGATGTGAGATAAAGTGATTATCTCTCGCTAAGTTACAACTTGAAAATTGGTCCCATCTGAAATCTATTCTGCCTTTAGGCATTAAAACATGGTTAATGATACCTCATATCAGTCACTTACGTGCTATTTAGGTCTTAATAATTGAATAATATTTTATCATAAAAAGGAGTACACACTGAGTTTGGGTAATTTTCCCAGTATATATTTGTTAAAGGACTTTCTGTGTCCAACATTATGGCAAACAGACAGATGAATTCTTTGTTATAAGTACCTACAAGATAGAAGAAATTTAGGTATGTATTTCCTAGGATCTTAGTACAATAATCTATATATCAAAGACCCTAAGAGAAATGGATATTGTAATTTTGAATGTTCTGATAAAATTTAAAAGACAAATTTTAATACTTATACATAAGAATTATGCCTTACATTTTCTAGAATTCCTGTAATGCAAACATAAATATATACCAGCTGAGTGGTGTTTTATTCAATGAACAGCTCTAGTTTATATTTCAACAAACAAAAAAATGGAATCCTGCATACTTCCTGTCAATCTTTCATAGCCTTTAGCAGTTCATATTAATAAGAACAGTACAGATTTCTAGTTGCGGTGTTACAAAGCATTATTATCTAGCATTTAGGGATCTATAGATGTAGGTGTCTTATTATCATCCAATGTTCAGATTTTAGCCACAACATAATTACTACATATTGGAACTTTATTTATAACATTATTTTTCAAAGATTATCAAAACTGTCTCTGAAACACTGGCTGAAATATTTATGGTGACATCTTTCTCTGACACAAAAATTTAAAATCTAAACTAACCTAACATTGCATAACCTACAGAAAAAAATGGAACAAAGTGCCACTAAGAAATTAAAAGATAGACCAGAAATCTTTTTCCCTATAAGTATGGGCTAGAAGATTTTGGACAAGTCATAGAAATATAATGTATCCTGATCATCACTCTTACAGCCAATTTTCTCTCTCTCTCTCTCTCTCTCTCTCTCTCTCTCTCTCTCTCTCTCTCTCTCTCTCTCTCTCTCTCTCATTTTTTTTAGTCCATCATGGAGTAGAACTCTGGTCCTGGGTTTGTCATATGAGACAAAGCATTGGAGTTTTTTTGTTTTTTGTGGGGTTTTTTTGCCAGTCCTGGGCTTGACCTCAGAGCCTGAGCACTGTCCTTGGACTTTCTCAAGACTAGAGCTCTACAACTTGAGCCTCAACACCACTTCCAGCTTTTATCTATGTATGTGGTACCCAGGAATTAAACCGGGTCTTCGTGCATACTAGGCAAGCACTCTACCACTAGGCCAAAAGCCCAGCCCCAGCAACTGGGTTTCTAATAAACTATCCTTCCATAGAAGTATTAGAATTGTTACTTATTTATAGATCTAAATATGTGTATGTAATATTTGATTTTAAAAAATTTGTATTTCTCTATATATGCAAGCAGAAATATAGAAACAGATACACATATATATGAATATTATATACATATTTTGGGGTGCAAGGCTGGTACTCTACCATTTTGAGCCACATCTCCACTTCCCGATTGTTAATGGAGTTGAGTGTCTCATGGACTTTCTTAATGAGTGCTGGCTTCCAATCTTGACTCAAATATCGCAGCCTCCTATTAGTAGCTAGGATTACAGATATGAGTACATGACTTCCAACAGTGTTTTCAAATATTCTGATCTGAAAAATCTCCACATTAAAATCTTTTAAATTAAAATTTCATTACTTTTAAGTACCTGCTATAAACTTAAGAAAAAATAATGGATTTATCTTTCTTGGTAAAGAAATAAGAATAATTTACATATTTGTCTATTGGTTATCAGTTTAAAAAGGGTACCACTTTACTTTGTCAAAAACAGAGATTCATCAAAGCAAGAGAACTCTAGACCTATTTCTTTGAAGAACATCGATGCAAAACTTCTCAACAAAATACTGGACAACCGTCTACAACAACTCATCAAAAAAATTATACACTATGATCAAACTGGATTCATCACAGGGAGGCAAAGCTGGTTCAACATATGCAAATCAATTAATATAATTCAACACATCAACAGGAGCAAGGACAAAAATCACATGATTGTCTCAATAGATGCGGAAAAGGCATTTGACAAAATCCAAAACCCCTTTATGTTAAAAGCTCTGGAGAAACTAGGTATCCATGGAACATTCCTCAATGTAATAAAGGCTGTGCATGAGAAACCTACTGCTAGTATTACACTTAATGGTGAAAATCTAAAGCCATTCCTTCTTAAATCAGGAACGAGACAAGGATGCCCACTCTCTCCACTCCTCTTTAACATAGTACTAGAATTCCTAGCCAGTGCAATAAGGCAAGAAGCAAGCATAAAGGGGATCCAAGTAGGGAAAGAGGAAATAAAACTATCCCTCTTTGCAGATGACATGATTCTGTATTTAAAGAATCCTATAGACTCTACTCCCAAGCTCCTTGAGCTGATTCAAAGCTTTGGAAGAGGAGAAGGCTATAAAATCAACCCTCAAAAATCAACTGCCTTTCTTTATGCCAACATTGAGAGGAACGAGGCAATAATCAGGAACGAAACTCCTTTCACAATAGCCTCAAAGAAAATAAAGTACCTAGGAATTAGCTTAACTAAGAATGTAAAGGACCTTTTTGATGAAAACTTTAAAACCCTAAAAAAGGAAATTAAAGCAAAACTAAGGAAATGGAAAAACCTCCCATGCTCCTGGATTGGAGGAATCAACATTGTGAAAATGACAATCTGGCCAAGAGCTATCTACAAATTCAATGCAATACCCATCAACATCCCAATGTCATTCTTTAAAGAAATAGAAGAGGCAATCCAAAATTTCATATGGAATAAGAAAAGACCCCGTATAGCAAAAACTTCTTAGCAGAAAGAACAGCGCTGGAGGAATTTCAATTCCAAACTTTAGACTCTATTACAGAGCTATAATTCTCAAAACAGCTTGGTACTGGCACAGGAACAGGCCTGAACACCAATGGAATAGAACTGAGGACCCAGTTATTAAACCACAGACCTAGGTGTGAACTGCAAACTTCAGATCTTGGACACCTTAGCAACTAGGAATACAGAGCACCATCACCTGGCAAAAAAAAAACAAAACAATGCTTTCCACACATCCCCTCACACCCTAACCCCCATGCGCCATGCAAGATGTGGGCTGGGAGCAACATGTGTTGGGATCCATACAGCCCATCCTACATTTGAGTGTACACCCAGATCCCACACTTACGATTGATTCAAAGGTTCTGGAATCTTCATCTTTTCTCATCACAGCACCTACAGTGAAAGGAGTCTCTGAAGAACAAATGCTCAGCATCCCGAGGCATCTCTTCCACTGAGCAGGATCTGGGGTAGTGCTGACAGAAGGAAAAAAAGAAAAAGCCACATAGACCACACTTTCTGCTCCCACCATCTGCTACCCCACCAAGCTCCTCATGAGGCAGATCCCAGGCCAGGGAAAGCGGCAGGCGGCTTGCCAGGCCTCTCCACTCTCCACCAGGCCCTAGGCCTTCTAAACTGAAAATTCACCGCTGACTGTGAGCTGCCTCTGGAGGTCTGGCTTGGGCCTAACATGTGCTCTTCACGAAGAGCACAAAGAACGCACAGGGCTTGGCAGGCCACACTTCACACACCTTCACAGCCACCACCTGCCCATGCCTTGTATAGACCTGGCAAGAAGCACTGCTTTACCTCAAGAGCCCTGGCCTTCCTCACACACATGCAGCCTCTGAGTATAGATAGGCTCCTTCAGGTGTTTCCCCAAGAAGAAATGCTACCAGCAGCTTACAGGCTGGGTGAACACACAACAGGCCGAGAGTGCCCCGAGAGGCCCCGGAACAAATGCCGCTCTCTCAGAGGAAGGCGGCTGCAGTGGAGCCTCTCACAGGCCAACTGATCCCGGGCAGAACCGCCCAGAACCAGTTCAGCGTCCTCTCCCTGCCCCAGACCCCTTAAGTCCTCACTCAGCCCCACCACTCTCAGCCTCTGAACCTGCTAGCCCCGGCCCTGACGTCTCACATCCTCACTCCGCCCAACCCCTCTCAGGCTGAACCCACAAACCCCGCCTGCAACCCCTCAAGTCCTCAGAGTAGAGGGGCAGCAGCCCAGACCCCGTTTGCTCTGATCCCTCCCTCCCGTGGCAGCACCGTCCCCAGGCCTGGATGGAGGAAAATAAAACAATAGAGGAGGCAGTGGCGGGCGTGCTGCCGTGCCTGTCCACTCACAACCAGGCCCTGGGCCTACACTGAAAGCTCACCACTGACGGACCTGGCTCTGGAGGCCTGGCTTCAGCTTAACATGGCCGAAGGCCCTTCAGGGAGAGGAAAAATGAAGCTGCTCACCCCACTTCTCCACACACTCACAGCCACCACGCACCAGGCCCCGGCTCTGCCTAGGCTGAAAAGCACATCTCTGACAGGGAGCTGGCTCCAGAATCCTGGCTTAGGCCTAAGGGCCTTCCTCTCACACATGCAGCGTCTGGGTAGAGATAGCCTCCTTCAGGCCCTTCCTCAAGAAGAAACGCTGCCGGCAGCTTACAAGACAGGTGAACACACAGTAGGCCGAGAGTGTCCTGCCCTGCTCTCTAGGCCCCAGAACAAATGCCGCTCTCTCTCTCGCACTGGAGCCTTTCACAGGCAGACTGGTCCCAGGGCGAACCGACCGGAACCAGTTCAGTGTCCTCGCCCCGCCACTAACGCCTCACGTCCTTGCTTCGCCCCACCCCTCTCAGCCTCTTAACCTGTAAGCCCCAGCCCTGACCTCTCACGTCCTCGCTCCGCCCAACCCCTCTCTGGCTGACACACAAGCCCCACCTGCAACCCCTCAAGTCCTCACAGTGGAGTGGCAGCTGCCCAAGCCCCATTTGCTCTGACCCCTCCCTCCCGTGGCGGCACCAGGCCTGGATGGAGGAAAATAAAACAAAAGAGGAGGCAGTGGTGGGCGGGCTGCCGCACCTGTCCACTCTCGACCTGGCCCTGGGCCTACACTGAAAGCTCACCGCTGATGGAGCTGGCTCCGGAGGACAGGCTTCAGCCTAACATAGGCGAAGCCCCTTCAGGAAGAGGAAAAATGAAGCAGCAGGCCCCACCTCATACACCTTCACAGCCACCACACACCAGGCCCCGGGCCTGCCAAGGCTAAAAAGTGCACCTCTGACTGGGAGCTGGCTCCAGAAGCCGGGCTTAGGCCTAATATGGCCTTCCTCACACACACGAGGCATCTGGGTAGAGACAGCCTCCTTCAGGTGCTTCCCCATGAAGAAACGCTGCCTGCAACTTACAGGACCGGTGAACAGGCAACAGACGCCCGGTCTCAGGCCGAGAGTGCCCGCCCAGCTCTGCAGGCCCCAGAACAAATGCTGCTCTTTCAGAGAAAGGCGGCCGCACTGGAGCCTCTCACGGGCAGAACCGCCAAGGACCAGTTCAGCGTCCTCGCTCTCACGTCCTCGCTCTGCTCCAGCGCTCTCAGGCTCGGACCATGCAAACCCCGCCCCCAGACCACCTGTTCCGTGCCCTGGCTCCACCACCCTGGAGCTCTCCCTCCAAGCCCCGCCCTAGACCGCTGACCTCTGTTCCTCGTCCAGGCCCCACCCCCCCGGTACTCAGCACCCCTCAAGCCCCGCCCTTCTCAAGCCTCAGCCCCACTCCGGCTCCAGCCCGCCTTTTTCTCTGGCTGTTCTTCCCACTGCCTTTGGCTGCTCTCCTCTCAGCTCCACTTCTTCCCCTTCCCACCTGGAGAGGCGGGGCGAACAGAGCAGCAGCCTGTGAACCAGGACAGACCCCTGACCACAGACCACAGACCCCCAACCCCAGACACAGAACCCAGACCCCTGACCCCACCCAGACTCCACACACCTGACTCCAGACCCCCAACCCCAGAACACAGATCCGAGACGCCAGACTCCCGACCCCCGACCCCCGACCCAAGACCCCAGACCAGTCCCTAGCCTCGGTCCGAGACCCCATATCCCAGACCCCCGACCCCAGACCCCAGACCCCAGACCCTAGAACCCAGACCTCAGGCCCTAGACCCCAGACCGCAGACCCAGAACCCCGACCCTAGACCTAGACCCAGACCCCAGACCCCCGACCCCCAACTCCAGACCCCAGACCCCAGACCCCTGACCCCCGACTCCAGACCCGACCCCAGACCCCAGACTTAGACCCCACACCCCAGACCCTGGCCCCAAACCCCAGACCCCACACCCCAGACCCCAGGCCCAGACCCCATCTCCAGACCCAGAACCCAGACCCCACACACAGACCCCACACACAGACCCCAGACCACAGACCCACATCCCCAGACCCAGGACCCCAGATCCCAGACCCAGGACCCGAGACCCCAGATCCCGGTCCCCAGGCCCCTACCCCAGACCCCAAACCCCCGACCCCAGATCCCAGACCCCAGATCCCCAACTCCGACCCTTGACCCCAGACCCTAGACACCCGACCCCCGATCCAGGCCCCAGACCCTGACCCCAACCCCATACTCCAAACTTCCCGGAGGGCCCGCCCGACCCAGACCCCAGACCCCCGACCCCCGACGCCAGACCACCGGCCCGAGACCCCAACATGCCCGGAGAGCCGCCTGACCCCCGACCCAAGAACCCGACCCCAGACCCCAGACCCCCGACCCCAGTCCCCAGACCCCAGATCAAAGAACCCAGACCCCAGGCCCAAGACCCAGACCCCCAGACCCAGACACCAGACCATAGACCACCGAACCCAGACCCCAGTCTCCGGCCCCAGATCCAGACCCCAGACCCCCGACCACACCTACATCCCAGAACCCCGTCCCCAGACCCCAGATCGAGACCCAGACCACCTACCCAACCCAGACACCAGACCCCAAACCCAGACCCCAGTCCCCAGGCCCAGGCCTCAGACCCCAGCCCCAGACACCGGACACCCGACCCCAGGCCCCTGACACCAGACCCCAGATCCCAGACCCAGACCCCAGACGCCCGACCCCAGATCCTGACCGCAGACCCCCGACCCCAGACCCAGACCCCAGAACCCCAAACCCAGACCCAAGACCTCCGACCCCAGACTCACGACACCAGACCTCCGACCCCAGACTCCCGACACCAGACCCCAAATTCCCGACCCCAAACCCCAGACCCCAGAGCCCAACCCAGACCGCTGACCCTATACCCAGACCCCCGACCCCAGACTCCAGACCCCAGACACCCGACCACTGACCCCCGCCCCAGACACCCAACCAACCACCCACGACCACTGACTCCATGACCCGGCCCCAGACCCCAGACCCCAGACCACCTACCCCAGACCCAAGACCCCAGACCCCAGACCCCAGACACCCGACACATGACCCCCGACCATAGACTACAGACCCCAAACCTCCGACCCCAGACCCCCAACACCGGACACCAGACCCTGACCCCAGACCCCAGACCCCAGCCCCAGACCCCAGACCCCAGACCCAGACCCCAGACCCCAAACCCAAACCCCAGACTCAAACTCCAGACCCAGACCCCAGACCCCAGTCCCGGCCCAGACTGCTGACATCAGACCCCTGACCCCCAACTCCAGACCCCGACCCAAGACCCCAGACCCCGGCCCCAGACCCCACACCCCACACCCCAGACCCCAGACCCAGACCCCGGCCCCAGTTCCCAGACCCCAGTCCCCGACCCCAGACCCTAGACCCCAGACCCCTTATTGAGACCCTCGACCCCAGACACTGACCCCAGCCCCCAAACCCCCGACCCCCGACCTCAGACATCAGACGCCAGACCCCAGACCCCAGACCCCAGACCCATACCCCTGAACCCAGACCCCCGACCTCAACCAGACCCCCGACAACAGACCCCAGCCTGATAACAGACCTCTGAACCCAGACCCCAGACCGCGACCCCAACCCCCCGACACCCGACCCCAGACCCCAGAGGCCAGATCCCCAACCCCAGACCCCAGACCCTGACCCCAGACCCCAGGCCCCAGACCCCAGACCACAAACCCCAGACCCCCTACCCCATATCCTGACCTCAGACCCCAGACCCCGGCCCCAAACCCCAGACCCCAGAACCCAGACCCCTAACCCCTGACCCCAGAACCCAGACCCCAACCTACCCGGAGAGCCCGCCCGACCCCAGACCCCAGATCCCGACCCCAGTCCCGGACCCCAGGCCCCAGACCCCAGAACCCAGACCCCAGACCACAGACCACAGACCCCAGGCCACGGAACCCCGACCCCAGACCCCCGACCCCAGACCCCAGAACCCCGACCCAGACCCCACCACCGACCCCAGACCTGCGACCCCAGACCCAGGACCCCAGACCCCAGACCCAGGACCCCCGACCACACACCCCACACCCCACACCCTGATCCCAGTCCCCAGAGCCCAGACTTCCGACCCCGACGTCAGACTGCTGACATCAGACCCCCGACCCCCAACTCCAGACCCCGACCCAAGACCCCAGACCCCGGCCCCAGACCCCAGACCCCAGACCCAGACCCCCAACCCCAGACCCAATCCCCACACCCCCAACACCAGACCCCAAATCCCGACCCCAGACTCCAGATCCCAGACGCCAGACCCAGACCCCAGACACCCGACCCACCCAGACCCCAGACCCCCAACCCAGACTGCACCACCGACCCCGGACCCGCGACCCCATACCCGCAACCCCCGTCCCCTGAACCCACACCCCACACCCCACACCCTGACCCCAGACACCAGACCCCTGACCCCAGACCCCTGACCCCAGACCCCCGACCCCTCACCCCTCACCCCATTCCCCAGACCACAGGCTCAGACCCCAGACCCCAGACTCCCGACCCCAGACTCCCGACCCCAGACCCAAGGCCCCGGCCCAGACCCTAGACCCCCGACTCCGACCCAGACCCCAGATCCCCAACCGTCGACCCCTGACCCTCGACCCCCTACTCCAGAGCTCGACCCCAGAATGCCGACCCAAGACCCCAGATCCCAGACCCCAGACCCCAACCTGCCCGGAGAACCCGCCTGACCCAGACCCCAACCCCCAACCCCAGACTCCGAAACAAGACCCCAACATGCCCAGAGAGCCCGCCCGACCCCTGACCCCTGACCGCTGACCCCCGACCGCAGACCCCAGCTCCAGACTCCAGACCCTGACCTCAGAACCCCGACCCCAGACCACAGACCCCAGGCACTGGCCCAAGACCCCAACTCCAGACCAAGACCCCCGATTCCCAATCCCAGACCCCAGACCGCAGAACCCTGACCCCAGACCCCAGAACCCCGATGCCCCACCCCAGACCCCAGACACCCGACCCCCGACCCCCGACCCCCAACCCCTGAACCCAGACCCTCGACCCCAGGCAGCGGCCCCAGACGCCAGACCCCCGACCCAGACCCAAGACCCCGGACCCCTGACCCCAGACCCCAGACCCCAGACCCCGACTCCACACCCCGAGCCCAGACCCCAGACCACGGCCTCAGACCCCAGACCCCAGGCTCCGGCTCCAGATCCAGACCACGACCCCACCTAGACCCCAGACCCCCGACCCCAGACCCAGGGCGCAGGCCCCCGTCCCCAGACCCCCAACCCCAGACTCCCGAACCCAGACCCAGACCACAGACCGCAGACCCCCGACCCTGGACCCAGACCCCCGAACCCCAAACCCGACCTCTGACCACCAACCCCAGATTCCAGTCCCCAGACCCCAGACCCCCGACTCCTGACGCCAGACACCTGACCCCAGACCACCGACCCCCAACTCCAGAACCCGACCCCAGACCCGAGACCCCGGCCCCATAACCCAGACCCAGACCCCAGACCCCAGACCCAGACCCCCAACCCCAGACCCAGTCCCCACACCTCCGACCCCAGATCCCAGATCCCAGACGCCAGACCCAGACCCCAATCCCCGAACCCACCCAAACCCCAGAACCCCGAACCCAGACCCCACCAACGACCACAGACCCGCGACCCCAGACCCAGGACCCCAGACCCCAGACCCTACACCCCGACCCCAGATCCCAGGCCCCAGACCCTACACCCCAGACCCAGACCCCAGACCCCAGACCCCGGCCCCAAACTCCAGACAACAGACCCCAGACCCCCGACCCCAGACCCCAGAACCCAGACCCCAGACCCCAACCTGCCCGGAGAACCCGCCCGACCCAGACTCCAGACTCCCGACCCCAGACCACCGACCCGAGACCCCAACATGCCCAGAGAGCCCGCCTGACCCCTGACCCCAGACCCCGGCCCCAGACCCCAGGCCCCCGACCCCAGACCCCTGACCCCAACCCAGACCCCCACCCCAGGCCCGGGCCCTGACCCCCGACCCAAGACCCCCGACGCCCCACCCCAGACTCCAGACCCCAGACCCCGGCCCCAGACCCCAGACTCCGAAACAAGACCCCAATATGCCCAGAGAGCCCGCCCGACCCCTGACCCCTGACCACTGACCCCCGACCGCAGACCCCAGCTGCAGACTCCAGACACTGACCCCAGACCCCCGACCCCAGACCACAGACCCCAGGCACTGGCCCTAGACCCCGAATCCAGACCAAGACCCCCAATTCCCAATCCCAGACCCCAGACCGCAGAACCCTGTCCCCAGACCCCAGAAACCCGATGCCCCACCCCAGACCCCAGACACCCGACCCCCGACCCCCGACCCCTGAACCCAGACCCTCGACCCCAGGCAGCGGCCCCAGACCCCAGACCCCCGACCCAGACCCAAGACCCCGGACCTCAGATCCCAGATCCCAGACCCCGACTCCACACCCCGACCCCAGACCCCAGACCCCAGGCTCCGGCTCCAGATCCAGACCACGACCCCACCTAGACCCCAGACCCCCGTCCCCAGACCTCCAACCCCAGATTCCCGAACCCAGACCCAGACCACAGACCGCAGACCCCCGACCCTGGACCCAGACCCCAGACCCCCGAACTCCAAACCCGACCTCTGACCACCAACCCCAGATTCCAGTCCCCAGACTCCAGACCCCCGACTCCTGATGCCAGACACCTGACCCCAGACTACCGACCCCCGACTCCAGAACCCGAACCCAGACCCGAGACCCCGGCCCCAAAACCCAGACCCAGACCCCAGACCCCAGACCCAGACCCCCAACCCCAGACCCAGTCCCCACACCTCCGACCCCAGATCCCAGATCCCAGACGCCAGACCCAGACCCCATTCTCCGAACCCACCCAAACCCCAGAACCCCGAACCCAGACCCCACCAACGACCACAGACCCGCGACCCCAGACCCAGGACCCCAGACCCTAGACCCCAGACCCCAGATCCCACACGCCAGACATAGGCGCCAGACCCCCGACCCCACCCAGACCCCAGAACCCCGACCCAGACCCCACCACTAACCCCAGACCCGCGACCCCAGACCCAGGACCCCAGACCCCACTCCCCGACCCCAGTCCCCAGAGCCCAGACTCCCGACCCCGACGCCAGATGCCAGACTGCTGACACCAGATCCCCGACCCCTGACTCCAGACCCCGACCCCAGACCCCGGCCCCAGACCCCAGACCCCAGACCCAAACCCCCAACCACAGACCCAGACCCCGACTCCAGGCCCCAGACCCCAGACCCAGACCCCAGCTACAGACCCCAGACCCCAGACCCCAGAACCCTGACGCCAGACCACCGACCCCAGACCCCCGATCCTAGACCCCAGACCCCAGACCCCAGACCCCAGACCTAGACCTCATCTCCAGACCCAGACCCAGACCCCAGACCCCAAACCCAGACCACAGACGCCCGACTCCAGTCCCCGGAACCCAGACCCCAGACACTGACCCCAGACCCCGGCCCCAGACCCCCGACCCCAGATCCCCAACCCCAGACCCCAGACCCTAGACCCCAGACCTCAGGCCCTAGACCCCAGACCGCATGCACAGACCCCAGACCCCAGACCCCCGACCCAAGACCTAGACCCAGACCCCAGACCCCCGACCCCAACGCCAGACCTCAGACCCCAGACCCCCGACCCCTGACTCCAGACCCTGACCCCAGACCCCAGACCCCGACCCCACACCCCAGATCCAGACCCCATCTCCAGACCCAGAACCCAGACCCCACACACAGACCCTGACCCCAGACCCAGATCCCAGACACCAGAACCAGACCCTAGAACCCTGACCCCACCCAGACCACAGATCCCCGACCCCGGACCCCAGACCACCAACCCTAGATCCACGTCCCCACACCCAGGATCCCAGATCCCAGACCCAGGACCCGAGACCCCAGACCCTGGACCCCAGACCCCAGACCCCAACCCAAGATACCAGACCACAGACCCCAGATCCCAGACCCCAGACCCCCGACCCCAGACCCCAGGCCCCGACCCCTGACCCCAGACCCTAGACACCGACCCCCGACCCCAGACCCTGACCACAACCCCATACCCCAAACTTCCCGGAGCGCCCGTCCGACCCCAAACCCAGACCCTGACCCCAGACCCAGACCCCCGAACCCAGACCCAGACCCCAGACCCCCGACCCCAGACCCAGACCCCAGACCCCCAACCGCAGACCCCAGACCCTCGACCCCCGACACCAGACCACAGACTTCCGATCCCACACCCCGACCCCTGAGCCTGACAACCGACCCCAAACCCCCGACCCCCGATGCCAGACCCCAGATCCCAGACCCCAGACACTGACCCCAGTCCCCAGACACTGACCCCAGACCCCATATTCCCAAACCCACACCCCCGACCCCACCCAGATCCCTGACCCCAGACCCCAGACCCAGACCCAGACCCCCGACCCCAGACCCCCGAACCCAGACCCCAGACAGCGACCCCAAACCACCGACACCCGACCCCAGACCCCAGACGCCAGACCCCCAAGCCCAGACCCCAGACCCTGACCTCAGACCCAGATCCCAGATCCAGACCCCGACCCCAACCCCAGACCCAGATCCCAGACCCCAGACCCCAGACCCCAGTCCCAGACCCCCGACCTCAGACCTAGACCCCAGACCCCCGACCCCAGACCCCAGATCCCCGACCACAGCTGCCAGACCCCATACCCCCGACCCCAGGCCCCAGACCCCAGACCCCCGGCCCCAGACTCCGACCCCAGACCCCAGGCCCCAGACCCAAGACCCCGGCCCCAGACCCCAGACCCCTGACCCCAGACCCCAGAACCCTGACCCCAGACCCCAGATCCCAGACCCCCGACCCCCGATCCCAGAGCCCAGACCCCGGACCCCCAACCACAGACCCCGACCCCAGGCCCCAGGCCCAAGACCCCAGACCCCAGACCCCAGACCCCGGCCACAGACCCTAGACCCCAGAACCCTGACCCCAGACCACCGACCCCAGACCCCCGATCCTAGACCCCACACCCCACACCCCAGACCCAGACCTCATCTCCAGACCCAGACCCCAGACCCCACACCCAGACCACAGACCCCCGACCCCAGACCCCAGACACTGACCCCAGTCACCGGCCCCAGACCCCAGACACTGGCCCCAGACCCCAGACCCCCAACCCCAGACCCTAGACCCAGACCTCAGGGCCTAGACTCCAGACCGCAGACTCCAGACCCCCGATCCTAGACCTAGACCCAGACCCCAGAAACCTTACCCCCAACGCCAGACCCCCAGACCCCAGACAACTGACCCCCGACTCCAGACCTAACCCCACACCCCAGAACCCGGCCCCAAACCCCAGAACCCACACCCCAGACCCCAGACCCAGACCCCATCTCCAGACCCAGAACCCAGACCCCAGACCCCGACCCCAGACCCCAGACACCAGACCCAGACCCCAGACCCCTGACCCCACCCAGACCACAGAACCCCGACCCCAGACCCCAGACCACCAACCCGACCCACATCCCCAGACCCAGGACCCCAGATCCCAGACCCAGGACCCAAGACCCCAGACCCCGGACCCCAGACCAGAGACCCTGACCCTAGGTCCCAGACCCCAGACCCACAACCCCAGACCCCAGACATAAGGCCCCGACCCCTGACCCCAGACCCTAGACACCCGACCCCCGACCCCAGACCCCAGACCCTGACCCCAACCCCATACCCCAAACTTCCCGGAGTGCCCGCCCGACTCAGACCCCAGACCCCCGACGCCAGACCACCGACCCAAGACCCCAACATGCCTGGAGAGCCCGCCCGACCCCCGAACCCCGACCCCGATCCCAGACCCCGACCCCAGACCCAGACCCCCGAATAAAGACCCAGACCACCGACCCCCGACCCCAGACCCCAGACCCCAGACCCAGGCCCCAGACTCCAGACCCTAAGCAGACCCCATACCATCAACCGCAGACCCCAGACCCCCGACCCCGACACCACACCACAGACTTCCGATCCCACACCCCCGACCCCTGAACCCTGACAACCGACCCCAAACCCCCGACCCCAGAACCCAGACCCAGACTCAGACCCCTGAACCCAGACCCCCGACCTGAGCCTGACACCAGATTCCCAAACCCAGACCCCAGACCGTGACCCCAACACCCCAACACCCGACCCCAGACCCCAGACCCCCAAACCCAGACCCCAGACCCTGACCCCAGACCCAGACCCCAGACCCCAGACCCCTGTCCCAAGACCCCAGGCCCCAGACCCCAGACCCCAGACCACTACCCCAGATCCTGACCTCAGACCCCAGACCTCGGCCCCAAACCCCAGACCCCAGACCCCTGACCCCAGACCCAGACCCCAGACCCCAGACCCCTGTCCCAAGACCCCAGGCCCCAGGCCCCAGACCCCAGACCCCAGACCACTACCCCAGATCCTGACCTCAGACCCCAGACCTCGGCCCCAAAACCCAGACCCCAGACCCCTGACCCCTGACCCCATACCCCAGACCCCAGATTCCCAACCCCCCAACCCAGACTCCAGACCCCAACTTGCCCGGAGAGCCCGCCCGACCCCAGTCCCCCGACCCCATATCCCAGATCTTAGACCCAGACCCCAGACCCAGGACCCCAGACCCCAGACTCCAGACTCCAGACCCCCGACCCCCGACCTAAGACCCAGCCCCCGGCCCCACACCCCAGACCCCAGACCGCAGACCCCAGGCCCAGACCCCTGACCCCCGACCCCCAACCCCAGACCTCGACCCCTGACCCGAGACCCTAGACCACCGACCCCTGTCCTAGACCCCAGACCGCAGTCCTAGACCCCAGACCCTCAACCCCAGACCCCAGACCCCGACCCCAGGCCCCAGACACCAGACCACAGACCCCAGGCCCCAGAACCCGACCCCAGACCCCCGACCCCAGACCCAGGCCCCAGACCCCAGACCCAGGCTCCAGACCCCAAAACCCCAACACAGACCCCACACCGACCCCAAACCCGTGACCCCAGACCCAGGAACCCAGACCCCAGACCCAGGACCCCTGACCCGTGACCCCACCCCATACACCCCGACCCCACTCCCCAGAGCCCAGACCCCCAACCCCAGACCCCAGACCCAGACCCCAGACCGCAGAACCCTGACCCCAGACCCCTGATCCCAGACCCCAGACCCCCAACCCCCGACCACAGACCCCGACCCTAGGCCCCAGACCCCAGGCCCCAGGCCCCAGACCCCAGACCCCAGACCCCAGATTTTGGCCCCAGCCCCCAGACCCCAGAACCCTGCCCCAGACCACCGACCCCAGACCCCCGACCCTAGACCCCAGACCCCATTTCCAGACCCAGACCCCAGACTCCACACCCCGACCACAAACCCCCGACCCCAGACCTCCGACCCCAGACACCCGAACCCAGACCCCAGACACAGACCCCAGACCCCAGACACCGGCCCCAGACCCCAGACCTCCGACCCCAGACCCCAGACCCTAGACTCCAGACCGCAGACCCCAGACCCCCGACCCTAGACCTTGACCCAGACCCAAGAATCCTGACCCCCAACGCCAGATCCCAGACCCCAGACCCCAGACCACCGACTCCAGACCCTGACCCCACACCCCAGACCCTGGCCCCAAACCCCAGAACCCACACCCCAGACCCCAGACCCAGACCCCATCTCCAGACCCAGAACCCAGACCCCACACCCAGACCCCAGACCCCCGACCCCAGATCACAGACACCAGACCCAGAACCCAGACCCGTGACCCCATCCAGACCACAGAACCCCGACCCCAGGCCCCAGACCACCAACCCCAGACCCACGTCCCCAGACCCAGGACCCCAGACCCCAGACCCCAGGCCCCGACCCCTGACCCCAGACCCTAGACACTTGACCCCCGAACCCAGACCCCAGACCCTGACCCCAATCCCATACCCCAAACTTCCCGGAGTGCCCGCCTGACTCAGACCCCAGACCCCCGACGTCAGACCACCGACCCGAGATCCCAACATGCCCGGAGAGTCTGCCCGACCCCCGAACCCCGACCCCAATCCCAGACCCCGACCCCAGACCCAGACCCCCGAATAAAGACCCAGACCCCCGACCCCCGACCCCAGACCCCAGACCCAGACCCCAGACCCCCGACCCTACGCAGACCCCAGACCCCCAACCGCAGACCCCAGACCCCCGACCCCCGACACCACACCACAGACTTCCGATCCCACACCTCGGACCCCTGAACCCTGACAACCGACCCCAAACCCCTGACCCCGACCCCAGACCCCAAATGCCAGACCCCAGACCCCAGACACTGACCCCAGACCCCAGACACTGACCCCAGACCCCAGACCCATACCCCCGAACCCAGACCCCCGACCTCATCCAGAACCCCGACCCCAGACCCCAGACCCAGACTCAGACCCCCGACCCCATACCCCCGACCCCAGCCTGACACCAGACCCCCAAACCCAGACCCCAGACTGCGACCCCAAACCCCCGACACCCGACCCCAGACCTGACGCCAGACCCCCAAACCCAGACCCCCAGACCCTGACCTCAGATCCAGACCCCAGACCCCTGATCCCAGACCCCATGCCCCAGGCCCCAGACCACTACCCCAGATCCTGACCTCAGACCCCAGGCCCCGGCCCCAAACCCCAGACCCCTGACCCCTGACCCCACACCCCAGACCCCAGACCCCAACTTGCCCGGAGAGCCCGCCCAACCCCAGTCCCCCGACCCCATATCCCAGATCTCAGACCCAGACCCCAGACCCAGGACCCCAGACCCCCGACCACAGACCCCAGACCACGACCCCAGACCCCAGACTCCAGACCCCAACCTGCCCTGAGAGCCCGCCCAACCCCAGACCCAAGAACCCCGACTCCAGACCCCAGATCCCAGACCCAGACACCTGATCCCCGAACCCTGACACCAGACCCCCGACCCCTGACCCCAGACCCAGACCCTGGTCCCACACCCCAGACCCCAGACCACAACCACAGGCCCAGACCCCTGACCCCTGACCACAGACCCCCGATGACCGACCCCAGACCCCTGACCCCAGTCCCCAGACCCCAGGACTAGACCCCCAACCTCAGACCCAGACCCCAGACTCCCAACCCCATACCCCAGACCCCGAACCCACACCCCAGTCCCTAGACCCAGAAACCAGACCCCTGACTCCCGACCCCGGACCCCTGACCCCAGACACCAGACCCAAACCCCAGACCAGATCCCAGACCCCAGACCCCAGACCCCACCCAGACCCCAGACACCCAACCACCGACCCCAGAATCCAGACCCCAGACCCCAGACCCCTGACCCCAGACACCAGACCCCGGGTCCAGACCCCAGATTCCCGACCCCAGACCCCAGACCCAGACACCAGACTCCAGACCCAGACCCCAGACCCCGACGCCAGACCCCGACATCCGCCACAGGACCCCAGACGCTAGACCCCAGATACCGGCCCCAGACACCAGACCCCCGGCCCCAGACCCCAGACCCCCAACCCCAGACCCCCGACCCCAGAACCCAGTCCCCCAACCCCAGACCCCCGACCCCAGACCCCCTCCACCAGACCCAGGACGCCCGACCCCAGACCACAGACCCCCTCCACCAGACCCCAGACCCCCGACCTGAGACCCCAGACACCGGCCCCAGACCCAGACCGCAGACCGCTGCAATGCAATACCCATCAATATCCCAATGGCATTCTTTAAAGAAATAGAAGAGGCAATTCAAAATTTCATATGGAATAATAAAAGACCCCGTATAGCAAAACCACTTCTTAGCAGAAAGAACAGCGCTGGAGGAATTTCAATTCCAAACTTTAGACTCTATTACAGAGCTATAATTCTCAAAACAGCTTGGTACTGGCACAAGAACAGGCCTGAAGACCAATGGAATAGAACTGAGGACCCAGATATTAAACCACAGACCTATGGCCACCTAATCTTTGACAAGGGAGCCAAAAAAATAGAATGGAAGAAAGACACCCTCTTCAACAAGTTGTGCTGGCCGAACTGGTTAAGCACCTGCAGAAAACTAAAGTTGGATCCTTCTTTGTCACCTTGCACTAGAATTAACTCCAAATGGATCAAAGACCTGGAGGTAAAAGCTGATACACTGAAAACTTTACAGGAAGGATTAGCAGATGCACTGGCCTCCTTGGCACAGGTTGAAACTTCCTTAATTAGGACCAAGAATCACAACAAATCAGAGAAAGGCTGGATAAGTGGGACTGCATTAAACTGCGGAGCTTTTGTATGGCAAAGGACATAGCTAGTAAATTAAATAGGAAGCCTACAGAGTGGGAGAAGACCTTCACCAACCAAACAACGGACAAAGGCCTCATATCTAAAACATATCAGCAACTCAAAGAATTGAATCACTCCAAAACTAACCTCCAAAGTAACAACCATCCCATTAAAAAATGGGCCAAAGACTTAAAGAGAGTATTCTCTGAAGAAGAAACAAAAATGGCCTATAGACACATGAAAAAATGCTCAACATCTCTGGTCATAAAAGAAATGCAAATCAAAACAACTCTAAGATTCCACCTCACTCCAGTTAGAATGGCCAGGATCAGGAAAACGAATAACAACAGAGGCTGGAGGAGATGTGGCCAGGAGGGATCACTACTACACTGTTGGTGGTAGTGCAAACTCGTTCAAGCACTATGGAAAGCAGTGTGGCAGTGCCTTAAAAGGCTAAACATAGAACTCCCCTATGACCCAGCAATTCCACTACTTGGCATTTACTCAACCATCCAGAAACAAGGGCATACTAAATCCACTAGCACAACAATGTTCATTGCAGCACTATTTACCATTGCAAAGATATGGAACCAACCTAGATGTCCCTCAGTTGATGAGTGGATCAACAAGTTGTGGTATTTGTACACAATGGAATTCTATGCTGCTGTCAGAAAGAATGACATCGCCCCATTTGTTAGGAAATGGAAAGACTTAGAAAAAATCATATTAAGTGAAGTAAGCCAGACTCAAAGGAACTTAGGCTCAATGGTTTCCCTCATTCGTCATAATCAGTAGAAACCTTGGGCTCTACTAGCAGAGATCTGCAATAGAGCAAAATCTTGATACATAAGGCCATATAGTATGAAGCTAATTGAAAGGACCTCCAGGATATCAAAACAAAAGCAATATAACGAATGATTGTTGTCCTTAATGTACTATGTTGTCTCTCATCTTCTTTGCTGTCCCTTGGTTATGTCATATTGTTATAGTATGTCACTTTGTTATCTGATATATTTAATCCCCCCCTTACATGAAGGAGTCTTGTCTCCAAGCAGCTGCAGGAGGAGGGGGCCAGGCTGGGAGCCCGATTGCTGCAGAAACCAACATACAACCAGGCCAGCAAACGGAAGCAGCGGAACACAGACGCGGAACCAGAACAGCAAGCAGCGGAACCCAGACTGGGAACACAGGCGGCGGCGGAGACCCAAGGGGAGTGAGAGACTCCCCACCACCGTGGAGCACCCACAGAGGGACGCAGAGGCGTGAGTAATACAGCGCGTCCCCAAACATAACGGGAAATCAGAGCAGTGCCAAGCAATAGAACTTAAATCAGACCCCTCCACTCCGCACACAGGCCTAGAGGCAAAAAGAATACAAGGAGGAATCCTAAAGTTGGCTGTGCCTGCACTACCAGATTTTTATAGACTCCAACTTACAGGCCAGAAGTTGAGAATTAATGGCCCAATAGATCAAATTAGTCCCATTCCATGTTTGTTTAAGCAGCATAGTATTTCTACACATTTGAGCCATCATTTAACAAAACAGAAGACCTATATCAGGCACCAGTATCTCACACTTACAATCCTAGCTACTCAGGAAGCTGAGATCTGAGGATCACGGTTTGAGGTCAACTTGAGCAGGAAAGTCTGTAAGATTCTTAAACCTAATTAACCAATAGGAATTCGGAAGTACAGGTATGGCTTGAGTGGTACAGCACCAACCTTAACACCAACCCTTAAATTAATTAACATACATGTGGGTCTGTGTATATGTGCACACATATATATTAGTGTATATATATACATCTATTATGTATTCTGTATATATCACGTGTGTGTGTGTTTGTGTCAGGAGACTTAAGTTTAAAATTTAAATTTCCTTAAAACAGTGAAACAACTGACCATTCTAGGCTTACAGTCCTGCCTCATGATGATAAGCTGTAGCAGAGTAGAGGCTTCCCCTCCAGATAAACTACTCAGCTGATCACAGCCCCTGTTACTCCCACTAGTCCCCACTCTAGCCTGTTTTCCTGCCTTAATCTGTTGAAATCTTGGCTCTTCCTAAGGAGGTTCTTCAATTACTGTGTGTCTGCACAGTAATTAAAGACTAAACTCAAGTTGGGCATGGTAGCACTTGCCTATAATCCAATCCTTAGGAAATGGAAACTGAAAGATCTTAAGTTTGAGGCAAGCCTGGACTACATATGTAGTTATTTCCAAGCCAGCCTAAGCTACATAGCCAGATCCTGTCTCAAAAAGGAAAAAGGAAAAAAAAGTCAAAAACCAGAACAGAAAAGAACAAAACCAATTCGGCTCATTCTGGTGAGATTCTACGTTTCAACCTTTTTCATTTTCTTCTCATATTTTATTATAATATTCCAAAGAAACTCTCAGAAGGCAATGATTATATCATATATTTTGCATTTCCCACAGCTCTCCATACAAAACGAATTAATGCACCATCTAGCTGGCAAATATCATGTAACCCTTCTATTAATTACAATAAAAATATATGAAAAAATATTCATTTTTGAGCCAGGTTTGAGAGCTCATCTTTATAATTTTAGCTTCTTGGAAAGTGGAGATCAGGGAGTTGAGCAATTCAAGGCCATTCCAGTCAGAAGTACTCCCAACTCCGTATCAGCCAGGGGCCCTGATGGCAAGCACCCATCATCTCAGCTTCGAGGACACTCTGGCTGGGCACACATGGCTTTTGCCTTCATCCTCAGTGACACATGGGAGCACAGCTAGCAGGAATGTAGCCCAAACCTGTCTACCCCAGGCTAGTCCCAGCCTCAAAAATAACCAACACTGAAAGGGCTTGGAATGATATCTCAGTGGTAAAGAACCAGCCACCAAGCATGTGGCCCAGAGGTGAATTCAACACCTCCAAAATGAATGCACACACACCTTACACAAAACAATACTAGTAGCCTGCTTTTCAGTGCATTAGCTTGGGGAACGATTGTGCCTGAGGTTATTTTCTAATTGATCAGTAAAGCTTATCCTTATCACAGTTCTATCTAGTTGATTCTTTTTGAGCTTTCTTTCAGAACTGCAAATCAGTCATTTCAGGACCAGACTAGAGGTACAGCAAAGATTATCCTGAGGCATGTAATTTGTTTTAATTTCAGTGAATCCTCAAGAAAAATTTCTGAGACACCTTCAGTACATTTTGACAACCCCTATTATTCTCAATGCCACAAATCATCAGGAAAATTTTAATATTAATATAGTATGGAGTTATGAAACATTTGCCCAGAGAATAGTTCATATTAAAATTAATATTTAAAATGGCTTGTTTTCTACCAAATGGATTTCATTAATTTCCTACTAACATACAAACATACAGGCCTTTTTCCTGTCTTAATTTTTTAATAAACTAGCATTTCTTCTAATCAAGGTAATCTTAATCCCTTTAAAGCACAACTTACAGTAATTCCACAACAATGCAGCTAACTAGTATGTGAGTTTTAGAAAAGATGGAAATAATGGCTCTGTGAGGGATTTTTAAATCATTTTTCATGTATTTTAAAGCCTGCAGGATTCCAAAATTTTTATGACCTTAAAATTATCTCACTTTTCAAACATATAATATTAAACTTGAAATTGTCTATGAAAGAAGAAAAATATGTAGGAGGCTGCAAAACATAATAGTATCCCAGAATCAGAGAAAATGTGGACTGTCTGAGCTTAACAGAAAGGCCATAGCAGTGCTAAGTCTTTTCCTCTTACCTACAGAGACCATGCAGTGAATTTTAAGAGTGCAATTTGATGAAAGAGGAAAAGGAAAGATGCTTAGAGAATATAAACTACTCAGAGCATCAGAGCTTCATGGGAAAAGGTACTGTGTTTTAAAATCATATTAATAACACATATGTTCTTTCTAGGTAACAAAACATGCATAAAGCTTACTGAGTGTTGTACATCTAATAATCCATATGCATAACAATTGGCATTGTTCTTTTACATGACTCTATAAAGTACCACTCGGGTTCATCTTTCTCTGTAAGCTTTTTACTACCCCACACCGAGGAAAGCTGCAGGAAAAAATAATAAAATAGCATATAGGATAGTTGTGATGGACAGCAGTACCTTCCTACAGAATTGGATGTCTGGTCGACCTCGGTGAAATAGATATTGTTACTTCAGGCCAAGGTGTTAAGTAATTTTGGTCTGTGTGTTCTGAGTACTGGAGAATCAAGTCTCAGTCCCTGATGGCATTGTAAGTTAAGGTGTAACCGATAAATCCAGCAAAATCCAGCCGAAAGAATAGACATTGTTGATCACACATTGCCTGCCAAACAGCCAACAGGCTTGATCCGTGTTCTGTTATTTAGTCTGTTGAGTTTTGTGGATGAGTGTTTCAAGTGAAGTTTCCAGTGTTGTTTCTCAGTCTTGAGAAACGTGGATGGTACCATCAGTCTCTTCCTCACTCAGTAGTCAAGGGCACTTCTTAGAGAAACCATTCTGGTTTCTTTGGCAACAGAACAGCATCAAAACAAGGAAGCAACCAGCAGGACAGGAAGAGCTCTTTCAAGTTCACATCTAAAAACACCACTCCCAGTCACACATCTGGAAAACAGGCCAAGGAAGACACATTTGAAAGATACTCTGCCTCAATGGGAATTTTGAAAATTATGTAAAGGAATAGGACATTTCCCTTTTGTGGGAGGACAAATTAATACATCATTAGTGGGTATATACTATAAACATTCATACCTTCTGAAACAGTAATTTTGTTTCTATTAATGTACAGTATGCTGTACCACCTCAGTATTGAATTAGGAAGTAGCTAAAGTAATATAATAAATCCATGCAGAGGAATCTCTATTCAGCTTTGAGAAAGACTATAAATCTATATATACTGACATGGGAAGTATCTTGATTATATTACAAGGTTTTAAAAAAAGCAGTTCAAATAACAATAGAACAGGCTGGAAATGTGGCTTGGTGGAAGAGTGTGTCTAACCTGCAATGCCTAGGCTTTGATTTCAAGCCTCAGGACTGGCAAAAAAATGACAGTGGGATACACTGTCTATTTTCATGTGTGAAAAAGCATGTGCATCCACCTCACTCCAGTTAGAATGGCCAGGATCAGGAAAAGGAATAATAACAGATGCTGGAGGGGATGTGGCCAGGAGGGATCACTACTACACTGTTGGTGGCAGTGCAAACTCGTTCAACCACTATGGAAAGCAGTGTGGCAGTGTCTTAAAAGGCTAAACATAGAACTCCCCTATGACCCAGCAATTCCACTACTTGGCATTTACTCAACCATCCAGAAACAAGGGCATACTAAATCCACTAGCACAACCATGTTCATTGCAGCACTATTCACCATAGCAAAGATATGGAACCAACCTAGATGTCCCTCAGTTGATGAGTGGATCAACAAGTTGTGGTATTTGTACACAATGGAATTCTATGCTGCTGTCAGAAAGAATGACATCGCCCCATTTGTTAGGAAATGGAAAGACTTAGAAAAAATCATATTAAGTGAAGTAAGCCAGACTCAAAGGAACTTAGGCTCAATGGTTTCCCTCATTCGTCATAATCAGTAGAAATCTTGGGCTCTACTAGCAGAGATCTGCAATAGAGCAAAATCTTGATACATAAGGCCATATAGTATGAAGCTAATTGAAAGGACCTCCAGGACATTGAAACAAAAGCCATATAACGAATGATTGTTTTCCTTAATGTACTATGTTGTCTCTCATCTCCTTTGCTGTCCCTTGGTTATCTCATATTGGTATAGTATCTCACTTTATTATCTGATATATTGAATTTATTTGTTTTTGGTTATTTGAAATTTGATAGGGACAGGGGGAAAACCAAGACGGGTGGGGGGTGTGGGGGGTAGGGTAATGGGTACCAAGACATGTGAAAGGGTATCAATGTATGTGAATTAATGCACCTTCTATCTGGCAAATATCATGTAACCCTTTTACTAATTACAATAAAAAATAAAGAAAGAAAGAAAAGAAACAGCATGTGCACTGTTTTGCTTGCAGGCATAGAAATTACATTATTCAAAAAATATTTTCTACATAGTAGGTAGGGTAGCTACACTGGACATGAAAGGGCGGGGACAATTAATATGGATGAAACAGTCCTGTTTCATTAACTTTCCACCTTATTGTTCATTTATTTTTTCAAATTTTGGGTTTGTCTGAGAGATGAGAGATTCTCTTCTCTCTTTGATTATATCAGAATAAAAATAGATATTGGTCTGGAGGTGTGGCTCAAATACTAGAGCAGCAGATGTGCAAGCAAGTTGAGCAAATATGAAGCCATAAGTTCAAACCAAGTATTTTCTAAAATCATCATCATCATCAATAAAAATAATAAATAGCATAAGCTGGGGACAAGGCAGAAAAGTTCATGAAATGTTAATTTCTAATTAATCAGCAAAAAGAAAAAATTCAGAAGTGGAGATGTGGCTCAAGTGGTAGAGCATGAAATAGTTGAAATAGCCAAGTGAGAGCTCAAAGTCCTGAGTTCATGTTCCAGTGGTGCTTCTCTTAATCATATATGAGTGCACATATACACACAGGACTGAAAATGTACATGGTATACACTGCCAAATACACAGCTCACTCCCTCCAGCAGCTCCTAAAACCTGTTATTAGGTTGCAGGTTTGAAGTCTATAGCAACTCCACATCTCTTAGGCACCTTATTTCAAAGAGGATTGAACAGAGGGACCAGGAAAGACTTAATTAACTAGGGCAGTATTTCTCGAGATATTTGTTGTTGACATTGCAAAAGGGACAACATATTATATTTGATTTCCCATTTTCAAAGCAGAAGGAAAGGCAATCCACAACATAGGAAACATTTCACTTTCCTTCCTATTTTCATCAATCTTGAAAGAAAGACTGGGGTGGGAACACTTAAAGTATAACTCTGCGGTTATTGAAAACCCCAAGAATGAGGAACTTCATGCATATGATGTTGAAATAACACACAATGAATTGTAGGCACTCTGAACGGCAGTGAAATTTACAACTCCTTTCCTCTGTTCCAAAATAAAAAAAGAATTTCTATCTTCCCAGCAAGTGGTCTCCAAAATAAATGCTGTTCTCACACCCATGAACAAAGAAATAACTTGGGGCAAGAAAGCACAGTGTGTTTTTATTTACAAATTATATACATCACATCACTTTACTAACATGCTGCCAAATATAAAAACTGAAAAATAAACTGTATGAGATATAAAATGCATACCGTATTAGGCATCTCAGTATTTTTCCCCACATTGCCTGACATACTGTTCCACATAATTCAAATACTGACTATGATGATGTCTCGTGCATAACTATAAATTTCTACCTCCCTAAATATCCCTTCCACACAGCTGAAAACAAAAAACTTGAAGATAATTCTTATTGCTGGCATGCCTCTTTTAGAGAGCCTAAATGGACAGAAATAAGTTGAGACCATAAATGATTCTCTCAATTTGGGTAGGTACGATACTAACTGAGTGCTTTCCAGGTGTGAGGCATTGTAATGTCTTGTGTTTAATTTTCCCCAAAACTCCATGTGGTAGATCATCTTCCCAGTTAACAGCTAAAGAAACTGAGGACTAACGTACCTTAGAATTGGCTAGTTAGAAAACAGTAGCAAACTGTGTAAGAATCCTTTCTTGACTGAATTTATTCTGGGTCCATGGCTCGCCAGAGAGAAGCTTGGATTCCCAAGCGGATCCTTAGCAACATGGGAAGGAGGGGGAAATTTGGGTTGTCTGGAGGCACAGGGAGACGTCAGGGTTCCTCTCATCTTTTGGTAGAAGCGAGGGATGCTAATATTCTGACGTGGACAGGACAGTCCAAGAACATACCCACAGTGCTGTGGAGGGAGAATCAAGAGGTATCAGAGACGAATGACGAGCCAGATATGTTCATCACAGTGCAATTTGTAATAGCTGAGTATTCCAAGACTCAATAAATTACAGTGTATCTATTTATCAGAGCTCTGTGGCTACTAGCATGACACTTTTTCAAAAGAATAACCATATGAAAAAATTCACACTTCCTATTTACATGTGCAAAAGCAATATTCACCAAAACATTCATATTCACAAGTCCTAAAAGTAATCTGGTTAGCAGGGTTGTTGTGTTAGCAAAGTATTTATATGTTTATGTATGCACATGGGAAATACTTTGGAAGACATCAGCCAAAGTTTTAATTACTATTTGTTGCTGAAGTATAGTCGAGAGTCCATATAAAATATTTTATGACAGAATCATTATAAATAGCCACACATACCACTGTAAGAAGGAAACACTCATAAGTAATATAATCTATTATCTCAAAGTCCTTATGAATTCCGTAAGGCAAAGATTTGATACCCATCTTTTCAGAATGTGTCACTGGCAGCATTTTATTTCATTTTATTTTCTGACATCAAGTTCTTTAATAATAGAAAAGAAAAGCACCAGGTGTTTCTCACCAGGTGCCTTTGCAATGGCAGCAGAGTTCACTGGTATTTTTTTCAGAGCCAGAATAGCACCTACTATTCACATGCCCTATCTTTAAAGCCTTCATTGTTTCACTATGATTCAAAAGTGAACTTACTCACTCCCGCCCACACAGCAAGAACAATATGATCACGACACTGAACTGAATAAGTGCTTGAAACTTCATAAATACTAAGTATCTCATCTCAGAATGTCTTATGAGTAGAAATCATTATGATGCTGTCTGCCATATAATTTATCATCATCATCATCATCATCATCATCATCATCATCGTTTGGGTTTTTGTTCTGGTACTGGTGATGGAACTCCATCACCTGAGCCACACCACCAGTCCAACATTTTGCTGGTTAATTGGAAATGAAGAATTTTCTGTTTGGACTAGCTTCAAACTGATCCTCCAGGTCTCAGCATAGTGACTAGGTAGGATTTCATATGTCAGCCACTGGTGTCTTGCTCAGAAGTCTTACTTTATTAGAACACAGTCTAACAAATGACCCTTTATTTTACTGACAAGTACCTCATTGTGACCTGGAAAAAAATACAACTAAAATGGCAGCAAACCTTCAAAAATACCATGAGATTTATATCGGCCAAAAAAATTGCTAAGAAAAAGTTTATTCCCCAATACAGATGAAAAATTTGACTTACAGTAGCAAGACAAACAACAAAAAAGAAAGAGCTGGACAAATATAAAAAGAAGATAAGAATTGTGATTTCTTTCAAAATTGTAATGATTAAATAAAATAAAATTTGCTTATTTTCATCTTCAAGGAATCCAAATGGTTTACATTGTATCTAGCATACAGACTATTACTGAATAATAACAGTTAACAATATCACAAAGTATAAAGGTTTTCAGAAACATAAAAATGTTAGAAGGTATTTCAGATACTTCTTTGATTCAAATTAGAGAAGATATATCTAATTATGACATGATATGAAAAGGAATGCTGTATAAACTAAGTAAGCAAAGATATTTGCCAGTAATATTAAAAGTAATTCCTGAATGTTTCTCAAGTATGTGAAATACAGAGAAAATCAATGCATAGCATGACAGTGCCACTTGTCAAAACAGTCTGTTAATTATCTTTATCATGCTCTTGGCAAAATAGGATACTGTTGGATAAATAACATCTTCACATAATTTAAATCCATGCTATGTTTTATTAATTTATTTTTATTTTTTTTTTAAATTTTATTTTTTTATTGTAATTAGTAAAAGGGTTACATGATATTTGCCAGATAGAAGGTGCATTAATTCACATACATTGATACCCATTCACATTATTAATTTAGATCCTCCGTTTACCCCAAGAGGGGGTGGAGATGATTGGCTATATCTTCTGTTGCAAATATACACAAAGCCTTATTTGCAATGGAACAAAAACACAAATTTAGAATTGGATTGACGAATGTCCAAAACCCAACTCTACTACTTCAGTGCCTGTCTTTGCACAATTTACATAATACTACTGACCTTCCGTGTCTCTATACATTAAAAATAAACAGTGCCAATAATCAGATCCCTCATAGGGTCCTGTAAGAAAAACAATGAGATATTATTTGTGAAGTTCTGGCAACACAGTAGGGATTTGATTGCTGTGAATTTTTTTTATCTCCTTCCCATTTTTACCTTTCTGTCCTTGCTTTCATACCTAGATCTTCACAAGGCAAGTTGATCTGGAGGGAAAACAGAAAGAAGGAAGAAATAAAGGGGGGGAGAAGGGAAGGAGGAATAGAGGAAGGAATGGAGGGAGGGAGGTAAGAAGACAAAGAGGAATTCACCTTACCAGAGGCTTACACCTGTAATCCTAGCTACTCAGGAGATTGAGATCTGAAGATGGAGGTTGGAAGCTAGCATGGGACAGGAAAGTCTGTGAGACTCTTTAACCACCAAAATTCAGACGTGGAGCTGTGGCTCAAGGGGTAGAACTACAAGGAACAGAGCTAGGTCCCTAAGTTTATATCCTAGTGCCAGCACCAAAACAAAGAAACTCACCTTAAATTCAAAGAATGTTCTAGGGAAAAGGAACTGTAAACAGCAACAGGCTCAAATCCCCTGATTATACAGATTGTGAAACTGAGACCACATCAGGATCATTCTATAGAAACATGCATGTGCAGGGACCATTTCCTCTTATCCTCCAGAAATGTCTAAAACTAGAGGCCATTGGGGAAAAAAACCCTTCAACTTCCAGGGCTCAAAGGGCTGATTGTTCCATGGCCACAAAGTTCCCTTTTACCCAGTTTATACAAGATGTGGAAGGTGGTAAACTAGGAGTTAAAAAAAATAAGCAACATTTCTTTTCTGGACTGTCCTATGTCCTTGTGAGAATTGCATAAACAAGCTTGAGGAGTGACTGCAGAGAACACCCCTTGGACACAGCACAAGGGCTCCACCTTCAACCCCAGAATGAAGAGGAACTTTTCAAAAATGCTATCTGAATCTTAAAAAAGCAGATCAGAAATGCAGTCTCTTCTTACAAAACGTGAACCATACAACATTTCACTTTGCAAGCTTTCAGCCCAAGAATTTTATTCTCCACTGGTGAAATCACACAGGTAAAATTTTAAAACAGGGTTTTAAAAAAACTATTGCATTTCCTTTTAAGTTCTTCATCATTCATGCTGCTGTGTCATTTTCTTTATAGTTGCAACAGAAGCTGATGACCTCTTGCATTCTAATTCTCCTAGAGCTTCACTCCAGTGGACTTAGGGTTTTGCAACAAAGAAAAAGGTTAATCTTTGCTCAGTAGATCTAGTCATAAATTATTCTTTATATTCCAATAAATACTTGGCAGTTTGGGGAAGAGAAACTTCAATCATGACAAAAGAAAATAAAATTCAGTGCTATTCAGAGCCATTACTTAGACTTTGAAGATTAGTTTTTACCAATCACATTGGTGAGTGATATAGTTTATATTAAAAACCACATAAAATATTCTCTTAATTAACAGAGTAAAACTCCCAAATATAGGTTAACTCCTATTTGTAGGTTTATATATTTATAGGTTTACATATTTATAGATTTATATATTTATAGGTTAACTCAAATTTATTCACTTTTCCAATTATTTTTCAAATTAGGTTTATCATTCATTTTGAAGCTTTCTTCTGCTTTTTATATAATAAAAATTAGTTTTAAAAAACTTCATTTAATTTAATAAAATTCCAACTCAAAATTATTTCATTAGCTGAGTAAATTTTTTTTAATATTTCAAACACTCTTTAGTTATTTAAGAAATGTTACATCATATTTTGTGCGTCTTTTTTTAGGACATGTTTTCTTGAGTATTTTCTGCTTTTTTTTAATTTGTTTTTTTATTGTAATTAGTAAAAGGGATACATGATATTTGCCAGATATAAAGTGCATTAATTCACATACATTGATACCCTTTCACATGTCTTGGTACCCATATCCCCCCACACACCCCGCACCCGTCTTGGTTTTCCCCCCTTCCCTATCAAATTTCAAATATCCAAATACAAATAAATTCAATAAATCAGATAACAAGATGAGATGCTATACCGATATGAGATAACCAAGGGCAGCAAAGGAGATGAGAGACAACATAGTACATTAAGGACAACAATAATTCATTACATGGCTTTTGTTTCACTATCCTGGAGGTCCTTTCAATTAGCTTCACATTATATGTCCTTATGTATCAAGATTTTGCTCTATTGCAGATCTCTGCTAGTAGAGCCCAATGTTTCTACTGATTATGACGAATGAGGGAAACCATTGAGCCTAAGTTCCTTTGAGTCTGGCTTACTTCACTTAATATGATTTTTTCTAAGTCTTTCCATTTCCTAACAAATGGGGCGATGTCATTCTTTCTGACAGCAGCATAGAATTCCATTGTGTACAAATACCACAACTTGTTGATCCACTCATCAACTGAGGGACATCTAGGTTGGTTCCATATCTTTGCTATGGTGAATAGTGCTGCAATGAACATGGTTGTGCTAGTGGGTTTAGTATGTCCTTGTTTCTGGGTACTTGGGTAAATGCCAAGTAGTGGAATTGCTGGGTCATGAGGGAGTTCTATGTTTAGCCTTTTGAGGCACTGCCACACTGCTTTCCATAGTGGTTGAACGAGTTTGCACTGCCACCAACAGTGTAGTAGTGATCCCTCCTGGCCACATCCCCTCCAGCATCTGTTGTCATTCGTTTTCCTGTTCCTGGCCATTCTAGCTGGAGTGAGGTGGAATCTTAGAGTTGTTTTGATTTGCATTTCTTTTATGACCAGAGATGTTGAGCATGTCTTCATGTATTTATAGGCCATTTTTGTTTCTTCTTCAGAGAATACTCTCTTTAAGACTTTGGCCCATTTTTTAATGGGATGGTTGTTACTTTGGAGGTTAGTTTTGGAGTGATTCAATTTTTTGAGTTGTTGATATATTTTAGATATGAGGCCTTTGTCCGTTGTTTGGTTGGTGAAGATCTTCTCCCACTCTGTAGGCTTCCTGATTAGTTTACTAGCTATATCCATTGCCATACAAAAGCTCCGCAGTTTAATGCAGTACCACTTATCCAGCCTTTCTCTGATTTGTTGTGATTCTTGGTCCTTATTAAGAAAGTTTCGACCTGTGCCAAGGAGGCCTAGTGTATCTCCTATTCCTTCCTGTAGAGTTTTCAGTGTGGCAGCTTTTACGTCCAGGTCTTTGATCCATTTGGAGTTAATTCTAGTGCAAGGTGACAAAGAAGGATCCAGCTTTAGTTTTCTGCAGGTGCTTAACCAGTTCTGCCAGCACAACTTGTTGAACAGGCTGTCTTTCTTCCATTCTATTTTTTTGGCTTCCTTGTCAAAGATTAGGTGGCCATAGGTCTGTGGTTTAATATCTGGGTCCTCAGTTCTATTCCATTGGTCTTCAGGCCTGTTCTTGTGCCAGTACCAAGCTGTTTTGAGAATTATAGCTCTGTAATAGAGTCTAAAGTATGGAATTGAAATTCCTCCAGCGCTGTTCTTTCTGCTAAGAAGTGGTTTTGCTATACGGGGTCTTTTATTATTCCATATGAAATTTTGGATTGCCTCTTCTATGTCCTTAAAGAATGACATTGGGATGTTGATGGGTATTGCATTGAATTTGTAGATAGCTCTTGGCAAGATTGTCATTTTCACAATGTTGATTCTTCCAATCCAGGAGCATGGGAGGTTTTTCCATTTCCTTAGTTCTGCTTTAATTTCCTTTTTTAGGGTTTTAACTTTTTCGTCAAAAAGGTCTTTTACATTCTTAGTTAAGCTAATACCTAGGTACTTTATTTTCTTTGAGGCTATTGTGAAAGGAGTTTCTTTCCTGATTATTGCCTCGTTCCTCTCACTGTTGGCATAAAGGAAGGCAGTTGATTTTTGAGGGTTGATTTTATAGCCTCCTAGTCTTCCAAAGCTTTGAATCAGCTCAAGGAGCTTGGGAGTAGAGTCTATAGGATTCTTTAAATACAGAATCATGTCATCTGCAAAGAGGGATAGTTTTATTTCCTCTTTCCCTACTTGGATCCCCTTTATGCTTGCTTCTTGCCTTATTGCACTGGCTAGGAATTCTAGTACTATGTTAAAGAGGAGTGGAGAGAGTGGGCATCCTTGTCTCGTTCCTGATTTTAGAGGGAATGGCTTTAGATTTTCACCATTACGTGTAATACTAGCAGTAGGTTTCTCATACACAGCCTTTATTACATTGAGGAATGTTCCATGGATTCCTAGTTTCTCCAGAGCTTTTAACATAAAGGGGTGTTGGATCTTGTCAAATGCCTTTTCCGCGTCTATTGAGACAATCATGTGATTTTTGTCCTTGCTCCTGTTGATGTGTTGAATTATATTAATTGATTTGCGTATGTTGAACCAGCTTTGCCTCCCTGTGATGAATCCAGTTTGATCATAGTGTATAATTTTTTTGATGAGTTGTTGTAGACGGTTGGCCAGCATTTTGTTGAGAAGTTTTGCATTGATGTTCATTAAAGATATAGGTCTATACTTCTCTTTCTTTGATGAATCTCTTTCTGGTTTGGGGATGAGGGTTATACTGGCTTCATAGAATGAGTTTGGTAAGGAACCTTCATTTTCAATTTCGTTGAAGAGCTTGAGGAGTATTGGTGTGAGCTCTGCTTTGAAGACCTTATAGAATTCAGCTGTGAATCCATCTGGCCCTGGGCTTTTCTTAGGTGGAAGTTCTCTAATTGCCATTTCTATTTCAGAGCTTGAAATAGGCCTGTTGAGTTGGCTTAGTTCTTCTTGATACTCTAAATGTCTCACCTTAAGCAATTAGAGTAAAATTTTTTTTTAAATTTATTAACATTGATTTTTAAATCATATTTCAAATGACATGTTTAACAAACAAGTATTCAAGAAAGGAATCTCTATATACAATCACTGGTGTAGAGAGCCATTGCAATCGCCATTACAAGATGGCGCTGACATCCGCCTCCGTGGTTGCTTTTCTGAGTTGTTTATCTAAAAGTGTCCAGGAAGAAATTTGACTGTTCATGCCCTTAATGCGTGATCGGAAGTATGCATGTAGCCATATTGCTGTGTGTCCGGAGTGTGCTGGAGATATACTGTAGTTGATTGGATGTTAGTGTTAAGGAAATAATTGTGATTGGTTGATAGGCCTATTTAAGGTCTATGTTTGAGGAAGTTGGGGTCGACCCAGCATGGCTGTACTAGCTTGCTGAATAAACTGCTGCTCGAGAAGAAGTTATCTTTGTCGTGTCCTTCCTTGCCGGCCGAGGGAGTCGCGACACACTGGCACTTAGTTTTTAGAACATAATCAAAATTAGGGTAAGGGTTCATATATCGTAGATACATATTATTATGTAATAAAACATTATGTCTATAGAATCATAGGTTTTTATATCTATGTAGTTGTGTTTATCTCCAATATCATGTCCATAGCATTGGGTATACAACTATTGAGTCTTTACTCTTGTACTGTTTGGATCTAATAGCCACATATTGAGGATACCATGCGCCTTTTGTTCCTTTGTTCTTGACTTGTCTCTGAGTAAAAATCTTTTATCAATTTTAAAATACTGTGTAACAAAATAAAATTCCAAGCTACTGAAATACAAGTAACATTTCTTGATGCTTAAATAGATAGCTTGTGCAAAAACATAAGCTACTGCTAGAAAAAGCCAGAGGGTTATCAAGGAGTATTGTTTATTGTTTTTCTCCGCCCTGCTGAGCTCTTCTCAAAACCTCTACTAAAGGCTGTTCAACCCTTAGATTCTGAGTGCTTTTAGAAGGTCTCAAGTACATTTTCTCACTGCAATTTATTATTAGTTCTGACCTTCAAAAGACTTTCGCAAGCAGGATGTAGCCCAAGAAAATAATGGGGGAAAAAAGCAAACTGGTCTTCAGCATTACTTATATAATTTTCTTCAGGATTTGCTAGTCAAAGCTCTCACCCAAATTTCTGTTTATCTAGAATCCTGTTCACTGTTTAGGTCATTGCTCTGGTTGAGATTAGTCTAAGAAAGTGGTTTGGGGCCATGACTCAATACTTGTAATGTACTTGAGCATGGAAGCCTCCCAGCAATCCTGCTAAGAGCAGGTATACAGCCTCTCAATTACTCAAATTTCTTCATTCATAAAATGGGAGGGGGAATAAGCTAGCAAACTATTTCAGAAACAGAGAAACTACTTAAAATTACTTCCCAAGGAAAAGTCTGATGAAATCTACTCTGTAAATAGCTATTTGAAGGAGTTTAGACTCACTCATGATGGGCCTGTTTCCAGGTACAGTAAGTTTCTATACATCACACAGAAGCAGAAACTTGAGACTTTGTCATAGTTCAAGCTGAAAGAAGATATTTCTGAGGGCTATTAATTCCATTTCTCAGGTGACTATCCCTATATTCAAAATACCTTGAATAAAAATGGCCATCTGTATCTGGAAAGTTTTATTTTCCCCTCAGAGTCCACTGGATATGGCAGCTGCTTATTTACTGCACAGCTCTGGCTTTGCAAAGCAGATCTGATGATCTGTTAACACCTAAGTTTCAGCTTCTCTCAGAGGAAAAATATCACACTACCACAGTCTCCTTAAATTCACCTTGTTTTGAATAGGTGCTGAAAATAGTATTCCTCACCTTTATTTGTCAGCTAATGAGAGAATTCTTATGATTAGAAGGTGGAGGAATTATTTATACTTGCAGAAGGTGTTAAGTAGTTTTCCCAATGGCAGTAATTTCCATTTTTAGCACTGTTCTTTCACAACATTTTCCTTGCAAATGCATTTTTAATCTTTACTTGCATTCTTTATTGCTTTGTTTTAAATTAATCATTCTTTTTTAAAAAAAATTATGTGGACTACTTTTCAAAACAATGGAATGCCCACAAGCAGGGAGTTATGCTACGGTTTTACTGATAAGTAAAATGAGGTGAACATGGTACCTTCTACATTTCTGTAGCCAAATATAGGTCATAAGAATACCTAGAGGTTTATTTTGCATTTTCCAGTGTAGAGACAAATTTCAAAGGACTGATGCAAGAAGAGATTCAGAAACAACAATTATTAGGTAAGTTAAATAGCCCCGTCACACTTAGACTTTAGCAGCTGAGTACAAATAACTTCTAATAGAACATGATAGAGTAACAATTAGTCATTTTGCCTAAATAAACAAGTGGAATAAAATTTAATACTCATGAATGCTGAATCTATAGAAATGACACCTGTTTCAAAATGGTTTGGCTAGTAACATTTATATTGAGACCTGTTTTTGCAAGCTACTTTAATTGTTCTTAGACTGTTTTGAGGAAGGTGTACCATAGTCTCCAGTATCCAAACCCTTCCTTCTTTATAGAGTACATTGGTATTCTTACTGGCTTGATAATCTAGTCCTGGGTTCCATATGCTGTGTCCTTTCAGCCATTTATCTCATCTACTGAATCTGGGTGGGGCCTCAGGGCCCAAGGGAGAGCAGACATCTTGGTAAGGAAGCAAGCTACTTGGAAGTCTGTTCTCGCTGTGGGGGTAACAGAAGCAATCAATCATCCCAGGAGGTTTAGAAAGGTACTTGAGGTCTCTTGTTGATATAAAGTTTCTTGGAATGAAAAAACAAGTCTACAATATTCAAGCACTGAATCTATTTCCAGAGAAAAGTTGGTATGGCAAAGGAACATAATGTATTCTTAACTGGAGCCAAACTTCTTATCTCATCATTTTAGTACACATCTAAAACAGATTCCTATTATACAAAGAGACAGTTTAAAGGGTATTTTAGCCAGTAAACACTAACTCCTCACAAAAACTCTATTTTCACCAGCTTGCTAGGATTATATCATTTACCAAGAGGCCTTGAGGAGTTCTGTAACTGAGTACTCTGTGGGAGCCAACCAATCAATAGCACATGCAGTGCTCCGCTCACTCCTCCACAAGTCTATTAGCAGTTCCGAGTCATTTCAAACTCATAGTATTTACTGAGCTTATAATTACTGCTCATGATTTGTGGCCACAAATTTCTGTCAAAGCACATTTCCTCCATCAACCATTATATGTATCTTTATGATGGGCCTGGTGGTTCACACCTGTAATCCTAGATACTCAACCTTCTCTCACTGAGCATAAGAAGTAGACTTGAAGCATTTTTTTCAGAAGCAGAATGTACAGTTATTCCCCTCTCTGAGCAAAGTCTTGCCCAACCAAAACATTTTCAGCCTCTCTTATTATGAAGCTTTCTGTTAAGGATTTTGTGGGGGGAGAGGAGTCAAAATGTGCCTTACACAACCACTGCAGTATTCACTTTTGAATGAATCCTTTCAATTTGTTAGGAAATGGAAAGACTTAGAAAAAATCATATTAAGTGAAGTAAGCCAGACTCAAAGGAACTTAGGCTCAATGGTTTCCCTCATTCGTCATAATCAGTAGAAACCTTGGGCTCTACTAGCAGAGATCTGCAATAGAGCAAAATCTTGATACATAAGGACATATAATGTGAAGCTAATTGAAAGGACCTCCAGGATAGTGAAACAAAAGCCATATAATGAATGATCGTTGTCCTTAATGTACTATGTTGTCTCTCATCTCCTTTGCTGTCCCTTGGTTATCTCATATTGGTATAGTATCTCACTTTGTTATCTGATATATTGAATTTATTTGTATTTGAATATTTGAAATTTGATAGGGAAGGGGGGAAAACCAAGACGGATGGGGGGTGTGGGGGGGAGGGAAACGGGTACCAAGACATGTGAAAGGGTATCAATGTATGTGAATGAATGCACCTTCTATCTGGCAAATATCATGTAACCCTTTTACTAATTACAATAAAAAAACAATGCAGCCTTTAAAGATGCTACTAAAGTGTGAAACCATGATATAACAAGCCAAAAATCTTTCTTTCTTTAGTTTCTATCTGTATGATTTTCTTCTCAACATCTAAACATTTTCTGAATATATAAATAGAACTTTTTAAAGTAGAGGCAAATTCATAGCAGATGTTAGCACTGGATGAATACAATAGGTTTGAGTAAAAACCAGAGTGCTCCGTATTTTAGGACATCTGCACATCTTCCATCTCAGCTTCTTCTGAACATGCTTGGATCATGCTGTGACCCTTACATGGCTTTTCTAAGACAGTCAGAATTAGAGGCTTCTGGAACCTGATGTATTCAATGAGTGTGTGTGTGTGTGTGTGTGTGTGTGTGTGGCAGGGAGGACGGGGCAAGGGACAATACTGGGACTTGAACTCAGGGCCTAAATGCTGAACCTTAGCTTTTTCACTCAAAGCTGACACTCTA
The DNA here is from genome assembly GCF_031878675.1 of Megascapheus bottae. Classification (NCBI taxonomy): domain Eukaryota; kingdom Metazoa; phylum Chordata; class Mammalia; order Rodentia; family Geomyidae; genus Megascapheus; species Megascapheus bottae. The sequence goes on from NC_143526.1 coordinate 850,482, forward strand.
CACTTGAGCCAGAGCTGCACTTTTGGCTTTTTATGGTTAATTGGAAATACGATTCCCATGGTCTTTGAAGCTTGGGCTGGCTTTAAACTGCAAATATATTAGGCTCCAGAGTAGCTAACATTTCAGGTATGAGACACTGGGGCCCAGCCGCAGTGAAATTTTTATATAAGAAAATGTAAACCATTAACATATAAGCAGATATAAAGAATTTGTGTTGTTAGAGATTTCTTCTATCATTTAGCTGGTATTAGTTCAAATCATTCTTGTCATATCTAAATTAGTCAGCACATATTTTCCTGTCCATAACCAAGTTCCCAGTTCCATTAATCTTTCTAACAAGGTTTGAGACTATATAGGACAGAGCCCCTGCTGCCTAATCAATAAGGTGTCAGGGAGAAAACTAGACTCCCAATTGAAGTTTACAATAAACCAGCATGAAGTGGAATCTCTGGAAGAATCACTTGAGTTTGGGACGATGTTGAGCCCAAAGCCTCAGTAAGCCACAGAAAGAAGACTTGTGGGGGAATTGACAAAAATTAACTTCACTTAGGGCACAAAGAAGAGATCATTACTGGAACTCTGATGACACAGTAACTTCCAGAGATCTAGAACACTCTCTGAACCATCACTGTTTCCTCCACTGCTCATCACTGTGGCATACGCTGTATCCCTGACACTATCAATATATGCTTGCATGTGCCCATCTTCATCTGAACAAAGCAGGTGAATGAAGGGTATTAACTATGGTGCACGTGGACGGCACACTGGTAAGGCATCTAATGGAATTAGGTGGGTTATTCACATTGCTCATTGAGGATCAATATTTCCACTGCAAACAACAAGCAAACTTGACTAAAATATAAAATGACTTACGTCTGGAAAGCACTGGGGAGATTCCAAGGTGTTAAGAATTTGAGAACTAAGATCAAGGAGAGAGAGAAAGGATAAAAGCAAGAGACCTAAATACCAAATCACCACATGGAATGTACAAGTTCTAACATACAAGGTGAAAATAAAATCATGGGGTAGTTGCTAAGAGATGGAGTAGGTAGATCCACTTTTAAGCTTTGTCACCAAGTTTATAAAACAAACTTTGACAGTCATAAAAGAGGACACGGGTATTTTCTGCATGATTTTACTGATGGTAAGGCTCTACTTTGCATAAAAATGTTGAAAGAAAGCAACATTTGATCGTTGGCAAGTGGCATGCAGAGATGGAGAAACTTGAGAATACATATACCATACTAGCAACACTCTCCTTTTTGAGAAGTGATTTTTAGAAGTGCCCTTAAGATAACAGTCCAATAAGTCACATTTTTATTAGTATTTGATATGTATTTTTGTGTAAATACAACATATGTATGCAAATACATATGTATGTAAATACGATAAAAATTTGGCTATATCTAGTATCGGTAACATTACTCCATTTATGAGGCAGCACTGTCATGATGTAATGACTTTCTAAAGGACTCACCTCAACACAGCAATGAAATTCCAAAAGGGTATAGAGGAGTCATTCCACCTGCGAACATCCTGCCCTGGATCCTCCACAGTTCATGTCTAATTCATGTCTTCTGCAAACACAATATACATCCATTCTATACTCCATAGCTCCCAACATCCTCACGTATTCCAACAGCAACTCAACAGCAACTCACAGGTCCAAACTCTCAGCTAAATCAGACATAACTAGACCTAAAACATGATTCATCCTGAGGCAAATTCTGTCTAGCTAGGATGTTTTAAATCAAAGTGTTAAGGTTAAGTGCTTCTCAAACACAGTGGAAGGGCATACATCAAAAAAGAAATGGACAACAGGACCCACGTAAATTCACACAGGGAAAGCAACATTAGACCCTAAACTCTCTATACCAGTTCTCTGCATGTGTTCTCTATTGGACACACAGTGGTGGTTGACACCACAAAGCCTTTGGCAACCCTGCTTCTTTGGCTTTGTAAGTTCATCTATCATATATTTTTCTTCCACAAAGCTCTAAAGCAGAGAGAGACTGCCGAGAGGATGGGTTTTACTCCATCTTCCAGGAAATTGTTCTCCATTTACACCATAGATTGGCTAACTATACTTCCATCAGCATTCTGTCAAATTACCTAAGCACTCTTCTTAGAGGATTCAGACTTTCTCTACAGCACCCTTCTTTCTCCCAATCCTCACCAGCACAAACTCAATATTTTGCTAGTGACAATACTGGGTTTCTGGCCTGCTCTTCCAAATTCTTCTGGTTTTTATCCAGCTTCAAAGCTGCTTCCACATGTTCAACTATTTGCTATAGTGATAGTCTCACTTTTCAATATCAATTTTCTTTTTTAGTCTGTTTTGTGATGCAGTCGCTATACCACAGACTTGGTCAATCATAATCAGTAGAAGTTTTTTTTTTTGTCTCACAGTTCTGGAGACTGGGAAGTCTGAGATTGAGAGACTGCATCTGGGAGGTGCTTCGTGCTATGTCTAAAAAGACAGCAGGACAAACACAAAGTATGATAGAGAGAAGAAAAAAGCTCAAAGAAATTCACCTTTTTTTGAGAGACTTTTGAGAGTTAGAAAAGCCTACAAACCATAACAAACAATCTATTCTAAACATGGCAGTTGTAGCTGAACATCTTTGATATTTTCTCCAGTTTCTTACTAATTTAAAACACTTTGTAGTCTGTGAGCTGGGAGTTGTAAACCTTAAAAAGGTTGTATTATCAAACATTTAAAACAAATGTAGAAAAATTCATATGTAAAATCTTAATTAAAAACACATAAGAGGTAGAATACTAATTTATAGGAGCTATTTCCAACAAAGAAATAATCGATAACTAAGTTTCAAACATGATTATGAACATAGATCACCATTTTAAAATATGTCTGGATTGAAAGAATGCCACGGTTTATAAAACTGTAATACTTCTGGTGAGATGATTTTTATGGCTAAGTAAAACAAAAGGTAAGATTTTAAGCAAAAATTTAATATCAATCAAACTGTTTTATTTTATTTATTTTTTTATTTTTTTATTGTAATTAATAAAAGTGTTACATGATATTTGCCAGATAGAAGGTGCATTAATTCACATCCATCAATACCCTTTCACATGTCTTGGTACCCATTATCTTCCCACCCCCTATCTTGGTTTTCCCCCCTTCCCTATCAAATTTCAAATAACCAAATACAAATAAATTCAATATATCAGATAACAAAGTGAGATACTGTAACAATATGAGTTACCCAAGGGACAGCAAAGGAGATGAAAGATAACATAGTAGATTAAGGACAACAATCATTCGTTATATGGCTTTTGTTTAATCATTATAATATTTATCATCTAAGCAGAAGTGCATCTTGTGTATTGGAAACGGCAGCATCAAATTGTTGAATTATTTCTTTTTTATTAATTTTTTTAATTTTTTTTATTGTAATTAGTAAAAGGGTTACATGATATTTGCCAGATAGAAGGTGCATTAATTCACATACATTGATACCCTTTCACATGTCTTGGTACCCGTTTCCCTCCCCCCCACACCCCCCACCAGTCTTGGTTTTCCCCCCTTCCCTATCAAATTTCAAATATCCAAATACAAATAAATTCGATATATCAGATAACAAAGTGAGATACTATACCAATATGAGATAACCAAGGGACAGCAAAGGAGATGAGAGACAACACAGTACATTATATGGCTTTTGTTTCACAATCACATGATTGTCTCAATAGATGCGGAAAAGGCATTTGACAAGATCCAACACCCCTTTATGTTAAAAGCTCTGGAGAAACTAGGAATCCATGGAACATTCCTCAATGTAATAAAGGCTGTGTATGAGAAACCCACAGCTAGTATTACACTTAATGGTGAAAATCTAAAGCCATTCCCTCTTAAATCAGGAACGAGACAAGGATGCCCACTCTCTCCACTCCTCTTGAACATAGTACTAGAATTCCTAGCCAGTGCAATAAGGCAAGAAGCAAGCATAAAGGGGATCCAAGTAGGGAAAGAGGAAATAAAATTATCCCTCTTGGCAGATGACATGATTCTGTATTTAAAGAATCCTATAGACTCTACTCCCAAGATCCTAGAGCTGATCCAAAACTTTGGAAGTGTAGCAGGCTATAAAATCAACCCTCAAAAAGCAACTGCCTTCCTTTATGCCAACAGTGAGAGGAACGAGGCAATAATCAGGAAAGCAACTCCTTTCACAATAGCCTCAAAGAAAATAAAGTACCTAGGAATTAGCTTAACTAAGAATGTAAAGGACCTTTTGGACGAAAACTTTAAAACCCTAAAAAAGGAAATTAAAGCAGAACTAAGGAAATGGAAAAACCTCCCATGCTCCTGGATTGGAAGAATCAACATTGTGAAAATGACAATCTTGCCAAGAGCTATCTACAAATTCAATACAATACCCATCAACATCCCAATGTCATTCTTTAAAGAAATGGAATTATTTCTTAACGCTGCCTCTAACTTCCTTTACGTAGCAGCAATAGATTTTGTTTTGATCTTGATTTTTTTAGTGATTCAGTCCATATAGAGAATTAATAATTAATCTGGTCCTAATATCAATAGCCTGTGAAATACTAAATTAACTGACATTCCGGATTATTAATTACTGTTTTCCAAGTTAGCATTGATCTTTTCATGGTTGGCTATGGCGCACATTAGATATCTATAAGCAGCTCCAACAGCAACTGGGACATTGTAGGGTGCTCAATAATGTTTTATTGTTTTTGGTCGTGGGACCTGAACTCTGGGTCTCGGCATTGGCCCTGAGCTCTTCAGCCCATAGCTACCACCCTACATCTTGAGCCACAGCACCACTTCCTGCTCAATGAATTTTGGTTATTATTTTAGGAACCAGAATTGGCCACCACACAATAGAAAAATTATTGCTCACAAACATCACATTAATATATAAAAGAGAATGGCTATTAATATCTTTGAAATACATTGTGAAAATATGGCAAGAAAATAAAAAGGTAGCTTGTTAATGATAATCACACTGATAAGACTTATTATTCCTTGTATATTCTACATATGTTCATTCAGCAGGTTTCTCATGTTGAGTACAACAGACTACATAAAGGTAAAGCAAAAAGTAATTCTTGTCCTATAGGATTTAGTCTAGAAAGAGAAACAGAAATCTTATTATACAGGTGAAATTTGTTTTTGTAGAGCTCATTGTGAGACCACCAGTAAAAATGCCTACTTAGTATGAGGATAACTATGTACATGTTAAGACTTGAAGGAAGAGTATAAGGGTAGGGCAATAATCTCTGCCATGAAAGAAGAACCCCATACTTGGAGTTTGCAGTACATACAGAAATCTACATAATAGTTCAAGGTAGCTTTCAGGAAGGAGAAACTACCAGAATAAATGAAGCTCATACCACTGAGAAAATCTGAAAAAGTTCTCAGTAAATTTGTGAGACCTACATACATACACAGTTACTTATTTGAAATGTAAATATAATTGAGCGTGCTATATTTATTTTTAAGTCCGTATTCCCAGTGATCACATAAGTCCTGAGTAGAAAATATATCAGAAGAAAAATCACAATTGCAAACATGAGAAAGGGTAGTAATGTTTGTGAAGTAATATATCTTCTATCTGGCAAATATAATATAACCCTTCTATTAATGACAATAAAAATACCTTAAAAAAGAAAATTTACATTTTCAGACAGTATTTGTGGAGCATTATATTTCTGCTTTTGTTAGCTCCAATTTCTACAGGCAGATCTACATATGAACATTCCTGGACAGTCTTCACTTTAAAATGTTGATTCAGTACCCAAGTAATTTTAACTCCCTTAGTCCATAGGCTATGGGAGTGAAATCACAATTTCAACAAGTGCTGGAGGCCTAGGATGTATAGGTATAGGTACCAGAATACACCTAGACAGCTTTATCATATCCATGTTCCTCCATAATGCCTAATATTCTCTGTGTGATCCATTCTTATACTAGAACTGTTACTCTTCAAAAACCTCAAGGTGTTCAAGGAAGAATTGAGCTTCTTTCCCAAAAGAAATGCCAGTTCCTTAATAGCAGGGTATATACCTCAGATTATATCTTAACCTTTCACCATTACAATTGTAATTATAATTAACTTTTGTTGAGTTTTTGTTGAAGGCCCTGTTAAAAAGAGACTTAAATAAATTAGAGATCTAATTAAATTCGACAGTTCAGTAACTATTTCTTAAATGCTTTCCTCTCCCACATTTTTTACATTTTAAATATATTTTTTCTAATTAATAGAAGGGTTACATTATATTCACCAGATAGAAGGTGAATTACTTCACATACATTGATACCCTTTCTCATGTCTTGTTCCCCATTTCCCTCCCTCCATCCTCGCCACTCATCTTGTTTTCCCCCCTTCCCTATCCTATTTCAAATAACCAAATAAACATATACAATATATCAGATACAAGGTAAAATACCGTTACAATATGAGGTAACCAACTCTCCCACAATTTTTTTTGCCAGTCCTGGCTTAAGCTCAGGGCCTGAGGACTGTCCCTGGACTTTCTCATGGCTAGAACTCTTCCACTTGAGCCTCAGCACCACTCCTGACTTTTAACTATATGGTACCAAGGAATCGAACCCGGGTCTTCATGTATGCTAGTCAAGCACTCTACCACTACGCCAAACTCCCAGTCCACTCCCACAATATTTATAGTTAATTTTCAACATAGCATCTAGTGAGTATCACCAATACATTTGTTCACCCTGTGTCACACCATTTCAGTGCCCCTCTCCCTCCCCCAAATAGATAACATATATACCAGACAAAAGGTACAGAAATCACAAGTGGTGGCAAAGGAGAAAACAGACAAACATCAAAAAGACAAAAGGCAAAAATCAAAAGGCAAACAGCAAAAACCAAAGTCTTATCTCCATTTCTTGTAGTTCATTTCAATAAATCGTATTTCTGGATGATCATATGCACATAGCTATTGAGTTTTTTGATCTAGAATGTGCCTATAATTCTCCAAGTAAAAACATTGGAAAGTAAAAGACAAAAATTCACCAGGATATGATAAAGTATACAGGACTGTGAACACTCACACAGTAAGACCAGAGGAGGATATTCTTATTCTTCTCTTCCAAAATCTCACTATATAATAAGCACTGGTATTTCTTGGCATGGTGGCTTTGAAGGCTCCTGGGCATCACCTCATTTCTATATACTTTAAAGCCAAATCAACTCTCATCTCACCTTACCCTCTCTCCTGTATTTCTAAAGTAGCTGCACAAATGGGGGTTTAAAGTGTTAAAACTATGACTGGAATTAAGAAAAGCAAACTAATGTGTGTGTCCAGTCTTAGAGATCAAGAACATGCACAAGCATTGACTTGACTCATTTAAATCTTGATGTTTTCAAGCAGTTCCTATGATGCTCTGAGTGTCTATTAATACCGAGTACCTGCTCTGCCTCATTCAGCCTTCACATTACTACCTCCATTTCTTTTCCAGTTAGTTTACCAGATCAATATAAAGTTAAAAATGCTGATGGAACTATTTGAAATGGAAGACTAGGAGACTTAAGGGGGATTATGTAGGCTCTCAGAAATGATTTCAAGACTTAGATCTCTATTGGCTTTAGAAAGATTTTTAAAATTGACATTCTGGCACATTGCTTCAAGGACATAACAACTTCGAAGTACAACAACCGAAATGATAATGCTAAAAAGAAAATATCTACTCTAGGACAGCAAAAGGCTTAAGGTAATTTGTTCCAGTAATAAGTTTTAAAAACTGTACTCTCCATGATTTGGAGATACAAATGAAACTTTATTATAGAATATGGCATTCATTCTTTGCTCTGATGGGAATACTGGTCCTAGAAAGAAAAAATACAATATTGTTATAAATTTTAAAAAGTTAAAAGTAATACAATGGCAAGCCCTCAAATCTGTCCACTAAGAATAAAACTATTGATTGTATACTTACTAAATTTAATCTGAAAAGCCTCAGAAATGTTGAATTTCTCCTTTTAGGCTAAAAACACTTTTTCCCTTATTTGGACATTATGTTATTTAAAATGCAGTAATTTAAACAAGAGAAACACAACCCAAATTTACTTTACATAAAGAAGAAAGTTTACAGCTCATGTCCTGGAACGACAGTAGGTTGGGATATGATTTCCCAAAAGGTCAATAATGTCTCACAGTTTTGACAGTTTTCTCATTATCTTGCATTTCTCCTCCTTGTTCTATTTATTCTTTGGAACCCTCTACTACACCATCCTAACAAGCTTCTAACACCAATTCCCTTTGAAATAAAGACAACTGCCTCCCAAAAGTTTGATGAGAGACTCTGGAAGTTAACTTGTTGCCCCCGATAAGGCAATAAGTCAAACTCAATCATTTTGATCAAATTTTTTATTCATATTCCTGTACCATTACATCAATGTGTGGTACTAGTTTTAAGTCCTGGACCATTAGGGATATTGTTTTTTCTATCTAAACATTTACCCATATCAATAAATTCTAATCTGCTTTGGTTGTTTTTGACAGACACAAATAAAATGACTTTCAAAATTATATTACTACTTGATTTGTAAAAGGTAGTATATTATCCATCACAAAACAGTACTCTACATAATCAACAGTTAACTAAAATATGGCCAGGCACATGCTCATGCCAATAATCCTAGCTACCCAAGAAGCTCACATATGAGGACAGGAGCTCAAAGCTAGCACGGGCAGGAAAGCCCAGGAAATTCTTATCTCCAATTTGCCACGAAGAAATCAAAGGCAGAGCTGTTATACAAGTGGCTGAGTATTAACATCAAGTGAAAAATCTAGTGGATAGCAGCCTGACATCAGTTCAAGGCCCAGATACTGGCATACATTTACAAAAAGTTAATTAAAATATAATGAATCAATATCAAACCATGTAATCATAATTCAAACTATATTTGCTTCCCTGACTTTTCCAGATATGATGAAGTTTGAATATTCTCCACATAGTCACACTGTTTGAGAGAGCTACTAAGCAAAGCAATATCACTGAAAACTTTTGTGCAAAAGTTTCAAGCCTAATATTAGTTTATTTAAAATGTTTGAGAAAGTTTGCATAGAAAATCTTGACAAATTAAAAAAAATATTATTTGGTTTTACCCCAGTTTCTCAAAACTCCTTATATTCGATAGCAGAAGAAATGGAACGGTACAGCATTAACTTATGCACATATCAGCTGTTTCTATCTTAACTAGGAAGCACTGTTTCATCTCTTATCAGACACAAAATGGATCGAAAGTTAATTGGAAAAGTATTTCAGAAGAAAAGTGGTAGAGAAAGGTCTAATAGGTTTTTCAAGATGTAAAGACTCATATTTTTATGTTGGAAAGGATACCAAACCAGAGAAAAGTTTCTAGTTAAGAACACAGTGAATATTTTTAAAGTATGAAAAACCTAGCTACAATAGAGCAAAATAATAGTAATAATAATAGTAATAATTATAATAATAATAATAATAAATCTACAGTTCCACTATACCTAGCAGGTCATGAAATATTTGTGATAAGCTTGAACAACCACTTTTTCAAGAACTTAATAATTTTTTCTTTTCTTTTCTTTTCTGGTTAGTCTTGGGTCTTGAACTCTGGGCCTGGGCGCTGTCCCTGAGCTCTTCATCTCAAGGCTAGTGCTCTACTCCTTGTCTCACCAAATAAAGGTTATACCCTTTATTTTAAAAGCTATGCCTTTTCAAATTAACATTAAAACTTATACCACTTCTGCTTTTCTGGTGGTTAATTGGAGATAAGACTCACAGACTTTCATGCCCAGGCTGGCTTTGAACTACAATACTCAGACCTCAGTCTTCTGAGTGGCTAGGATTACAAGTGTGGGTCACTGGCTCCTGTCTTAATCTTTTTTGCTAAGTACTCACTTTGTTTTCAGATGAGGGACTGCTTTCCCAAGAGCCCTCTTTTTCTATTGATATCATCTCAAAAACCTTCTTCTTTTCAGTCACCATCTGTGGCTGCCTGCCTAGATATTATATATTCTTCCTGACCCCTGGAACTTGATCTGCATATTTTATCATTGTGCATATAGTAGTTGTGTAGTTCTTTGTTTTGCCATCATGGGCTTGAGCTCAGGGCCTGGGCACTGTCCTTGGACTTTCTCAAGGCTCAGCACTCTACCACTTGAGCCTCAGCACCACTTCCAGCTTTTTTCTATGTATGTGGTACCAGGGAATTGAACCCTGGTCTTCGTGCATGCTAGGCAAGCACTCTGCCACTAGGCCCCAGTAGTTGTTCTTCTTTATCAATACTGGAAGATTCTGATGACTCAGATACATCTGAGACATTTTTTGTAGCCCCTATAATACAACTATCTGCACTAAGATGTTCTGAATACATCTGAACACACACTCTGAAATCTAAAGAAAGGACATGCATTTTGATTTAATAATCCTGAATTCCAACAACTAGGACCAGTCAGAATTATTCTGGACTGGTATCCTTAAATTCAGTTGTTATGATAAAACAAAACACTGGACTATTTAAAACTATTGTCAAAAATCCCATTCAGTGGGGTAAAAGATAAGTCATCAAGACAAATTGAAATACATATTTCAAGACCATGAAAAGGAGACTAATCTGAAATGGAAAGACTTAGAAAAAATCATATTAAGTGAAGTAAGCCAGACTCAAAGGAACTTAGGCTCAATGGTTTCCCTCATTCGTCATAATCAGTAGAAACCTTGGGCTCTACTAGCAGAGATTTGCAATAGAGCAAAATCTTGATACATAAGGACATATAATGTGAAGCTAATTGAAAGGACGTCCAGGATAGTGAAACAAAAGCCATATAATGAATGATCGTTGTCCTTAATGTACTATGTTGTCTCTCATCTCCTTTGCTGTCCCTTGGTTATCTCATATTGGTATAGTATCTCACTTTGTTATCTGATATATTGAATTTATTTGTATTTGAATATTTGAAATTTGATAGGGAAGGGGGGAAAACCAAGACGGATGGGGGGTGTGGGGGGGAGGGAAACGGGTACCAAGACATGTGAAAGGGTATCAATGTATGTGAATGAATGCACCTTCTATCTGGCAAATATCATGTAACCCTTTTACTAATTACAATAAAAAAAACAATGCAGCCTTTAAAGATGCTACTAAAGTGTGAAACCATGATATAACAAGCCAAAAAGCTTTCTTTCTTTAGTTTCTATCTGTATGATTTTCTTCTCAACATCTAAACATTTTCTGAATATATAAATAGAACTTTTTAAAGTAGAGGCAAATTCATAGCAGATGTTAGCACTGGATGAATACAATAGGTTTGAGTAAAAACCAGAGTGCTCCGTATTTTAGGACATCTGCACATCTTCCATCTCAGCTTCTTCTGAACATGCTTGGATCATGCTGTGACCCTTACATGGATTTTCTAAGACAGTCAGAATTAGAGGCTTCTGGAACCTGATGTATTCAATGAGTGTGTGTGTGTGTGTGTGTGTGTGTGTGTGTGTGTGTGTGGCAGGGAGGACAGGGCAAGGGACAATACTGGGACTTGAACTCGGCCTAAATGCTGAACCTTAGCTTTTTCACTCAAAGCTGACACTCTACACTTGAGCCAGAGCTGCACTTTTGGCTTTTTATGGTTAATTGGAAATACGATTCCCATGGTCTTTGAAGCTTGGGCTGGCTTTAAACTGCAAATATATTAGGCTCCAGAGTAGCTAAAATTTCAGGTATGAGACACTGGTGCCCAGCCGCAGTGAAATTTTTATATAAGAAAATGTAAACCATTAACATATAAGCAGATATAAAGAATTTGTGTTGTTAGAGATTTCTTCTATGATTTAGCTGGTATTAGTTCAAATCATTCTTGTCATATCTAAATTAGTCAGCACATATTTTCCTGTCCATAACCAAGTTCCCAGTTCCATTAATCTTTCTAACAAGGTTTGAGACTATATAGGACAGAGCCCCTGCTGCCTAATCAATAAGGTGTCAGGGAGAAAACTAGACTCCCAATTGAAGTTTACAATAAACCAGCATGAAGTGGAGTCTCTGGAAGAATCACTTGAGTTTGGGACTATGTTGAGCCCAAAGCCTCAGTAAGCCACAGAAAGAAGACTTGTGGGGGAATTGACAAAAATTAACTTCACTTAGGGCACAAAGAAGAGATCATTACTGGAACTCTGATGACACAGTAACTTCCAGAGATCTAGAACACTCTCTGAACCATCACTGTTTCCTCCACTGCTCATCACTGTGGCATACGCTGTATCCCTGACACTATCAATATATGCTTGCATGTGCCCATCTTCATCTGAACAAAGCAGGTGAATGAAGGGTATTAACTATGGTGCACGTGGACGGCACACTGGTAAGGCATCTAATGGAATTAGGTGGGTTATTCACATTGCTCATTGAGGATCAATATTTCCACTGCAAACAACAAGCAAACTTGACTAAAATATAAAATGACTTACGTCTGGAAAGCACTGGGGAGATTCCAAGGTGTTAAGAATTTGAGAACCAAGATCAAGGAGAGAGAGAAAGGATAAAAGCAAGAGACCTAAATACCAAATCACCACATGGAATGTACAAGTTCTAACATACAAGGTGAAAATAAAATCATGGGGTAGTTGCTAAGAGATGGAGTAGGTAGATCCACTTTTAAGCTTTGTCACCAAGTTTATAAAACAAACTTTGACAGTCATAAAAGAGGACACGGGTATTTTCTGCATGATTTTACTGATGGTAAGGCTCTACTTTGCATAAAAATGTTGAAAGAAAGCAACATTTGATCGTTGGCAAGTGGCATGCAGAGATGGAGAAACTTGAGAATACATATACCATACTAGCAACACTCTCCTTTTTGAGAAGTGATTTTTAGAAGTGCCCTTAAGATAACAGTCCAATAAGTCACATTTTTATTAGTATTTGATATGTATTTTTGTGTAAATACAACATATGTATGCAAATACATATGTATGTAAATACGATAAAAATTTGGCTATATCTAGTATCGGTAACATTACTCCATTTATGAGGCAGCACTGTCATGATGTAATGACTTTCTAAAGGACTCACCTCAACACAGCAATGAAATTCCAAAAGGGTATAGAGGAGTCATTCCACCTGCGAACATCCTGCCCTGGATCCTCCACAGTTCATGTCTAATTCATGTCTTCTGCAAACACAATATACATCCATTCTATACTCCATAGCTCCCAACATCCTCACGTATTCCAACAGCAACTCAACAGCAACTCACAGGTCCAAACTCTCAGCTAAATCAGACATAACTAGACCTAAAACATGATTCATCCTGAGGCAAATTCTGTCTAGCTAGGATGTTTTAAATCAAAGTGTTAAGGTTAAGTGCTTCTCAAACACAGTGGAAGGGCATACATCAAAAAAGAAATGGACAACAGGACCCACGTAAATTCACACAGGGAAAGCAACATTAGACCCTAAACTCTCTATACCAGTTCTCTGCATGTGTTCTCTATTGGACACACAGTGGTGGTTGACACCACAAAGCCTTTGGCAACCCTGCTTCTTTGGCTTTGTAAGTTCATCTATCATATATTTTTCTTCCACAAAGCTCTAAAGCAGAGAGAGACTGCCGAGAGGATGGGTTTTACTCCATCTTCCAGGAAATTGTTCTCCATTTACACCATAGATTGGCTAACTATACTTCCATCAGCATTCTGTCAAATTACCTAAGCACTCTTCTTAGAGGATTCAGACTTTCTCTACAGCACCCTTCTTTCTCCCAATCCTCACCAGCACAAACTCAATATTTTGCTAGTGACAATACTGGGTTTCTGGCCTGCTCTTCCAAATTCTTCTGGTTTTTATCCAGCTTCAAAGCTGCTTCCACATGTTCAACTATTTGCTATAGTGATAGTCTCACTTTTCAATATCAATTTTCTTTTTTAGTCTGTTTTGTGATGCAGTCGCTATACCACAGACTGGGTCAATCATAATCAGTAGAAGTTTTTTTTTTGTCTCACAGTTCTGGAGACTGGGAAGTCTGAGATTGAGAGACTGCATCTGGGAGGTGCTTCGTGCTATGTCTAAAAAGACAGCAGGACAAACACAAAGTATGATAGAGAGAAGAAAAAAGCTCAAAGAAATTCACCTTTTTTTGAGAGACTTTTGAGAGTTAGAAAAGCCTACAAACCATAACAAACAATCTATTCTAAACATGGCAGTTGTAGCTGAACATCTTTGATATTTTCTCCAGTTTCTTACTAATTTAAAACACTTTGTAGTCTGTGAGCTGGGAGTTGTAAACCTTAAAAAGGTTGTATTATCAAACATTTAAAACAAATGTAGAAAAATTCATATGTAAAATCCTAATTAAAAACACATAAGAGGTAGAATACTAATTTATAGGAGCTATTTCCAACAAAGAAATAATCTATAACTAAGTTTCAAACATGATTATGAACATAGATCACCATTTTAAAATATGTCTGGATTGAAAGAATGCCACGGTTTATAAAACTGTAATACTTCTGGTGAGATGATTTTTATGGCTAAGTAAAACAAAAGGTAAGATTTTAAGCAAAAATTTAATATCAATCAAACTGTTTTATTTTATTTATTTTTTTATTTTTTTATTGTAATTAATAAAAGGGTTACATGATATTTGCCAGATAGAAGGTGCATTAATTCACATCCATCAATACCCTTTCACATGTCTTGGTACCCATTATCTTCCCACCCCCTATCTTGGTTTTCCCCCATTCCCTATCAAATTTCAAATAACCAAATACAAATAAATTCAATATATCAGATAACAAAGTGAGATACTGTAACAATATGAGTTACCCAAGGGACAGCAAAGGAGATGAAAGATAACATAGTAGATTAAGGACAACAATCATTCGTTATATGGCTTTTGTTTAATCATTATAATATTTATCATCTAAGCAGAAGTGCATCTTGTGCATTGGAAACGGCAGCATCAAATTGTTGAATTATTTCTTTTTTTTTTAAATTTTTTTTAAATTTTTTTATTGTAATTAGTAAAAGGGTTACATGATATTTGCCAGATAGAAGGTGCATTAATTCACATACATTGATACCCTTTCACATGTCTTGGTACCCGTTTCCCTCCCCCCCCACCCCCCCACCCATGTTGGTTTCCCCCCTTCCCTATCAAATTTCAAATATCCAAATAGAAATAAATTCGATATATCAGATAACAAAGTGAGATACTATACCAATATGAGATAACCAAGGGACAGCAAAGGAGATGAGAGACAACACAGTACATTATATGGCTTTTGTTTCACAATCACATGATTGTCTCAATAGATGCGGAAAAGGCATTTGACAAGATCCAACACCCCTTTATGTTAAAAGCTCTGGAGAATCTAGGAATCCATGGAACATTCCTCAATGTAATAAAGGCTGTGTATGAGAAACCCACAGCTAGTATTACACTTAATGGTGAAAATCTAAAGCCATTCCCTCTTAAATCAGGAACGAGACAAGGATGCCCACTCTCTCCACTCCTCTTGAACATAGTACTAGAATTCCTAGCCAGTGCAATAAGGCAAGAAGCAAGCATAAAGGGGATCCAAGTAGGGAAAGAGGAAATAAAATTATCCCTCTTGGCAGATGACATGATTCTGTATTTAAAGAATCCTATAGACTCTACTCCCAAGATCCTAGAGCTGATCCAAAACTTTGGAAGTGTAGCAGGCTATAAAATCAACCCTCAAAAAGCAACTGCCTTCCTTTATGCCAACAGTGAGAGGAACGAGGCAATAATCAGGAAAGCAACTCCTTTCACAATAGCCTCAAAGAAAATAAAGTACCTAGGAATTAGCTTAACTAAGAATGTAAAGGACCTTTTGGACGAAAACTTTAAAACCCTAAAAAAGGAAATTAAAGCAGAACTAAGGAAATGGAAAAACCTCCCATGCTCCTGGATTGGAAGAATCAACATTGTGAAAATGACAATCTTGCCAAGAGCTATCTACAAATTCAATACAATACCCATCAACATCCCAATGTCATTCTTTAAAGAAATGGAATTATTTCTTAACGCTGCCTCTAACTTCCTTTACGTAGCAGCAATAGATTTTGTTTTGATCTTGATTTTTTTAGTGATTCAGTCCATATAGAGAATTAATAATTAATCTGGTCCTAATATCAATAGCCTGTGAAATACTAAATTAACTGACATTCCGGATTATTAATTACTGTTTTCCAAGTTAGCATTGATCTTTTCATGGTTGGCTATGGCGCACATTAGATATCTATAAGCAGCTCCAACAGCAACTGGGACATTGTAGGGTGCTCAATAATGTTTTATTGTTTTTGGTCGTGGGACCTGAACTCTGGGTCTCGGCATTGGCCCTGAGCTCTTCAGCCCATAGCTACCACCCTACATCTTGAGCCACAGCACCACTTCCTGCTCAATGAATTTTTGTTATTATTTTAGGAACCAGAATTGGCCACCACACAATTGAAAAATTATTGCTCACAAACATCACATTAATATATAAAAGAGAATGGCTATTAATATCTTTGAAATACATTGTGAAAATATGGCAAGAAAATAAAAAGGTAGCTTGTTAATGATAATCACACTGATAAGACTTATTATTCCTTGTATATTCTACATATGTTCATTCAGCAGGTTTCTCATGTTGAGTACAACAGACTACATAAAGGTAAAGCAAAAAGTAATTCTTGTCCTATAGGATTTAGTCTAGAAAGAGAAACAGAAATCTTATTATCCAGGTGAAATTTGTTTTTGTAGAGCTCATTGTGAAACCACCAGTAAAAATGCCTACTTAGTATGAGGATAACTATGTACATGTTAAGACTTGAAGGAAGAGTATAAGGGTAGGGCAATAATCTCTGCCATGAAAGAAGAACCCCATACTTGGAGTTTGCAGTACATACAGAAATCTACATAATAGTTCAAGGTAGCTTTCAGGAAGGAGAAACTACCAGAATAAATGAAGCTCATACCACTGAGAAAATCTGAAAAAGTTCTCAGTAAATTTGTGAGACCTACATACATACACAGTTACTTATTTGACATGTAAATATAATTGAGCATGCTATATTGATTTTTAAATCCGTATTCCCAGTGATCACATAAGTCCTGAGTAGAAAGTATATCAGAAGAAAAATCACAATTGCAAACATGAGAAAGGGTAGTAATGTTTGTGAAGTAATATATCTTCTATCTGGCAAATATAATATAACCCTTCTATTAATGACAATAAAAATACCTTAAAAAAGAAAATTTACATTTTCAGACAGTATTTGTGGAGCATTATATTTCTGCTTTTGTTAGCTCCAATTTCTACAGGCAGATCTACATATGAACATTCCTGGACAGTCTTCACTTTAAAATGTTGATTCAGTACCCAAGTAATTTTAACTCCCTTAGTCCATAGGCTATGGGAGTGAAATCACAATTTCAACAAGTGCTGGAGGCCTAGGATGTATAGGTATAGGTACCAGAATACACCTAGACAGCTTTATCATATCCATGTTCCTCCATAATGCCTAATATTCTCTGTGTGATCCATTCTTATACTAGAACTGTTACTCTTCAAAAACCTCAAGGTGTTCAAGGAAGAATTGAGCTTCTTTCCCAAAAGAAATGCCAGTTCCTTAATAGCAGGGTATATACCTCAGATTATATCTTAACCTTTCACCATTACAATTGTAATTATAATTAACTTTTGTTGAGTTTTTGTTGAAGGCCCTGTTAAAAAGAGACTTAAATAAATTAGAGATCTAATTAAATTCGACAGTTCAGTAACTATTTCTTAAATGCTTTCCTCTCCCACATTTTTTACATTTTAAATATATTTTTTCTAATTAATAGAAGGGTTACATTATATTCACCAGATAGAAGGTGAATTACTTCACATACATTGATACCCTTTCTCATGTCTTGTTCCCCATTTCCCTCCCTCCATCCTCGCCACTCATCTTGTTTTCCCCCCTTCCCTATCCTATTTCAAATAACCAAATAAACATATACAATATATCAGATAAAAGGTAAAATACCGTTACAAATGAGGTAACCAACTCACACAATTTTTTTGCCAGTCCTGGCTTAAGCTCAGGGCCTGAGGACTGTCCCTGGACTTTCTCAAGGCTAGAACTCTTCCACTTGAGCCTCAGCACCACTCCTGACTTTTAACTATATGGTACCAAGGAATCGAACCCGGGTCTTCATGCATGCTAGTCAAGCACTCTACCACTACGCCAAACTCCCAGTCCACTCCCACAATTTTTATAGTTAATTTTCAACATAGCATCTAGTGAGTATCACCAATACATTTGTTCACCCTGTGTCCCACCATTTCAGTGCCCCTCTCCCTCCCCCAAATAGATAACATATATACCAGACAAAAGGTACAGAAATCACAAGTGGTGGCAAAGGAGAAAACAGACAAACATCAAAAAGACAAAAGGCAAAAATCAAAAGGCAAACAGCAAAAACCAAAGTGTTATCTCCATTTCTTGTAGGTCATTTCAATAAATCGTATTTCTGGATGATCATATGCACATAGCTATTGAGTTTTTTGATCTAGAATGTGCCTATAATTCTCCAAGTAAAAACATTGGAAAGTAAAAGACAAAAATTCACTAGGATATGATAAAGTATACAGGACTGTGAACACTCACACAGTAAGACCAGAGGAGGATATTCTTATTCTTCTCTTCCAAAATCTCACTATATAATAAGCACTGGTATTTCTTGGCATGGTGGCTTTGAAGGCTCCTGGGCATCACCTCATTTCTATATACTTTAAAGCCAAATCAACTCTCATCTCACCTTACCCTCTCTCCTGTATTTCTAAAGTAGCTGCACAAATGGGGGTTTAAAGTGTTAAAACTATGACTGGAATTAAGAAAAGCAAACTAATGTGTGTGTCCAGTCTTAGAGATCAAGAACATGCACAAGCATTGACTTGACTCATTTAAATCTTGATGTTTTCAAGCAGTTCCTATGATGCTCTGAGTGTCTATTAATACCGAGTACCTGCTCTGCCTCATTCAGCCTTCACATTACTACCTCCATTTCTTTTCCAGTTAGTTTACCAGATCAATATAAAGTTAAAAATGCTGATGGAACTATTTGAAATGGAAGACTAGGAGACTTAAGGGGGATTATGTAGGCTCTCAGAAATGATTTCAAGACTTAGATCTCTATTGGCTTTAGAAAGATTTTTAAAATTGACATTCTGGCACATTGCTTCAAGGACATAATAACTTTGAAGTGCAACAACCGAAATGATAATGCTAAAAAGAAAATATCTACTCTAGGACAGCAAAAGGCTTAAGGTAATTTGTTCCAGTAATAAGTTTTAAAAACTGTACTCTCCATGATTTGGAGATACAAATGAAACTTTATTATAGAATATGGCATTCATTCTTTGCTCTGATGGGAATACTGGTCCTAGAAAGAAAAAATACAATATTGTTATAAATTTTAAAAAGTTAAAAGTAATACAATGGCAAGCCCTCAAATCTGTCCACTAAGAATAAAACTATTGATTGTATACTTACTAAATTTAATCTGAAAAGCCTCAGAAATGTTGAATTTCTCCTTTTAGGCTAAAAACACTTTTTCCCTTATTTGGACATTATGTTATTTAAAATGCAGTAATTTAAACAAGAGAAACACAACCCAAATTTACTTTACATAAAGAAGAAAGTTTACAGCTCATGTCCTGGAACGACAGTAGGTTGGGATATGATTTCCCAAAAGGTCAATAATGTCTCACAGTTTTGACAGTTTTCTCATTATCTTGCATTTCTCCTCCTTGTTCTATTTATTCTTTGGAACCCTCTACTACACCATCCTAACAAGCTTCTAACACCAATTCCCTTTGAAATAAAGACAACTGCCTCCCAAAAGTTTGATGAGAGACTCTGGAAGTTAACTTGTTGCCCCCGATAAGGCAATAAGTCAAACTCAATCATTTTGATCAAATTTTTTATTCATATTCCTGTACCATTACATCAATGTGTGGTACTAGTTTTAAGTCCTGGACCATTAGGGATATTGTTTTTTCTATCTAAACATTTACCCATATCAATAAATTCTAATCTGTTTTGGTTGTTTTTGACAGACACAAATAAAATGACTTTCAAAATTATATTACTACTTGATTTGTAAAATGTAGTATATTATCCATCACAAAACAGTACTCTACATAATCAACAGTTAACTAAAATATGGCCAGGCACATGCTCATGCCAATAATCCTAGCTACCCAAGAAGCTCACATATGAGGACAGGAGCTCAAAGCTAGCACGGGCAGGAAAGCCCAGGAAATTCTTATCTCCAATTTGCCACCAAGAAATCAAAGGCAGAGCTGTTATACAAGTGGCTGAGTATTAACATCAAGTGAAAAATCTAGTGGATAGCAGCCTGACATCAGTTCAAGGCCCAGATACTGGCATACATTTACAAAAAGTTAATTAAAATATAATGAATCAATATCAAACCATGTAATCATAATTCAAACTATATTTGCTTCCCTGACTTTTCCAGATATGATGAAGTTTGAATATTCTCCACATAGACACACTGTTTGAGAGAGCTAATAAGCAAAGCAATATCACTGAAAACTTTTGTGCAAAAGTTTCAAGCCTAATATTCATTTATTTAAAATGTTTGAGAAAGTTTGCATAGAAAATCTTGACAAATTTAAAAAAATATTATTTGGTTTTACCCCAGTTTCACAAAACTCCTTATATTCGATAGCAGAAGAAATGGAACGGTACAGCATTAACTTATGCACATATCAGCTGTTTCTATCTTAACTAGGAAGCACTGTTTCATCTCTTATCAGACACAAAATGGATCGAAAGTTAATTGGAAAAGTATTTCAGAAGAAAAGTGGTAGAGAAAGGTCTAATAGGTTTTTCAAGATGTAAAGATTCATATTTTTATGTTGGAAAGGATACCAAACCAGAGAAAAGTTTCTAGTTAAGAACACAGTGAATATTTTTAATGTATGAAAAACCTAGCTACAATAGAGCAAAATAATAATAATAGTAATAATAATAATAATAATAATAATAATAATAATAATAATAAATCTACAGTTCCACTATACCTAGCAGGTCATGAAATATTTGTGATAAGCTTGAACAACCACTTTTTCATTAACTTAATAATTTTTTCTTTTCTTTTCTTTTCTGGTTAATCTTGGGTCTTGAACTCTGGGCCTGGGCGCTGTCCCTGAGCTCTTCATCTCAAGGCTAGTGCTCTACTCCTTGTCTCACCAAATAAAGGTTATACCCTTTATTTTAAAAGCTATGCCTTTTCAAATTAACATTAAAACTTATACCACTTCTGCTTTTCTGGTGGTTAATTGGAGATAAGACTCACAGACTTTCATGCCCAGGCTGGCTTTGAACTACAATACTCAGACCTCAGTCTTCTGAGTGGCTAGGATTACAGGTGTGGGTCACTGGCTCCTGTCTTAATCTTTTTTGCTAAGTACTCACTTTGTTTTCAGATGAGGGACTGCTTTCCCAAGAGCCCTCTTTTTCTATTGATATCATCTCAAAAACCTTCTTCTTTTCAGTCACCATCTGTGGCTGCCTGCCTAGATATTATATATTCTTCCTGACCCCTGGAACTTGATCTGCATATTTTATCATTGTGCATATAGTAGTTGTGTAGTTCTTTTTTTTGCCATCATGGGCTTGAGCTCAGGGCCTGGGCACTGTCCTTGGACTTTCTCAAGGCTCAGCACTCTACCACTTGAGCCTCAGCACCACTTCCAGCTTTTTTCTATGTATGTGGTACCAGGGAATTGAACCCTGGTCTTCGTGCATGCTAGGCAAGCACTCTGCCACTAGGCCCCAGTAGTTGTTCTTCTTTATCAATACTGGAAGATTCTGATGACTCAGATACATCTGAGACATTTTTTGTAGCCCCTATAATACAACTATCTGCACTAAGATGTTCTGAATACATCTGAACACACACTCTGAAATCTAAAGAAAGGACATGCATTTTGATTTAATAATCCTGAATTCCAACAACTAGGACCAGTCAGAATTATTCTGGACTGGTATACTTAAATTCAGTTGTTATGATAAAACAAAACACTGGACTATTTAAAACTATTGTCAAAAATCCCATTCAGTGGGGTAAAAGATAAGTCATCAAGACAAATTGAAATACATATTTCAAGACCATGAAAAGGAGACTAATCTGAAATGGAAAGACTTAGAAAAAATCATATTAAGTGAAGTAAGCCAGACTCAAAGGAACTTAGGCTCAATGGTTTCCCCCATTCGTCATAATCAGTAGAAACCTTGGGCTCTACTAGCAGAGATTTGCAATAGAGCAAAATCTTGATACATAAGGACATATAATGTGAAGCTAATTGAAAGGACCTCCAGGATAGTGAAACAAAAGCCATATAATGAATGATCGTTGTCCTTAATGTACTATGTTGTCTCTCATCTCCTTTGCTGTCCCTTGGTTATCTCATATTGGTATAGTATCTCACTTTGTTATCTGATATATTGAATTTATTTGTATTTGAATATTTGAAATTTGATAGGGAAGGGGGGAAAACCAAGACGGATGGGGGTGTGGGGGGGAGGGAAACGGGTACCAAGACATGTGAAAGGGTATCAATGTATGTGAATGAATGCACCTTCTATCTGGCAAATATCATGTAACCCTTTTACTAATTACAATAAAAAAAACAATGCAGCCTTTAAAGATGCTACTAAAGTGTGAAACCATGATATAACAAGCCAAAAAGCTTTCTTTCTTTAGTTTCTATCTGTATGATTTTCTTCTCAACATCTAAACATTTTCTGAATATATAAATAGAACTTTTTAAAGTAGAGGCAAATTCATAGCAGATGTTAGCACTGGATGAATACAATAGGTTTGAGTAAAAACCAGAGTGCTCAGTATTTTAGGACATCTGCACATCTTCCATCTCAGCTTCTTCTGAACATGCTTGGATCATGCTGTGACCCTTACATGGCTTTTCTAAGACAGTCAGAATTAGAGGCTTCTGGAACCTGATGTATTCAATGAGTGTGTGTGTGTGTGTGTGTGTGTGTGTGTGTGTGTGTGTGGCAGGGAGGACGGGGCAAGGGACAATACTGGGACTTGAACTCATGGCCTAAATGCTGAACCTTAGCTTTTTCACTCAAAGCTGACACTCTACACTTGAGCCAGAGCAGCACTTTTGGCTTTTTATGGTTAATTGGAAATACGATTCCTATGGTCTTTGAAGCTTGGGCTGGCTTTAAACTGCAAATATATTAGGCTCCAGAGTAGCTAAAATTTCAGGTATGAGACACTGGTGCCCAGCCGCAGTGAAATTTTTATATAAGAAAATGTAAACCATTAACATATAAGCAGATATAAAGAATTTGTGTTGTTAGAGATTTCTTCTATGATTTAGCTGGTATTAGTTCAAATCATTCTTGTCATATCTAAATTAGTCAGCACATATTTTCCTGTCCATAACCAAGTTCCCAGTTCCATTAATCTTTCTAACAGGTTTGAGACTATATAGGACAGAGCCCCTGCTGCCTAATCAATAAGGTGTCAGGGAGAAAACTAGACTCCCAATTGAAGTTTACAATAAACCAGCATGAAGTGGAGTCTCTGGAAGAATCACTTGAGTTTGGGACTATGTTGAGCCCAAAGCCTCAGTAAGCCACAGAAAGAAGACTTGTGGGGGAATTGACAAAAATTAACTTCACTTAGGGCACAAAGAAGAGATCATTACTGGAACTCTGATGACACAGTAACTTCCAGAGATCTAGAACACTCTCTGAACCATCACTGTTTCCTCCACTGCTCATCACTGTGGCATACGCTGTATCCCTGACACTATCAATATATGCTTGCATGTGCCCATCTTCATCTGAACAAAGCAGGTGAATGAAGGGTATTAACTATGGTGCACGTGGACGGCACACTGGTAAGGCATCTAATGGAATTAGGTGGGTTATTCACATTGCTCATTGAGGATCAATATTTCCACTGCAAACAACAAGCAAACTTGACTAAAATATAAAATGACTTACGTCTGGAAAGCACTGGGGAGATTCCAAGGTGTTAAGAAGTTGAGAACCAAGATCAAGGAGAGAGAGAAAGGATAAAAGCAAGAGACCTAAATACCAAATCACCACATGGAATGTACAAGTTCTAACATACAAGGTGAAAATAAAATCATGGGGTAGTTGCTAAGAGATGGAGTAGGTAGATCCACTTTTAAGCTTTGTCACCAAGTTTATAAAACAAACTTTGACAGTCATAAAAGAGGACACGGGTATTTTCTGCATGATTTTACTGATGGTAAGGCTCTACTTTGCATAAAAATGTTGAAAGAAAGCAACATTTGATCGTTGGCAAGTGGCATGCAGAGATGGAGAAACTTGAGAATACATATACCATACTAGCAACACTCTCCTTTTTGAGAAGTGATTTTTAGAAGTGCCCTTAAGATAACAGTCCAATAAGTCACATTTTTATTAGTATTTGATATGTATTTTTGTGTAAATACAACATATGTATGCAAATACATATGTATGTAAATACGATAAAAATTTGGCTATATCTAGTATCGGTAACATTACTCCATTTATGAGGCAGCACTGTCATGATGTAATGACTTTCTAAAGGACTCACCTCAACACAGCAATGAAATTCCAAAAGGGTATAGAGGAGTCATTCCACCTGCGAACATCCTGCCCTGGATCCTCCACAGTTCATGTCTAATTCATGTCTTCTGCAAACACAATATACATCCATTCTATACTCCATAGCTCCCAACATCCTCACGTATTCCAACAGCAACTCAACAGCAACTCACAGGTCCAAACTCTCAGCTAAATCAGACATAACTAGACCTAAAACATGATTCATCCTGAGGCAAATTCTGTCTAGCTAGGATGTTTTAAATCAAAGTGTTAAGGTTAAGTGCTTCTCAAACACAGTGGAAGAGCATACATCAAAAAAGAAATGGACAACAGGACCCACGTAAATTCACACAGGGAAAGCAACATTAGACCCTAAACTCTCTATACCAGTTCTCTGCATGTGTTCTCTATTGGACACACAGTGGTGGTTGACACCACAAAGCCTTTGGCAACCCTGCTTCTTTGGCTTTGTAAGTTCATCTATCATATATTTTTCTTCCACAAAGCTCTAAAGCAGAGAGAGACTGCCGAGAGGATGGGTTTTACTCCATCTTCCAGGAAATTGTTCTCCATTTACACCATAGATTGGCTAACTATACTTCCATCAGCATTCTGTCAAATTACCTAAGCACTCTTCTTAGAGGATTCAGACTTTCTCTACAGCACCCTTCTTTCTCCCAATCCTCACCAGCACAAACTCAATATTTTGCTAGTGACAATACTGGGTTTCTGGCCTGCTCTTCCAAATTCTTCTGGTTTTTATCCAGCTTCAAAGCTGCTTCCACATGTTCAACTATTTGCTATAGTGATAGTCTCACTTTTCAATATCAATTTTCTTTTTTAGTCTGTTTTGTGATGCAGTCGCTATACCACAGACTGGGTCAATCATAATCAGTAGAAGTTTTTTTTTTGTCTCACAGTTCTGGAGACTGGGAAGTCTGAGATTGAGAGACTGCATCTGGGAGGTGCTTCGTGCTATGTCTAAAAAGACAGCAGGACAAACACAAAGTATGATAGAGAGAAGAAAAAAGCTCAAAGAAATTCACCTTTTTTTGAGAGACTTTTGAGAGTTAGAAAAGCCTACAAACCATAACAAACAATCTATTCTAAACATGGCAGTTGTAGCTGAACATCTTTGATATTTTCTCCAGTTTCTTACTAATTTAAAACACTTTGTAGTCTGTGAGCTGGGAGTTGTAAACCTTAAAAAGGTTGTATTATCAAACATTTAAAACAAATGTAGAAAAATTCATATGTAAAATCTTAATTAAAAACACATAAGAGGTAGAATACTAATTTATAGGAGCTATTTCCAACAAAGAAATAATCGATAACTAAGTTTCAAACATGATTATGAACATAGATCACCATTTTAAAATATGTCTGGATTGAAAGAATGCCACGGTTTATAAAACTGTAATACTTCTGGTGAGATGATTTTTATGGCTAAGTAAAACAAAAGGTAAGATTTTAAGCAAAAATTTAATATCAATCAAACTGTTTTATTTTATTTATTTTTTATTTTTTAATTGTAATTAATAAAAGGGTTACATGATATTTGCCAGATAGAAGGTGCATTAATTCACATACATCAATTCCCTTTCACATGTCTTGGTACCCATTATCTTCCCACCCCCTATCTTGGTTTTCCCCCATTCCCTATCAAATTTCAAATAACCAAATACAAATAAATTCAATATATCAGATAACAAAGTGAGATACTGTAACAATATGAGTTACCCAAGGGACAGCAATGGAGATGAAAGATAACATAGTAGATTAAAGACAACAATCATTCGTTATATGGCTTTTGTTTAATCATTATAATATTTATCATCTAAGCAGAAGTGCATCTTGTGTATTGGAAACGGCAGCATCAATTTGTTGAATTATTTCTTTTTTTTTAAATTTTTTTTAAATTTTTTTTATTGTAATTAGTAAAAGGGTTACATGATATTTGCCAGATAGAAGGTGCATTAATTCACATACATTGATACCCTTTCACATGTCTTGGTACCCGTTTCCCTCCCCCCCCATACCCCCCACCCGTCTTGGTTTCCCCCCTTCCCTATCAAATTTCAAATATCCAAATACAAATAAACTCGATATATCAGATAACAAAGTGAGATACTATACCAATATGAGATAACCAAGGGACAGCAAAGGAGATGAGAGACAACACAGTACATTATATGGCTTTTGTTTCACAATCACATGATTGTCTCAATAGATGCGGAAAAGGCATTACAAGATCCAACACCCCTTTATGTAAAAAGCTCTGGAGAAACTAGGAATCCATGGAACATTCCTCAATGTAATAAAGGCTGTGTATGAGAAACCCACAGCTAGTATTACACTTAATGGTGAAAATCTAAAGCCATTCCCTCTTAAATCAGGAACGAAACAAGGATGCCCACTCTCTCCACTCCTCTTGAACATAGTACTAGAATTCCTAGCCAGTGCAATAAGGCAAGAAGCAAGCATAAAGGGGATCCAAGTAGGGAAAGAGGAAATAAAATTATCCCTCTTGGCAGATGACATGATTCTGTATTTAAAGAATCCTATAGACTCTACTTCCAAGATCCTAGAGCTGATCCAAAACTTTGGAAGTGTAGCAGGCTATAAAATCAACCCTCAAAAAGCAACTGCCTTCCTTTATGCCAACAGTGAGAGGAACGAGGCAATAATCGGGAAAGCAACTCCTTTCACAATAGCCTCAAAGAAAATAAAGTACCTAGGAATTAGCTTAACTAAGAATGTAAAGGACCTTTTGGACGAAAACTTTAAAACCCTAAAAAAGGAAATTAAAGCAGAACTAAGGAAATGGAAAAACCTCCCATGCTCCTGGATTGGAAGAATCAACATTGTGAAAATGACAATCTTGCCAAGGGCTATCTACAAATTCAATACAATACCCATCAACATCCCAATGTCATTCTTTAAAGAAATGGAATTATTTCTTAACACTGCCTCTAACTTCCTTTACGTAGCAGCAATAGATTTTGTTTTGATCTTGATTTTTTTAGTGATTCAGTCCATATAGAGAATTAATAATTAATCTGGTCCTAATATCAATAGCCTGTGAAATACTAAATTAACTGACATTCCGGATTATTAATTACTGTTTTCCAAGTTAGCATTGATCTTTTCATGGTTGGCTATGGCGCACATTAGATATCTATAAGCAGCTCCAACAGCAACTGGGACATTGTAGGGTGCTCAATAATGTTTTATTGTTTTTGGTCGTGGGACCTGAACTCTGGGTCTCGGCATTGGCCCTGAGCTCTTCAGCCCATAGCTACCACCCTACATCTTGAGCCACAGCACCACTTCCTGCTCAATGAATTTTTGTTATTATTTTAGGAACCAGAATTGGCCACCACACAATTGAAAAATTATTGCTCACAAACATCACATTAATATATAAAAGAGAATGGCTATTAATATCTTTGAAATACATTGTGAAAATATGGCAAGAAAATAAAAAGGTAGCTTGTTAATGATAATCACACTGATAAGACTTATTATTCCTTGTATATTCTACATATGTTCATTCAGCAGGTTTCTCATGTTGAGTACAACAGACTACATAAAGGTAAAGCAAAAAGTAATTCTTGTCCTATAGGATTTAGTCTAGAAAGAGAAACAGAAATCTTATTATCCAGGTGAAATTTGTTTTTGTAGAGCTCATTGTGAAACCACCAGTAAAAATGCCTACTTAGTATGAGGATAACTATGTACATGTTAAGACTTGAAGGAAGAGTATAAGGGTAGGGCAATAATCTCTGCCATGAAAGAAGAACCCCATACTTGGAGTTTGCAGTACATACAGAAATCTACATAATAGTTCAAGGTAGCTTTCAGGAAGGAGAAACTACCAGAATAAATGAAGCTCATACCACTGAGAAAATCTGAAAAAGTTCTCAGTAAATTTGTGAGACCTACATACATACACAGTTACTTATTTGACATGTAAATATAATTGAGCATGCTATATTTATTTTTAAATCCGTATTCCCAGTGATCACATAAGTCCTGAGTAGAAAGTATATCAGAAGAAAAATCACAATTGCAAACATGAGAAAGGGTAGTAATGTTTGTGAAGTAATATATCTTCTATCTGGCAAATATAATATAACCCTTCTATTAATGACAATAAAAATACCTTAAAAAAGAAAATTTACATTTTCAGACAGTATTTGTGGAGCATTATATTTCTGCTTTTGTTAGCTCCAATTTCTACAGGCAGATCTACATATGAACATTCCTGGACAGTCTTCACTTTAAAATGTTGATTCAGTACCCAAGTAATTTTAACTCCCTTATTCCATAGGCTATGGGAGTGAAATCACAATTTCAACAAGTGCTGGAGGCCTAGGATGTATAGGTATAGGTACCAGAATACACCTAGACAGCTTTATCATATCCATGTTCCTCCATAATGCCTAATATTCTCTGTGTGATCCATTCTTATACTAAAACTGTTACTCTTCAAAAACCTCAAGGTGTTCAAGGAAGAATTGAGCTTCTTTCCCAAAAGAAATGCCAGTTCCTTAATAGCAGGGTATATACCTCAGATTATATCTTAACCTTTCACCATTACAATTGTAATTATAATTAACTTTTGTTGAGTTTTTGTTGAAGGCCCTGTTAAAAAGAGACTTAAATAAATTAGAGATCTAATTAAATTCGACAGTTCAGTAACTATTTCTTAAATGCTTTCCTCTCCCACATTTTTTACATTTTAAATATACTTTTTCTAATTAATAGAAGGGTTACATTATATTCACCAGATAGAAGGTGAATTACTTCACATACATTGATACCCTTTCTCATGTCTTGTTCCCCATTTCCCTCCCTCCATCCTCGCCACTCATCTTGTTTTCCCCCCTTCCCTATCCTATTTCAAATAACCAAATAAACATATACAATATATCAGATAAAAGGTAAAATACCGTTACAAATGAGGTAACCAACTCACACAATTTTTTTGCCAGTCCTGGCTTAAGCTCAGGGCCTGAGGACTGTCCCTGGACTTTCTCAAGGCTAGAACTCTTCCACTTGAGCCTCAGCACCACTCCTGACTTTTAACTATATGGTACCAAGGAATCGAACCCGGGTCTTCATGCATGCTAGTCAAGCACTCTACCACTACGCCAAACTCCCAGTCCACTCCCACAATTTTTATAGTTAATTTTCAACATAGCATCTAGTGAGTATCACCAATACATTTGTTCACCCTGTGTCCCACCATTTCAGTGCCCCTCTCCCTCCCCCAAATAGATAACATATATACCAGACAAAAGGTACAGAAATCACAAGTGGTGGCAAAGGAGAAAACAGACAAACATCAAAAAGACAAAAGGCAAAAATCAAAAGGCAAACAGCAAAAACCAAAGTCTTATCTCCATTTCTTGTAGTTCATTTCAATAAATCGTATTTCTGGATGATCATATGCACATAGCTATTGAGTTTTTTGATCTAGAATGTGCCTATAATTCTCCAAGTAAAAACATTGGAAAGTAAAAGACAAAAATTCACCAGGATATGATAAAGTATACAGGACTGTGAACACTCACACAGTAAGACCAGAGGAGGATATTCTTATTCTTCTTTTCCAAAATCTCACTATATAATAAGCACTGGTATTTCTTGGCATGGTGGCTTTGAAGGCTCCTGGGCATCACCTCATTTCTATATACTTTAAAGCCAAATCAACTCTCATCTCACCTTACCCTCTCTCCTGTATTTCTAAAGTAGCTGCACAAATGGGGGTTTAAAGTGTTAAAACTATGACTGGAATTAAGAAAAGCAAACTAATGTGTGTGTCCAGTCTTAGAGATCAAGAACATGCACAAGCATTGACTTGACTCATTTAAATCTTGATGTTTTCAAGCAGTTCCTATGATGCTCTGAGTGTCTATTAATACCGAGTACCTGCTCTGCCTCATTCAGCCTTCACATTACTACCTCCATTTCTTTTCCAGTTAGTTTACCAGATCAATATAAAGTTAAAAATGCTGATGGAACTATTTGAAATGGAAGACTAGGAGACTTAAGGGGGATTATGTAGGCTCTCAGAAATGATTTCAAGACTTAGATCTCTATTGGCTTTAGAAAGATTTTTAAAATTGACATTCTGGCACATTGCTTCAAGGACATAATAACTTTGAAGTGCAACAACCGAAATGATAATGCTAAAAAGAAAATATCTACTCTAGGACAGCAAAAGGCTTAAGGTAATTTGTTCCAGTAATAAGTTTTAAAAACTGTACTCTCCATGATTTGGAGATACAAATGAAACTTTATTATAGAATATGGCATTCATTCTTTGCTCTGATGGGAATACTGGTCCTAGAAAGAAAAAATACAATATTGTTATAAATTTTAAAAAGTTAAAAGTAATACAATGGCAAGCCCTCAAATCTGTCCACTAAGAATAAAACTATTGATTGTATACTTACTAAATTTAATCTGAAAAGCCTCAGAAATGTTGAATTTCTCCTTTTAGGCTAAAAACACTTTTTCCCTTATTTGGACATTATGTTATTTAAAATGCAGTAATTTAAACAAGAGAAACACAACCCAAATTTACTTTACATAAAGAAGAAAGTTTACAGCTCATGTCCTGGAACGACAGTAGGTTGGGATATGATTTCCCAAAAGGTCAATAATGTCTCACAGTTTTGACAGTTTTCTCATTATCTTGCATTTCTCCTCCTTGTTCTATTTATTCTTTGGAACCCTCTACTACACCATCCTAACAAGCTTCTAACACCAATTCCCTTTGAAATAAAGACAACTGCCTCCCAAAAGTTTGATGAGAGACTCTGGAAGTTAACTTGTTGCCCCCGATAAGGCAATAAGTCAAACTCAATCATTTTGATCAAATTTTTTATTCATATTCCTGTACCATTACATCAATGTGTGGTACTAGTTTTAAGTCCTGGACCATTAGGGATATTGTTTTTTCTATCTAAACATTTACCCATATCAATAAATTCTAATCTGCTTTGGTTGTTTTTGACAGACACAAATAAAATGACTTTCAAAATTATATTACTACTTGATTTGTAAAAGGTAGTATATTATCCATCACAAAACAGTACTCTACATAATCAACAGTTAACTAAAATATGGCCAGGCACATGCTCATGCCAATAATCCTAGCTACCCAAGAAGCTCACATATGAGGACAGGAGCTCAAAGCTAGCACGGGCAGGAAAGCCCAGGAAATTCTTATCTCCAATTTGCCACCAAGAAATCAAAGGCAGAGCTGTTATACAAGTGGCTGAGTATTAACATCAAGTGAAAAATCTAGTGGATAGCAGCCTGACATCAGTTCAAGGCCCAGATACTGGCATACATTTACAAAAAGTTAATTAAAATATAATGAATCAATATCAAACCATGTTATCATAATTCAAACTATATTTCCTTCCCTGACTTTTCCAGATATGATGAAGTTTGAATATTCTCCACATAGTCACACTGTTTGAGAGAGCTAATAAGCAAAGCAATATCACTGAAAAATTTGTGCAAAAGTTTCAAGCCTAATATTAATTTATTTAAAATGCTTGAGAAAGTTTGCATAGAAAATCTTGACAAATTAAAAAAAATATTATTTGGTTTTACCCCAGTTTCTCAAAACTCCTTATATTCGATAGCAGAAGAAATGGAACGGTACAGCATTAACTTATGCACATATCAGCTGTTTCTATCTTAACTAGGAAGCACTGTTTCATCTCTTATCAGACACAAAATGGATTGAAAGTTAATTGGAAAAGTATTTCAGAAGAAAAGTGGTAGAGAAAGGTCTAATAGGTTTTTCAAGATGTAAAGATTCATATTTTTATGTTGGAAAGGATACCAAACCAGAGAAAAGTTTCTAGTTAAGAACACAGTGAATATTTTTAATGTATGAAAAACCTAGCTACAATAGAGCAAAATAATAATAATAGTAATAATAATAATAATAATAATAATAATAATAAATCTACAGTTCCACTATACCTAGCAGGTCATGAAATATTTGTGATAAGCTTGAACAACCACTTTTTCATGAACTTAATAATTTTTTCTTTTCTTTTCTTTTCTGGTTAGTCTTGGGTCTTGAACTCTGGGCCTGGGCGCTGTCCCTGAGCTCTTCATCTCAAGGCTAGTGCTCTACTCCTTGTCTCACCAAATAAAGGTTATACCCTTTATTTTAAAAGCTATGCCTTTTCAAATTAACATTAAAACTTATACCACTTCTGCTTTTCTGGTGGTTAATTGGAGATAAGACTCACAGACTTTCATGCCCAGGCTGGCTTTGAACTACAATACTCAGACCTCAGTCTTCTGAGTGGCTAGGATTACAGGTGTGGGTCACTGGCTCCTGTCTTAATCTTTTTTGCTAAGTACTCACTTTGTTTTCAGATGAGGGACTGCTTTCCCAAGAGCCCTCTTTTTCTATTGATATCATCTCAAAAACCTTCTTCTTTTCAGTCACCATCTGTGGCTGCCTGCCTAGATATTATATATTCTTCCTGACCCCTGGAACTTGATCTGCATATTTTATCATTGTGCATATAGTAGTTGTGTAGTTCTTTTTTTTTCCCATCATGGGCTTGAGCTCAGGGCCTGGGCACTGTCCTTGGACTTTCTCAAGGCTCAGCACTCTACCACTTGAGCCTCAGCACCACTTCCAGCTTTTTTCTATGTATGTGGTACCAGGGAATTGAACCCTGGTCTTCGTGCATGCTAGGCAAGCACTCTGCCACTAGGCCCCAGTAGTTGTTCTTCTTTATCAATACTGGAAGATTCTGATGACTCAGATACATCGGAGACATTTTTTGTAGCCCCTATAATACAACTATCTGCACTAAGATGTTCTGAATACATCTGAACACACACTCTGAAATCTAAAGAAAGGACATGCATTTTGATTTAATAATCCTGAATTCCAACAACTAGGACCAGTCAGAATTATTCTGGACTGGTATCCTTAAATTCAGTTGTTATGATAAAACAAAATACTGGACTATTTAAAACTATTGTCAAAAATCTCATTCAGTGGGGTAAAAGATAAGTCAACAAGACAAATTGAAATACATATTTCAAGACCATGAAAAGGAGACTAATCTGAAATGGAAAGACTTAGAAAAACTCATATTAAGTGAAGTAAGCCAGACTCAAAGGAACTTAGGCTCAATGGTTTCCCTCATTCGTCATAATCAGTAGAAACCTTGGGCTCTACTAGCAGAGATTTGCAATAGAGCAAAATCTTGATACATAAGGACATATAATGTGAAGCTAATTGAAAGGACCTCCAGGATAGTGAAACAAAAGCCATATAATGAATGATCGTTGTCCTTAATGTACTATGATGTCTCTCATCTCCTTTGCTGTCCCTTGGTTATCTCATATTGGTATAGTATCTCACTTTGTTATCTGATATATTGAATTTATTTGTATTTGAATATTTGAAATTTGATAGGGAAGGGGGGAAAACCAAGACGGATGGGGGGTGTGGGGGGGAGGGAAACGGGTACCAAGACATGTGAAAGGGTATCAATGTATGTGAATGAATGCACCTTCTATCTGGCAAATATCATGTAACCCTTTTACTAATTACAATAAAAAAAACAATGCAGCCTTTAAAGATGCTACTAAAGTGTGAAACCATGATATAACAAGCCAAAAAGCTTTCTTTCTTTAGTTTCTATCTGTATGATTTTCTTCTCAACATCTAAACATTTTCTGAATATATAAATAGAACTTTTTAAAGTAGAGGCAAATTCATAGGAGATGTTAGCACTGGATGAATACAATAGGTTTGAGTAAAAACCAGAGTGCTCCGTATTTTAGGACATCTGCACATCTTCCATCTCAGCTTCTTCTGAACATGCTTGGATCATGCTGTGACCCTTACATGGCTTTTCTAAGACAGTCAGAATTAGAGGCTTCTGGAACCTGATGTATTCAATGAGTGTGTGTGTGTGTGTGTGTGTGTGTGTGTGTGTGTGTGTGTGTGTGTGTGTGTGGCAGGGAGGACGGGGCAAGGGACAATACTGGGACTTGAACTCGGCCTAAATGCTGAACCTTAGCTTTTTCACTCAAAGCTGACACTCTACACTTGAGCCAGAGCTGCACTTTTGGCTTTTTATGGTTAATTGGAAATACGATTCCTATGGTCTTTGAAGCTTGGGCTGGCTTTAAACTGCAAATATATTAGGCTCCAGAGTAGCTAAAATTTCAGGTATGAGACACTGGTGCCCAGCCGCAGTGAAATTTTTATATAAGAAAATGTAAACCATTAACATATAAGCAGATATAAAGAATTTGTGTTGTTAGAGATTTCTTCTATGATTTAGCTGGTATTAGTTCAAATCATTCTTGTCATATCTAAATTAGTCAGCACA
The DNA here is from genome assembly GCF_031878675.1 of Megascapheus bottae. NCBI lineage: Eukaryota > Metazoa > Chordata > Mammalia > Rodentia > Geomyidae > Megascapheus > Megascapheus bottae. The sequence goes on from NC_143526.1 coordinate 885,565, forward strand.
TATTTTCCTGTCCATAACCAAGTTCCCAGTTCCATTAATCTTTCTAACAAGGTTTGAGACTATATAGGACAGAGCCCCTGCTGCCTAATCAATAAGGTGTCAGGGAGAAAACTAGACTCCCAATTGAAGTTTACAATAAACCAGCATGAAGTGGAATCTCTGGAAGAATCACTTGAGTTTGGGTCTATGTTGAGCCCAAAGCCTCAGTAAGCCACAGAAAGAAGACTTGTGGGGGAATTGACAAAAATTAACTTCACTTAGGGCACAAAGAAGAGATCATTACTGGAACTCTGATGACACAGTAACTTCCAGAGATCTAGAACACTCTCTGAACCATCACTGTTTCCTCCACTGCTCATCACTGTGGCATACGCTGTATCCCTGACACTATCAATATATGCTTGCATGTGCCCATCTTCATCTGAACAAAGCAGGTGAATGAAGGGTATTAACTATGGTGCACGTGGACGGCACACTGGTAAGGCATCTAATAGAATTAGGTGGGTTATTCACATTGCTCATTGAGGATCAATATTTCCACTGCAAACAACAAGCAAACTTGACTAAAATATAAAATGACTTACGTCTGGAAAGCACTGGGGAGATTCCAAGGTGTTAAGAAGTTGAGAACCAAGATCAAGGAGAGAGAGAAAGGATAAAAGCAAGAGACCTAAATACCAAATCACCACATGGAATGTACAAGTTCTAACATACAAGGTGAAAATAAAATCATGGGGTAGTTGCTAAGAGATGGAGTAGGTAGATCCACTTTTAAGCTTTGTCACCAAGTTTATAAAACAAACTTTGACAGTCATAAAAGAGGACACGGGTATTTTCTGCATGATTTTACTGATGGTAAGGCTCTACTTTGCATAAAAATGTTGAAAGAAAGCAACATTTGATCGTTGGCAAGTGGCATGCAGAGATGGAGAAACTTGAGAATACATATACCATACTAGCAACACTCTCCTTTTTGAGAAGTGATTTTTAGAAGTGCCCTTAAGATAACAGTCCAATAAGTCACATTTTTATTAGTATTTGATATGTATTTTTGTGTAAATACAACATATGTATGCAAATACATATGTATGTAAATACGATAAAAATTTGGCTATATCTAGTATCGGTAACATTACTCCATTTATGAGGCAGCACTGTCATGATGTAATGACTTTCTAAAGGACTCACCTCAACACAGCAATGAAATTCCAAAAGGGTATAGAGGAGTCATTCCACCTGCGAACATCCTGCCCTGGATCCTCCACAGTTCATGTCTAATTCATGTCTTCTGCAAACACAATATACATCCATTCTATACTCCATAGCTCCCAACATCCTCACGTATTCCAACAGCAACTCAACAGCAACTCACAGGTCCAAACTCTCAGCTAAATCAGACATAACTAGACCTAAAACATGATTCATCCTGAGGCAAATTCTGTCTAGCTAGGATGTTTTAAATCAAAGTGTTAAGGTTAAGTGCTTCTCAAACACAGTGGAAGGGCATACATCAAAAAAGAAATGGACAACAGGACCCACGTAAATTCACACAGGGAAAGCAACATTAGACCCTAAACTCTCTATACCAGTTCTCTGCATGTGTTCTCTATTGGACACACAGTGGTGGTTGACACCACAAAGCCTTTGGCAACCCTGCTTCTTTGGCTTTGTAAGTTCATCTATCATATATTTTCCTTCCACAAAGCTCTAAAGCAGAGAGAGACTGCCGAGAGGATGGGTTTTACTCCATCTTCCAGGAAATTGTTCTCCATTTACACCATAGATTGGCTAACTATACTTCCATCAGCATTCTGTCAAATTACCTAAGCACTCTTCTTAGAGGATTCAGACTTTCTCTACAGCACCCTTCTTTCTCCCAATCCTCACCAGCACAAACTCAATATTTTGCTAGTGACAATACTGGGTTTCTGGCCTGCTCTTCCAAATTCTTCTGGTTTTTATCCAGCTTCAAAGCTGCTTCCACATGTTCAACTATTTGCTATAGTGATAGTCTCACTTTTCAATATCAATTTTCTTTTTTAGTCTGTTTTGTGATGCAGTCGCTATACCACAGACTGGGTCAATCATAATCAGTAGAAGTTTTTTTTTTGTCTCACAGTTCTGGAGACTGGGAAGTCTGAGATTGAGAGACTGCATCTGGGAGGTGCTTCGTGCTATGTCTAAAAAGACAGCAGGACAAACACAAAGTATGATAGAGAGAAGAAAAAAGCTCAAAGAAATTCACCTTTTTTTGAGAGACTTTTGAGAGTTAGAAAAGCCTACAAACCATAACAAACAATCTATTCTAAACATGGCAGTTGTAGCTGAACATCTTTGATATTTTCTCCAGTTTCTTACTAATTTAAAACACTTTGTAGTCTGTGAGCTGGGAGTTGTAAACCTTAAAAAGGTTGTATTATCAAACATTTAAAACAAATGTAGAAAAATTCATATGTAAAATCCTAATTAAAAACACATAAGAGGTAGAATACTAATTTATAGGAGCTATTTCCAACAAAGAAATAATCTATAACTAAGTTTCAAACATGATTATGAACATAGATCACCATTTTAAAATATGTCTGGATTGAAAGAATGCCACGGTTTATAAAACTGTAATACTTCTGGTGAGATGATTTTTATGGCTAAGTAAAACAAAAGGTAAGATTTTAAGCAAAAATTTAATATCAATCAAACTGTTTTATTTTATTTATTTTTTTATTTTTTTATTGTAATTAATAAAAGGGTTACATGATATTTGCCAGATAGAAGGTGCATTAATTCACATCCATCAATACCCTTTCACATGTCTTGGTACCCATTATCTTCCCACCCCCTATCTTGGTTTTCCCCCCTTCCCTATCAAATTTCAAATAACCAAATACAAATAAATTCAATATATCAGATAACAAAGTGAGATACTGTAACAATATGAGTTACCCAAGGGACAGCAAAGGAGATGAAAGATAACATAGTAGATTAAGGACAACAATCATTCGTTATATGGCTTTTGTTTAATCATTATAATATTTATCATCTAAGCAGAAGTGCATCTTGTGCATTGGAAACGGCAGCATCAAATTGTTGAATTATTTCTTTTTTTTTTAAATTTTTTTTAAATTTTTTTATTGTAATTAGTAAAAGGGTTACATGATATTTGCCAGATAGAAGGTGCATTAATTCACATACATTGATACCCTTTCACATGTCTTGGTACCCGTTTCCCTCCCCCCCCACCCCCCCACCCATGTTGGTTTCCCCCCTTCCCTATCAAATTTCAAATATCCAAATAGAAATAAATTCGATATATCAGATAACAAAGTGAGATACTATACCAATATGAGATAACCAAGGGACAGCAAAGGAGATGAGAGACAACACAGTACATTATATGGCTTTTGTTTCACAATCACATGATTGTCTCAATAGATGCGGAAAAGGCATTTGACAAGATCCAACACCCCTTTATGTTAAAAGCTCTGGAGAATCTAGGAATCCATGGAACATTCCTCAATGTAATAAAGGCTGTGTATGAGAAACCCACAGCTAGTATTACACTTAATGGTGAAAATCTAAAGCCATTCCCTCTTAAATCAGGAACGAGACAAGGATGCCCACTCTCTCCACTCCTCTTGAACATAGTACTAGAATTCCTAGCCAGTGCAATAAGGCAAGAAGCAAGCATAAAGGGGATCCAAGTAGGGAAAGAGGAAATAAAATTATCCCTCTTGGCAGATGACATGATTCTGTATTTAAAGAATCCTATAGACTCTACTCCCAAGATCCTAGAGCTGATCCAAAACTTTGGAAGTGTAGCAGGCTATAAAATCAACCCTCAAAAAGCAACTGCCTTCCTTTATGCCAACAGTGAGAGGAACGAGGCAATAATCAGGAAAGCAACTCCTTTCACAATAGCCTCAAAGAAAATAAAGTACCTAGGAATTAGCTTAACTAAGAATGTAAAGGACCTTTTGGACGAAAACTTTAAAACCCTAAAAAAGGAAATTAAAGCAGAACTAAGGAAATGGAAAAACCTCCCATGCTCCTGGATTGGAAGAATCAACATTGTGAAAATGACAATCTTGCCAAGAGCTATCTACAAATTCAATACAATACCCATCAACATCCCAATGTCATTCTTTAAAGAAATGGAATTATTTCTTAACGCTGCCTCTAACTTCCTTTACGTAGCAGCAATAGATTTTGTTTTGATCTTGATTTTTTTAGTGATTCAGTCCATATAGAGAATTAATAATTAATCTGGTCCTAATATCAATAGCCTGTGAAATACTAAATTAACTGACATTCCGGATTATTAATTACTGTTTTCCAAGTTAGCATTGATCTTTTCATGGTTGGCTATGGCGCACATTAGATATCTATAAGCAGCTCCAACAGCAACTGGGACATTGTAGGGTGCTCAATAATGTTTTATTGTTTTTGGTCGTGGGACCTGAACTCTGGGTCTCGGCATTGGCCCTGAGCTCTTCAGCCCATAGCTACCACCCTACATCTTGAGCCACAGCACCACTTCCTGCTCAATGAATTTTTGTTATTATTTTAGGAACCAGAATTGGCCACCACACAATTGAAAAATTATTGCTCACAAACATCACATTAATATATAAAAGAGAATGGCTATTAATATCTTTGAAATACATTGTGAAAATATGGCAAGAAAATAAAAAGGTAGCTTGTTAATGATAATCACACTGATAAGACTTATTATTCCTTGTATATTCTACATATGTTCATTCAGCAGGTTTCTCATGTTGAGTACAACAGACTACATAAAGGTAAAGCAAAAAGTAATTCTTGTCCTATAGGATTTAGTCTAGAAAGAGAAACAGAAATCTTATTATCCAGGTGAAATTTGTTTTTGTAGAGCTCATTGTGAAACCACCAGTAAAAATGCCTACTTAGTATGAGGATAACTATGTACATGTTAAGACTTGAAGGAAGAGTATAAGGGTAGGGCAATAATCTCTGCCATGAAAGAAGAACCCCATACTTGGAGTTTGCAGTACATACAGAAATCTACATAATAGTTCAAGGTAGCTTTCAGGAAGGAGAAACTACCAGAATAAATGAAGCTCATACCACTGAGAAAATCTGAAAAAGTTCTCAGTAAATTTGTGAGACCTACATACATACACAGTTACTTATTTGACATGTAAATATAATTGAGCATGCTATATTGATTTTTAAATCCGTATTCCCAGTGATCACATAAGTCCTGAGTAGAAAGTATATCAGAAGAAAAATCACAATTGCAAACATGAGAAAGGGTAGTAATGTTTGTGAAGTAATATATCTTCTATCTGGCAAATATAATATAACCCTTCTATTAATGACAATAAAAATACCTTAAAAAAGAAAATTTACATTTTCAGACAGTATTTGTGGAGCATTATATTTCTGCTTTTGTTAGCTCCAATTTCTACAGGCAGATCTACATATGAACATTCCTGGACAGTCTTCACTTTAAAATGTTGATTCAGTACCCAAGTAATTTTAACTCCCTTAGTCCATAGGCTATGGGAGTGAAATCACAATTTCAACAAGTGCTGGAGGCCTAGGATGTATAGGTATAGGTACCAGAATACACCTAGACAGCTTTATCATATCCATGTTCCTCCATAATGCCTAATATTCGCTGTGTGATCTATTCTTATACTAGAACTGTTACTCTTCAAAAACCTCAAGGTGTTCAAGGAAGAATTGAGCTTCTTTCCCAAAAGAAATGCCAGTTCCTTAATAGCAGGGTATATACCTCAGATTATATCTTAACCTTTCACCATTACAATTGTAATTATAATTAACTTTTGTTGAGTTTTTGTTGAAGGCCCTGTTAAAAAGAGACTTAAATAAATTAGAGATCTAATTAAATTCGACAGTTCAGTAACTATTTCTTAAATGCTTTCCTCTCCCACATTTTTTACATTTTAAATATATTTTTTCAAATTAATAGAAGGGTTACATTATATTCACCAGATAGAAGGTGAATTACTTCACATACATTGATACCCTTTCTCATGTCTTGTTCCCCATTTCCCTCCCTCCATCCTCGCCACTCATCTTGTTTTCCCCCCTTCCCTATCCTATTTCAAATAACCAAATAAACATATACAATATATCAGATACAAGGTAAAATACCGTTACAATATGAGGTAACCAACTCTCCCACAATTTTTTTGCCAGTCCTGGCTTAAGCTCAGGGCCTGAGGACTGTCCCTGGACTTTCTCAAGGCTAGAACTCTTCCACTTGAGCCTCAGCACCACTCCTGACTTTTAACTATATGGTACCAAGGAATCGAACCCGGGTCTTCATGTATGCTAGTCAAGCACTCTACCACTACGCCAAACTCCCAGTCCACTCCCACAATTTTTATAGTTAATTTTCAACATAGCATCTAGTGAGTATCACCAATACATTTGTTCACCCTGTGTCCCACCATTTCAGTGCCCCTCTCCCTCCCCCAAATAGATAACATATATACCAGACAAAAGGTACAGAAATCACAAGTGGTGGCAAAGGAGAAAACAGACAAACATCAAAAAGACAAAAGGCAAAAATCAAAAGGCAAACAGCAAAATCCAAAGTCTTATCTCCATTTCTTGTAGTTCATTTCAATAAATCGTATTTCTGGATGATCATATGCACATAGCTATTGAGTTTTTTGATCTAGAATGTGCCTATAATTCTCCAAGTAAAAGCATTGGAAAGTAAAAGACAAAAATTCACTAGTATATGATAAAGTATACAGGACTGTGAACACTCACACAGTAAGACCAGAGGAGGATATTCTTATTCTTCTCTTCCAAAATCTCCCTATATAATAAGCACTGGTATTTCTTGGCATGGTGGCTTTGAAGGCTCCTGGGCATCACCTCATTTCTATATACTTTAAAGCCAAATCAACTCTCATCTCACCTTACCCTCTCTCCTGTATTTCTAAAGTAGCTGCACAAATGGGGGTTTAAAGTGTTAAAACTATGACTGGAATTAAGAAAAGCAAACTAATGTGTGTGTCCAGTCTTAGAGATCAAGAACATGCACAAGCATTGACTTGACTCATTTAAATCTTGATGTTTTCAAGCAGTTCCTATGATGCTCTGAGTGTCTATTAATACCGAGTACCTGCTCTGCCTCATTCAGCCTTCACATTACTACCTCCATTTCTTTTCCAGTTAGTTTACCAGATCAATATAAAGTTAAAAATGCTGATGGAACTATTTGAAATGGAAGACTAGGAGACTTAAGGGGGACTATGTAGGCTCTCAGAGATGATTTCAAGACTTAGATCTCTATTGGCTTTAGAAAGATTTTTAAAATTGACATTCTGGCACATTGCTTCAAGGACATAACAACTTTGAAGTGCAACAACCGAAATGATAATGCTAAAAAGAAAATATCTACTCTAGGACAGCAAAAGGCTTAAGGTAATTTGTTCCAGTAATAAGTTTTAAAAACTGTACTCTCCATGATTTGGAGATACAAATGAAACTTTATTATAGAATATGGCATTCATTCTTTGCTCTGATGGGAATACTGGTCCTAGAAAGAAAAAATACAATATTGTTATAAATTTTAAAAAGTTAAAAGTAATACAATGGCAAGCCCTCAAATCTGTCCACTAAGAATAAAACTATTGATTGTATACTTACTAAATTTAATCTGAAAAGCCTCAGAAATGTTGAATTTCTCCTTTTAGGCTAAAAACACTTTTTCCCTTATTTGGACATTATGTTATTTAAAATGCAGTAATTTAAACAAGAGAAACACAACCCAAATTTACTTTACATAAAGAAGAAAGTTTACAGCTCATGTCCTGGAACGACAGTAGGTTGGGATATGATTTCCCAAAAGGTCAATAATGTCTCACAGTTTTGACAGTTTTCTCATTATCTTGCATTTCTCCTCCTTGTTCTATTTATTCTTTGGAACCCTCTACTACACCATCCTAACAAGCTTCTAACACCAATTCCCTTTGAAATAAAGACAACTGCCTCCCAAAAGTTTGATGAGAGACTCTGGAAGTTAACTTGTTGCCCCCGATAAGGCAATAAGTCAAACTCAATCATTTTGATCAAATTTTTTATTCATATTCCTGTACCATTACATCAATGTGTGGTACTAGTTTTAAGTCCTGGACCATTAGGGATATTGTTTTTTCTATCTAAACATTTACCCATATCAATAAATTCTAATCTGCTTTGGTTGTTTTTGACAGACACAAATAAAATGACTTTCAAAATTATATTACTACTTGATTTGTAAAATGTAGTATATTATCCATCACAAAACAGTACTCTACATAATCAACAGTTAACTAAAATATGGCCAGGCACATGCTCATGCCAATAATCCTAGCTATCCAAGAAGCTCACATATGAGGACAGGAGCACAAAGCTAGCACGGGCAGGAAAGCCCAGGAAATTCTTATCTCCAATTTGCCACCAAGAAATCAAAGGCAGAGCTGTTATACAAGTGGCTGAGTATTAACATCAAGTGAAAAATCTAGTGGATAGCAGCCTGACATCAGTTCAAGGCCCAGATACTGGCATACATTTACAAAAAGTTAATTAAAATATAATGAATCAATATCAAACCATGTAATCATAATTCAAACTATATTTGCTTCCCTGACTTTTCCAGATATGATGAAGTTTGAATATTCTCCACATAGTCACACTGTTTGAGAGAGCTAATAAGCAAAGCAATATCACTGAAAACTTTTGTGCAAAAGTTTCAAGCCTAATATTAATTTATTTAAAATGTTTGAGAAAGTTTGCATAGAAAATCTTGACAAATTAAAAAAATATTATTTGGTTTTACCCCAGTTTCTCAAAACTCCTTATATTCGATAGCAGAAGAAATGGAACGGTACAGCATTAACTTATGCACATATCAGCTGTTTCTATCTTAACTAGGAAGCACTGTTTCATCTCTTATCAGACACAAAATGGATTGAAAGTTAATTGGAAAAGTATTTCAGAAGAAAAGTGGTAGAGAAAGGTCTAATAGGTTTTTCAAGATGTAAAGATTCATATTTTTATGTTGGAAAGGATACCAAACCAGAGAAAAGTTTCTAGTTAAGAACACAGTGAATTTTTTAATGTATGAAAAACCTAGCTACAATAGAGCAAAATAATAATAATAATAATAATAATAATAAATCTACAGTTCCACTATACCTAGCAGGTCATGAAATATTTGTGATAAGCTTGAACAACCACTTTTTCATGAACTTAATAATTTTTTCTTTTCTTTTCTTTTCTGGTTAGTCTTGGGTCTTGAACTCTGGTCCTGGGCGCTGTCCCTGAGGTCTTCATCTCAAGGCTAGTGCTCTACTCCTTGTCTCACCAAATAAAGGTTATACCCTTTATTTTAAAAGCTATGCCTTTTCAAATTAACATTAAAACTTATACCACTTCTGCTTTTCTGGTGGTTAATTGGAGATAAGACTCACAGACTTTCATGCCCAGGCTGGCTTTGAACTACAATACTCAGACCTCAGTCTTCTGAGTGGCTAGGATTACAGGTGTGGGTCACTGGCTCCTGTCTTAATCTTTTTTGCTAAGTACTCACTTTGTTTTCAGATGAGGGACTGCTTTCCCAAGAGCCCTCTTTTTCTATTGATATCATCTCAAAAACCTTCTTCTTCTCAGTCACCATCTGTGGCTGCCTGCCTAGATATTATATATTCTTCCTGACCCCTGGAACTTGATCTGCATATTTTATCATTGTGCATATAGTAGTTGTGTAGTTCTTTTTTTTGCCATCATGGGCTTGAGCTCAGGGCCTGGGCACTGTCCTTGGACTTTCTCAAGGCTCAGCACTCTACCACTTGAGCCTCAGCACCACTTCCAGCTTTTTTCTATGTATGTGGTACCAGGGAATTGAACCCTGGTCTTCGTGCATGCTAGGCAAGCACTCTGCCACTAGGCCCCAGTAGTTGTTCTTCTTTATCAATACTGGAAGATTCTGATGACTCAGATACATCTGAGACATTTTTTGTAGCCCCTATAATACAACTATCTGCACTAAGATGTTCTGAATACATCTGAACACACACTCTGAAATCTAAAGAAAGGACATGCATTTTGATTTAATAATCCTGAATTCCAACAACTAGGACCAGTCAGAATTATTCTGGACTGGTATCCTTAAATTCAGTTGTTATGATAAAACAAAATACTGGACTATTTAAAACTATTGTCAAAAATCTCATTCAGTGGGGTAAAAGATAAGTCATCAAGACAAATTGAAATACATATTTCAAGACCATGAAAAGGAGACTAATCTGAAGAAGACAATCCAGAAACCATAAAGATTTCTACTCCTCTTAAATGGCATGCTTTCAATCATATGGGAATACCTGAATGCCCTAGAAAATTAAAGCCTAAGTACATTACAAAGAAGTCAATGCATTTTAATCATCTACCGTGAAATGCCCAGAAGTGAAGTTGATCATAGATATCTGCAAAAAAATTAGACTCCTGAATATGCTAGAAGACCAACAATGACATGAGGCAAGAGGTATTCTTAACAGAGCTGCCAGGTCTTTGCAAAGGCTAAGTCAGATGCTAGCATGGCTGTGTCCAAAATCCAGGCATGCATAGTCTCTCTTCATTCAGTCAAAGCCAAACTCCCGGAAGAGAGTGTCAAGACCTTCTGTTATCTGCAAGCATAGCAGCAGTCCTGCCTGCCTCCTCTCTGATCCCATCTCCTCCTCGCCCTTCACTCCCACTAAGTGCAGTGGTGTACATACTTGATGTTACTTCAGGGTGGCAGGTGATCTCTAACATGAAACAGCTCAGATCATCACTTTCCTCTGCCTGTGTGTTTCTCCCTGATGGTCACCAAACCCCCAACCTGCACACTTTGCTCATAGATCACTTTCTCAAAGACCATTCAGGCACTGCTACCCTGCCTCATGCATTTTCAATCCTTATTCCTGTGAACTTTTCTCCTTTTATCCTTCTGATGTCATGTTCCTATGTGCAATATAATTTACTACTTTATTATGCTTAGTATTTATTATCTGGTTCCCTCTAGAATATAAGCACTGGAGACTGTCCTAAAAGCTGGAAGTAAATTTACAATGAAGTTTTTAAATTGTATTTTATTATCAGGATAAAGTACAGAGGGATTGCAGTTACATACATCGGGTAAGGGGTATATTACTTCTCAAACCTTGATAACCCGTTCTCATATTTTTGTACCCCTTTCTCTTCCTCCACCCCTTCCCAATCATCTCCTAACCAGGAATTGTTAATGCTAACTGACATTTAAAGGCTATGATATACCTATTCTTTTTAGACAACTGATGTTTTCAAATCATTTGGAATAAATATAATTCATTCAACTTCTTTTCAGACTTCTTGTGAGTACCAGAAAGGATTTACTGAGGGATATTTAGCTTCCTAATATGGCACAAGCATTCAATAAGGTACCAACTAAACTGGAATTATAGTAAAATCACCTTCAGTAGCATGAATCATAAGTAATGATTGACAACAGATAACTACCAAGGCGTTTTTTTCTACAAGAGCCTATAAATGATCTCAATCTGTCTCTTAGAAGAAACAAACACCAATAATATCAGTGGAGATAGGAAGGTTGGGGCAGAAAAGCAACCCAGAAAAAAACTCAAACTCTTAGAAAGGAAAAAAAAATAACTAAAGCAGAAAGGGCCAGGGACATGATTCAAATAGTATAGCACACACAACTCTGTCCTCAAAAATCATGAGTACAGTATTTATCTTTCATTAATTCACACAATAGAGTTACTAAAACTTTTTAAAGGTACTGGCTTTATGAAAATTATTTAGTACAAAGTGAGGGTCAAGATTTAAAGACATTGCCTAAGCTACCAGAGCACTGATAGCTTTGAAAATATCTGAACACTGCACAGATAAATATTAAGGTTATTCTGTGAAGGATAAGGGGATACCTGGTATGCTATGATAGCTCATAAGTGATGACGAACCTTCACTGAAACACTGATTCATGAAAACACTTTGGGCAGGAGTGCTCCATGTAACTACTACTCTGGCTGTTTCTTTCACTTCTTTCTAAGGCTAAATAATTCCTAGAATTTCATGCCCTGTCTTCAAGTGAAATTAAATGTAGAATACTACAGCAGTGCTTTTACTTGGGAACTTGTGGCAAACACATTTGTCCAGCCTTGTCCAACAAACAGAGGAGGGACACTGGCATAGCAACTCAGGCTTAGGAAGAACCTAAGCATGACATTTAGAAAAATATTTGTGAAAAAGAAGGGTTTTGTTTCCACAGCAACCAACTTTCTTAGTCTTCTGAGCTCTACTAAAAAATAAAACAAATGAAAGCTGGTAAGAGAAACAGAGTAAGGTCTAATGTAGAATGGCACACAAAGCAAAAATAAAGGACGCTGAAGCCTAGTTCATTGGAAGAAGCATAGCAAATCCTCAGTTAATCATGAGTGTCCTAATCTGGTCATGACCCTTTAAATCTTCATTTCTTTATTTTTTTGGTAACTACTGGCCATGAGATTCTTCTCTTTCCATAAAGCAGAGCCTCCAGAATTTATTCATCTTGTACAATTGGGTTTCAGTGCCCAGGATCAGTAACTCTCTTGCCTCTGTTCTCTGCTACCCATCACCGCAACACCGTGAGACTGTCTATTTTAGGTAACTTGCACAAGTCTTTGTTGTCTTGTGATGAAGTTACTTTGCTTAACACAACATCTTCAGAATTCGTCCCTACAGCTGCCTGTGGTTGAACTCCCTTCTTTTCTAGGGTTCAATAATACCCAATTTTGTGTATATAATACATATACTTTGTCCATTCACCTGTGGTTGAGCCCTTACCACTTCTTGAGTATGGTGCACAGTGTTTCAATCAATATTGGGATTTGGGTTTTCTTCGAGGTATCTTAACTTATCCTTCAGTAACAAGTCAATGCCTGGCCTCATAAAATGAATTTCAATGTAATCCATCTTCTTTTAGTTTTTGAAACAACTAAATAGTCATTATTGATTCTCCTTTAAATGTTTGGTATGGTTCATCAGTGAAATGTTATGGTTTAAGCTTTTCTCCTAAATGACTGTATGTCATTTCTACATTCCATTTCTTCATGATTAAATGCATAAGTGTTTTATGTTTGTTTACAAAGTGCAAGTGTATAGGCAAAAATGCAACTCAGATACATGCCTATTAATTTTCAAGAGGCCACAAACAAGAATTGCTCTAAAATTTCTTTGGCTTGAAAATACCATGATAACTTTCAAAACTACTGAAAACTCTAGAAAGCATATGATTATGTGAGTTTTATCAACTTATATTTTTTCAAATGTGAAGTTGAAATCAAGTAACTAAAAAACAGTTTGGTTATTCAACCATCTTGTAGGCCATGTTCACAAGAATTATATATTTAATGAGCTACTGATATACTCTAACAAAAATATGTGGTGAAAACTGCATTAACTTTTGACAAATCGTACACATCTCTCTAATATTTGACTTGATAGAAGACAATATTTCTCATATTTTGTTCTGAATTAAATCTGCTTGGATTTGTCATTCTGGTTATGCTGCATGAACAAAATTTGATGTTATTCAGATAAGAAAGCTAGAAAAGGGATATGAAATCAAAATAGTTGTTTAGCTTACAATCTGATCAAGTATCATCATTCCAGCAGAAGTACTTTGTGAATGAGTCTCACCATGCCACACAAACTGTTTAAAAGTATGCACTCAATGTACTGAGATTTATTGACAGTATCTGACTACTCTACAAGGACATGGGATTGTCTGATCACAATTAGGCCTGAGCACTTGGTAGTAAAGGTTACAAAAACTACTAGTGTAGTGTCCTTTCAGTGATATACTAAGGCTTTACAGCACCTTTGCCTATTATTGAGTTTGTACCAGTGAAGCAAACCTCAAACACACAAAAAACAGCAAATAATGCTTTATCATTACTATGGAAACCTTATCTTCTAACCTCCTAAAATCTCAAGGAAACCTAGGGGTCTGAAAACTCCATGTTGAGTCCCATTGTCTTAGCATGTAGCAGATGCAAACACTATGCTCTGTGTTTAACTAAGAATACAAGGAAAATGGGGATGGCCTATGGTCTGCATTTTTGTTCAACATGTCAGCCTGCTCTAAGTTAATTGTCACAGAAATGAAGCTTCAGCAAGCCAACAGAAGCATTCCACATGCAAGAACCAAAAACAAAAATTGATAAGAACAAATGACATCATTTAAGTTGCCCAACTCACAGCTAAATAATGTCGTATGTTTGTATGTACAACTCTCTTCAGCCACACTATCCTCTCATGAACACGTTCCAGTTCCCACTCCCTCTGCTTCATTCGTCTTTTAATCCAACATACTTCTCATCATAAATAGCAGTTTCCTGATTATATTTTGCTAACACATACTAAAGCATTCTTAAAATATTATCTCTGGGTGGCTTAACTACATTTAAAAGCTGTATTCTAGCCCAAAGCAATTAAAAATGGTGTAATCTAAATCTCTGGATGATAAAAATCTAAGGAGAAAACAAAATGCATATAGTTCCTAATTATCTTTGCATGCATTTTAAATCTTTCCAGAGGACAGAATATCATTTAAACATGAATAATTGTACTGCAGAGGAAATGAGTTCATCCTAGAATGCAATCTGTAAAGATAACAGTTTACTTCACTCAATGGTGGTTGAAACTTTGGCTAAATCAAATATATGAGTAAAAATCTCTTCAGGAATAAGGCAGAAAGTTTGACAGAAGAAAGATGCCATCAATATTTCCAATTCTAAATTACAGGCTTACTAACCTGTACCATACTGCAGATGTTGCTTGATGTGTTATAAGCAAACGATAGCAAATTTCCTCCTACACAGAATAAAATTATTACCTTGGCGCAAATTTTTTTTAAAAGAGATGATGTGAGACCGGGAGTTTGGCCTACTATCTAGAGTGCTTGCCTAGCATTAACAAAGACTGGGGTTCAATTCCTCTGTACCACATACATAGAAAAAATGTGGAAGTGGTGCTGTGGTTCAAGTGGTAAAGCACTAGCCTTGAGAAAGCCCAAGGACAATGCTCTGGCCCTGAGCTGGCAAAAAAAAGAAAGATGATGTGAGATAAAGTGATTATCTCTCACTAAGTTACAACTTGAAAATTGGTCCCATCTGAAATCTATTCTGCCTTTAGGCATTAAAACATGGTTAATGATACCTCATATCAGTCACTTACGTGCTATTTAGGTCTTAATAATTGAATAATATTTTATCATAAAAAGGAGTACACACTGAGTTTGGGTAATTTTCCCAGTATATATTTGTTAAAGGACTTTCTGTGTCCAACATTATGGCAAACAGACAGATGAATTCTTTGTTATAAGTACCTACAAGATAGAAGAAATTTAGGTATGTATTTCCTAGGATCTTAGTACAATAATCTATATATCAAAGACCCTAAGAGAAATGGATATTGTGATTTTGAATGTTCTGATAAAATTTAAAAGACAAATTTTAATACTTATACATAAGAATTATGCCTTACATTTTCTAGAATTCCTGTAATGCAAACATAAATATATACCAGCTGAGTGGTGTTTTATTCAATGAACAGCTCTAGTTTATATTTCAACAAACAAAAAAATGGAATCCTGCATACTTCCTGTCAATCTTTCATAGCCTTTAGCAGTTCATATTAATAAGAACAGTACAGATTTCTAGTTGCGGTGTTACAAAGCATTATTATCTAGCATTTAGGGATCTATAGATGTAGGTGTCTTATTATCATCCAATGTTCAGATTTTAGCCACAACATAATTACTACATATTGGAACTTTATTTATAACATTATTTTTCAAAGATTATCAAAACTGTCTCTGAAACACTGGCTGAAATATTTATGGTGACATCTTTCTCTGACACAAAAATTTAAAATCTAAACTAACCTAACATTGCATAACCTACAGAAAAAAATGGAACAAAGTGCCACTAAGAAATTAAAAGATAGACCAGAAATCTTTTTCCCTATAAGTATGGGCTAGAAGATTTTGGACAAGTCATAGAAATAGAATGTATCCTGATCATCACTCTTACAGCCAATTTTCTCTCTCTCTCTCTCTCTCTCTCTCTCTCTCTCTCTCTCTCTCTCTCTCTCTCTCTCTCATTTTTTTTAGTCCATCATGGAGTAGAACTCTGGTCCTGGGTTTGTCATATGAGACAAAGCATTGGAGTTTTTTTGTTTTTTGTGGGGTTTTTTTGCCAGTCCTGGGCTTGACCTCAGAGCCTGAGCACTGTCCTTGGACTTTCTCAAGACTAGAGCTCTACAACTTGAGCCTCAACACCACTTCCAGCTTTTATCTATGTATGTGGTACCGAGGAATTAAACCGGGTCTTCGTGCATACTAGGCAAGCACTCTACCACTAGGCCAAAAGCCCAGCCCCAGCAACTGGGTTTCTAATAAACTATCCTTCCATAGAAGTATTAGAATTGTTACTTATTTATAGATCTAAATATGTGTATGTAATATTTGATTTTAAAAAATTTGTATTTCTCTATATATGCAAGCAGAAATATAGAAACAGATACACATATATATGAATATTATATACATATTTTGGGGTGCAAGGCTGGTACTCTACCATTTTGAGCCACATCTCCACTTCCCGATTGTTAATGGAGTTGAGTGTCTCATGGACTTTCTTAATGAGTGCTGGCTTCCAATCTTGACTCAAATATCGCAGCCTCCTATTAGTAGCTAGGATTACAGATATGAGTACATGACTTCCAACAGTGTTTTCAAATATTCTGATCTGAAAAATCTCCACATTAAAATCTTTTAAATTAAAATTTCATTACTTTTAAGTACCTGCTATAAACTTAAGAAAAAATAATGGATTTATCTTTCTTGGTAAAGAAATAAGAATAATTTACATATTTGTCTATTGGTTATCAGTTTAAAAAGGGTACCACTTTACTTTGTCAAAAACAGAGATTCATCAAAGCAAGAGAACTCTAGACCTATTTCTTTGAAGAACATCGATGCAAAACTTCTCAACAAAATACTGGACAACCGTCTACAACAACTCATCAAAAAAATTATACACTATGATCAAACTGGATTCATCACAGGGAGGCAAAGCTGGTTCAACATATGCAAATCAATTAATATAATCAACACATCAACAGGAGCAAGGACAAAAATCACATGATTGTCTCAATAGATGCGGAAAAGGCATTTGACAAAATCCAAAACCCCTTATGTTAAAAGCTCTGGAGAAACTAGGTATCCATGGAACATTCCTCAATGTAATAAAGGCTGTGCATGAGAAACCTACTGCTAGTATTACACTTAATGGTGAAAATCTAAAGCCATTCCTTCTAAAATCAGGAACGAGACAAGGATGCCCACTCTCTCCACTCCTTTCTAACATAGTACTAAATTTCGTAGGCAGTGCAATAAGGCAAGAAGCAAGCATAAAGGGGATCCAAGTAGGGAAAGAGGAAATAAAACTATCCCTCTTTGCAGATGACATGATTCTGTATTTAAAGAATCCTATAGACTCTACTCCCAAGCTCCTTGAGCTGATTCAAAGCTTTGGAAGAAGAGCAGGCTATAAAATCAACCCTCAAAAATCAACTGCCTTCCTTTATGCCAACAGTGAGAGGAACGAGGCAATAATCAGGAAAGAAACTCCTTTCACAATAGCCTCAAAGAAAATAAAGTACCTAGGAATTAGCTTAACTAAGAATGTAAAGGACCTTTTTGATGAAAACTTTAAAACCCTAAAAAAGGAAATTAAAGCAAAACTAAGGAAATGGAAAAACCTCCCATGCTCCTGGATTGGAGGAATCAACATTGTGAAAATGACAATCTGGCCAAGAGCTATCTACAAATTCAATGCAATACCCATCAACATCCCAATGTCATTCTTTAAAGAAATAGAAGAGGCAATCCAAAATTTCATATGGAATAAGAAAAGACCCCGTATAGCAAAAACACTTCTTAGCAGAAAGAACAGCGCTGGAGGAATTTCAATTCCAAACTTTAGACTCTATTACAGAGCTATAATTCTCAAAACAGCTTGGTACTGGCACAGGAACAGGCCTGAACACCAATGGAATAGAACTGAGGACCCAGTTATTAAACCACAGACCTAGGTGTGAACTGCAAACTTCAGATCTTGGACACCTTAGCAACTAGGAATACAGAGCACCATCACCTGGCAAAAAAAAAACAAAACAATGCTTTCCACACATCCCCTCACACCCTAACCCCCATGCGCCATGCAAGATGTGGGCTGGGAGCAACATGTGTTGGGATCCATACAGCCCATCCTACATTTGAGTGTACACCCAGATCCCACACTTACGATTGATTCAAAGGTTCTGGAATCTTCATCTTTTCTCATCACAGCACCTACAGTGAAAGGAGTCTCTGAAGAACAAATGCTCAGCATCCCGAGGCATCTCTTCCACTGAGCAGGATCTGGGGTAGTGCTGACAGAAGGAAAAAAAGAAAAAGCCACATAGACCACACTTTCTGCTCCCACCATCTGCTACCCCACCAAGCTCCTGATGAGGCAGATCCCAGGCCAGGGAAAGCGGCAGGCGGCTTGCCAGGCCTCTCCACTCTCCACCAGGCCCTAGGCCTTCTAAACTGAAAATTCACCGCTGACTGTGAGCTGCCTCTGGAGGTCTGGCTTGGGCCTAACATGTGCTCTTCACGAAGAGCACAAAGAACGCACAGGGCTTGGCAGGCCACACTTCACACACCTTCACAGCCACCACCTGCCCATGCCTTGTATAGACCTGGCAAGAAGCACTGCTTTACCTCAAGAGCCCTGGCCTTCCTCACACACATGCAGCCTCTGAGTATAGATAGGCTCCTTCAGGTGTTTCCCCAAGAAGAAATGCTACCAGCAGCTTACAGGCTGGGTGAACACACAACAGGCCGAGAGTGCCCCGAGAGGCCCCGGAACAAATGCCGCTCTCTCAGAGGAAGGCGGCTGCAGTGGAGCCTCTCACAGGCCAACTGATCCCGGGCAGAACCGCCCAGAACCAGTTCAGCGTCCTCTCCCTGCCCCAGACCCCTTAAGTCCTCACTCAGCCCCACCACTCTCAGCCTCTGAACCTGCTAGCCCCGGCCCTGACGTCTCACATCCTCACTCCGCCCAACCCCTCTCAGGCTGAACCCACAAACCCCGCCTGCAACCCCTCAAGTCCTCAGAGTAGAGGGGCAGCAGCCCAGACCCCGTTTGCTCTGATCCCTCCCTCCCGTGGCAGCACCGTCCCCAGGCCTGGATGGAGGAAAATAAAACAATAGAGGAGGCAGTGGCGGGCGTGCTGCCGTGCCTGTCCACTCACAACCAGGCCCTGGGCCTACACTGAAAGCTCACCACTGACGGACCTGGCTCTGGAGGCCTGGCTTCAGCTTAACATGGCCGAAGGCCCTTCAGGGAGAGGAAAAATGAAGCTGCTCACCCCACTTCTCCACACACTCACAGCCACCACGCACCAGGCCCCGGCTCTGCCTAGGCTGAAAAGCACATCTCTGACAGGGAGCTGGCTCCAGAATCCTGGCTTAGGCCTAAGGGCCTTCCTCTCACACATGCAGCGTCTGGGTAGAGATAGCCTCCTTCAGGCCCTTCCTCAAGAAGAAACGCTGCCGGCAGCTTACAAGACGGGTGAACACACAGTAGGCCGAGAGTGTCCTGCCCTGCTCTCTAGGCCCCAGAACAAATGCCGCTCTCTCTCTCGCACTGGAGCCTTTCACAGGCAGACTGGTCCCAGGGCGAACCGACCGGAACCAGTTCAGTGTCCTCGCCCCGCCACTAACGCCTCACGTCCTTGCTTCGCCCCACCCCTCTCAGCCTCTTAACCTGTAAGCCCCAGCCCTGACCTCTCACGTCCTCGCTCCGCCCAACCCCTCTCTGGCTGACACACAAGCCCCACCTGCAACCCCTCAAGTCCTCACAGTGGAGTGGCAGCTGCCCAAGCCCCATTTGCTCTGACCCCTCCCTCCCGTGGCGGCACCAGGCCTGGATGGAGGAAAATAAAACAAAAGAGGAGGCAGTGGTGGGCGGGCTGCCGCACCTGTCCACTCTCGACCTGGCCCTGGGCCTACACTGAAAGCTCACCGCTGATGGAGCTGGCTCCGGAGGACAGGCTTCAGCCTAACATAGGCGAAGCCCCTTCAGGAAGAGGAAAAATGAAGCAGCAGGCCCCACCTCATACACCTTCACAGCCACCACACACCAGGCCCCGGGCCTGCCAAGGCTAAAAAGTGCACCTCTGACTGGGAGCTGGCTCCAGAAGCCGGGCTTAGGCCTAATATGGCCTTCCTCACACACACGAGGCATCTGGGTAGAGACAGCCTCCTTCAGGTGCTTCCCCATGAAGAAACGCTGCCTGCAACTTACAGGACCGGTGAACAGGCAACAGACGCCCGGTCTCAGGCCGAGAGTGCCCGCCCAGCTCTGCAGGCCCCAGAACAAATGCTGCTCTTTCAGAGAAAGGCGGCCGCACTGGAGCCTCTCACGGGCAGAACCGCCAAGGACCAGTTCAGCGTCCTCGCTCTCACGTCCTCGCTCTGCTCCAGCGCTCTCAGGCTCGGACCATGCAAACCCCGCCCCCAGACCACCTGTTCCGTGCCCTGGCTCCACCACCCTGGAGCTCTCCCTCCAAGCCCCGCCCTAGACCGCTGACCTCTGTTCCTCGTCCAGGCCCCACCCCCCCGGTACTCAGCACCCCTCAAGCCCCGCCCTTCTCAAGCCTCAGCCCCACTCCGGCTCCAGCCCGCCTTTTTCTCTGGCTGTTCTTCCCACTGCCTTTGGCTGCTCTCCTCTCAGCTCCACTTCTTCCCCTTCCCACCTGGAGAGGCGGGGCGAACAGAGCAGCAGCCTGTGAACCAGGACAGACCCCTGACCACAGACCACAGACCACAGACCCCCAACCCCAGACACAGAACCCAGACCCCTGACCCCACCCAGACTCCACACACCTGACTCCAGACCCCCAACCCCAGAACACAGATCCGAGACGCCAGACTCCCGACCCCCGACCCCCGACCCAAGACCCCAGACCAGTCCCTAGCCTCGGTCCGAGACCCCATATCCCAGAGCCCTGTCCTCAGACCCCAGACCCCCGACACAACACCCCCTACCTCAGACTCAGAACCCAGACCCCGGCCCCAAACCCCAGACCCCACACCCCAGACCCCAGGCCCAGACCCCATCTCCAGACCCAGAACCCAGACCCCACACACAGACCCCACACACAGACCCCAGACCACAGACCACCAACCCCAGACCCACATCCCCAGACCCAGGACCCCAGATCCCAGACCCAGGACCCGAGACCCCAGATCCCGGTCCCCAGGCCCCTACCCCAGACCCCAAACCCCCGACCCCAGATCCCAGACGCCAGATCCCCAACTCCGACCCTTGACCCCAGACCCTAGACACCCGACCCCCGATCCAGGCCCCAGACCCTGACCCCAACCCCATACTCCAAACTTCCCGGAGGGCCCGCCCGACCCAGACCCCAGACCCCCGACCCCCGACGCCAGACCACCGACCCGAGACCCCAACATGCCCGGAGAGCCCGCCTGACCCCCGACCCAAGAACCCGACCCCAGACCCCAGACCCCCGACCCCAGTCCCCAGACCCCAGATCAAAGAACCCAGACCCCAGGCCCAAGACCCAGACCCCCAGACCCAGACACCAGACCATAGACCACCGAACCCAGACCCCAGTCTCCGGCCCCAGATCCAGACCCCAGACCCCCGACCACACCTACATCCCAGAACCCCATCCCCAGACCCCAGATCGAGACCCCAGACCACCTACCCAACCCAGACACCAGACCCCAAACCCAGACCCCAGTCCCCAGGCCCAGGCCTCAGACCCCAGCCCCAGACACCGGACACCCGACCCCAGGCCCCTGACACCAGACCCCAGATCCCAGACCCAGACCCCAGACGCCCGACCCCAGATCCTGACCGCAGACCCCCGACCCCAGACCCAGACCCCAGAACCCCAAACCCAGACCCAAGACCTCCGACCCCAGACTCACGACACCAGACCTCCGACCCCAGGCCCCTGACACCAGACCCCAGATCCCAGACCCAGACCCCAGACGCCCGACCCCAGATCCTGACCGCAGACCCCCGACCCCAGACCCAGACCCCAGAACCCCAAACCCAGACCCAAGACCTCCGACCCCAGACTCACGACACCAGACCTCCGACCCCAGACTCCCGACACCAGACCCCAAATTCCCGACCCCAAACCCCAGACCCCAGAGCCCAGACCCAGACCGCTGACCCTATACCCAGACCCCCGACCCCAGACTCCAGACCCCAGACACCCGACCACTGACCCCCGCCCCAGACACCCAACCAACCACCCACGACCACTGACTCCATGACCCGGCCCCAGACCCCAGACCCCAGACCACCTACCCCAGACCCAAGACCCCAGACCCCAGACCCCAGACACCCGACACATGACCCCCGACCATAGACTACAGACCCCAAACCTCCGACCCCAGACCCCCAACACCGGACACCAGACCCTGACCCCAGACCCCAGACCCCAGCCCCAGACCCCAGACCCCAGACCCAGACCCCAGACCCCAAACCCAAACCCCAGACTCAAACTCCAGACCCAGACCCCAGACCCCAGTCCCGGCCCAGACTGCTGACATCAGACCCCTGACCCCCAACTCCAGACCCCGACCCAAGACCCCAGACCCCGGCCCCAGACCCCACACCCCACACCCCAGACCCCAGACCCAGACCCCGGCCCCAGTTCCCAGACCCCAGTCCCCGACCCCAGACCCTAGACCCCAGACCCCTTATTGAGACCCTCGACCCCAGACACTGACCCCAGCCCCCAAACCCCCGACCCCCGACCCCAGACATCAGACGCCAGACCCCAGACCCCAGACCCATACCCCTGAACCCAGACCCCCGACCTCAACCAGACCCCCGACAACAGACCCCAGCCTGATAACAGACCTCTGAACCCAGACCCCAGACCGCGACCCCAACCCCCCGACACCCGACCCCAGACCCCAGAGGCCAGATCCCCAACCCCAGACCCCAGACCCTGACCCCAGACCCCAGGCCCCAGACCCCAGACCACAAACCCCAGACCCCCTACCCCATATCCTGACCTCAGACCCCAGACCCCGGCCCCAAACCCCAGACCCCAGAACCCAGACCCCTAACCCCTGACCCCAGACCCCAGAACCCAGACCCCAACCTACCCGGAGAGCCCGCCCGACCCCAGACCCCAGATCCCGACCCCAGTCCCGGACCCCAGGCCCCAGACCCCAGAACCCAGACCCCAGACCACAGACCACAGACCCCAGGCCACAGAACCCCAACCCCAGACCCCCGACCCCAGACCCCAGAACCCCGACCCAGACCCCACCACCGACCCCAGACCTGCGACCCCAGACCCAGGACCCCAGATCCCAGACCCAGGACCCCCGACCACACACCCCACACCCCACACCCTGATCCCAGTCCCCAGAGCCCAGACTTCCGACCCCGACGTCAGACTGCTGACATCAGACCCCCGACCCCCAACTCCAGACCCCGACCCAAGACCCCAGACCCCGGCCCCAGACCCCAGACCCCAGACCCAGACCCCCAACCCCAGACCCAGTCCCCACACCTCCGACCCCAGATCCCAGATCCCAGACGCCAGACCCAGACCCCAATCCCCGAACCCACCCAAACCCCAGAACCCCGAACCCAGACCCCACCAACGACCATAGACCCGCGACCCCAGACCCAGGACCCCAGACCCCAGACCCTATACCCCGACCCCAGATCCCAGGCCCCAGATCCCACACGCCAGACATAGGCGCCAGACCCCCGACCCCACCCAGACCCCAGAACCCCGACCCAGACCCCACCAACGACCACAGACCCACGACCCCAGACCCAGGACCCCAGACCCTAGACCCCAGACCCCAGATCCCACACGCCAGACATAGGCGCCAGACCCCCGACCCCACCCAGACCCCAGAACCCCGACCCAGACCCCACCACTAACCCCAGACCCGCGACCCCAGACCCAGGACCCCAGACCCCACTCCCCGACCCCAGTCCCCAGAGCCCAGACTCCCGACCCCGACGCCAGATGCCAGACTGCTGACACCAGATCCCCGACCCCTGACTCCAGACCCCGACCCCAGACCCCGGCCCCAGACCCCAGACCCCAGACCCAAACCCCCAACCACAGACCCAGACCCCGACTCCAGGCCCCAGACCCCAGACCCAGACCCCAGCTACAGACCCCAGACCCCAGACCCCAGAACCCTGACCCCAGACCACCGACCCCAGACCCCCGATCCTAGACCCCAGACCCCAGACCCCAGACCCCAGACCTAGACCTCATCTCCAGACCCAGACCCGCCCCCAGACCCCACACCCAGACCACAGACGCCCGACTCCAGTCCCCGGAACCCAGACCCCAGACACTGACCCCAGACCCCGGCCCCAGACCCCCGACCCCAGATCCCCAACCCCAGACCCCAGACCCTAGACCCCAGACCTCAGGCCCTAGACCCCAGACCGCAGGCACAGACCCCAGACCCCAGACCCCCGACCCAAGACCTAGACCCAGACCCCAGACCCCCGACCCCAACGCCAGACCTCAGACCCCAGACCCCCGACCCCTGACTCCAGACCCTGACCCCAGACCCCAGACCCCGACCCCACACCCCAGATCCAGACCCCATCTCCAGACCCAGAACCCAGACCCCACACACAGACCCTGACCCCAGACCCAGATCCCAGACACCAGAACCAGACCCTAGAACCCTGACCCCACCCAGACCACAGATCCCCGACCCCGGACCCCAGACCACCAACCCTAGATCCACGTCCCCACACCCAGGATCCCAGATCCCAGACCCAGGACCCGAGACCCCAGACCCTGGACCCCAGACCCCAGACCCCAACCCAAGATACCAGACCACAGACCCCAGATCCCAGACCCCCGACCCCAGACCCCAGGCCCCGACCCCTGACCCCAGACCCTAGACACCGACCCCCGACCCCAGACCCTGACCACAACCCCATACCCCAAACTTCCCGGAGCGCCCGTCCGACCCCGAACCCAGACCCTGACCCCAGACCCAGACCCCCGAACCCAGACCCAGACCCCAGACCCCCGACCCCAGACCCAGACCCCAGACCCCCAACCGCAGACCCCAGACCCTCGACCCCCGACACCAGACCACAGACTTCCGATCCCACACCCCGACCCCTGAACCTGACAACCGACCCCAAACCCCCGACCCCCGATGCCAGACCCCAGATCCCAGACCCCAGACACTGACCCCAGTCCCCAGACACTGACCCCAGACCCCATATTCCCAAACCCACACCCCCGACCCCACCCAGATCCCCGACCCCAGACCCCAGACCCAGACCCAGACCCCCGACCCCAGACCCCCGAACCCAGACCCCAGACAGCGACCCCAAACCACCGACACCCGACCCCAGACCCCAGACGCCAGACCCCCAAGCCTAGACCCCAGACCCTGACCTCAGACCCAGATCCCAGATCCAGACCCCGACCCCAACCCCAGACCCAGATCCCAGACCCCAGACCCCAGACCCCAGTCCCAGACCCCCGACCTCAGACCTAGACCCCAGACCCCCGACCCCAGACCCCAGATCCCCGACCACAGCTGCCAGACCCCATACCCCCGACCCCAGGCCCCAGACCCCAGACCCCCGGCCCCAGACTCCGACCCCAGACCCCAGGCCCCAGACCCAAGACCCCGGCCCCAGACCCCAGACCCCTGACCCCAGACCCCAGAACCCTGACCCCAGACCCCAGATCCCAGACCCCCGACCCCCGATCCCAGAGCCCAGACCCCGGACCCCCAACCACAGACCCCGACCCCAGGCCCCAGGCCCAAGACCCCAGACCCCAGACCCCAGACCCCGGCCACAGACCCTAGACCCCAGAACCCTGACCCCAGACCACCGACCCCAGACCCCCGATCCTAGACCCCACACCCCACACCCCAGACCCAGACCTCATCTCCAGACCCAGACCCCAGACCCCACACCCAGACCCCCGACCCCCGACCCCAGACCCTGACCCCAGTCACCGGCCCCAGACCCCAGACACTGGCCCCAGACCCCAGACCCCCAACCCCAGACCCTAGACCCAGACCTCAGGGCCTAGACTCCAGACCGCAGACTCCAGACCCCCGATCCTAGACCTAGACCCAGACCCCAGAAACCTTACCCCCAACGCCAGACCCCCAGACCCCAGACAACTGACCCCCGACTCCAGACCTAACCCCACACCCCAGAACCCGGCCCCAAACCCCAGAACCCACACCCCAGACCCCAGACCCAGACCCCATCTCCAGACCCAGAACCCAGACCCCAGACCCCGACCCCAGACCCCAGACACCAGACCCAGACCCCAGACCCCTGACCCCACCCAGACCACAGAACCCCGACCCCAGACCCCAGACCACCAACCCGACCCACATCCCCAGACCCAGGACCCCAGATCCCAGACCCAGGACCCAAGACCCCAGACCCCGGACCCCAGACCAGAGACCCTGACCCTAGGTCCCAGACCCCAGACCCACAACCCCAGACCCCAGACACAAGGCCCCGACCCCTGACCCCAGACCCTAGACACCCGACCCCCGACCCCAGACCCCAGACCCTGACCCCAACCCCATACCCCAAACTTCCCGGAGTGCCCGCCCGACTCAGACCCCAGACCCCTGACGCCAGACCACCGACCCGAGACCCCAACATGCCTGGAGAGCCCGCCCGACCCCCGAACCCCGACCCCGATCCCAGACCCCGACCCCAGACCCAGACCCCCGAATAAAGACCCAGACCACCGACCCCCGACCCCAGACCCCAGACCCCAGACCCAGGCCCCAGACTCCAGACCCTAAGCAGACCCCATACCATCAACCGCAGACCCCAGACCCCCGACCCCGACACCACACCACAGACTTCCGATCCCACACCCCCGACCCCTGAACCCTGACAACCGACCCCAAACCCCCGACCCCAGAACCCAGACCCAGACTCAGACCCCTGAACCCAGACCCCCGACCTGAGCCTGACACCAGATTCCCAAACCCAGACCCCAGACCGTGACCCCAACACCCCAACACCCGACCCCAGACCCCAGACCCCCAAACCCAGACCCCAGACCCTGACCCCAGACCCAGACCCCAGACCCCAGACCCCTGTCCCAAGACCCCAGGCCCCAGACCCCAGACCCCAGACCACTACCCCAGATCCTGACCTCAGACCCCAGACCTCGGCCCCAAACCCCAGACCCCAGACCTCTGAACCCAGACCCAGACCCCAGACCCCAGACCCCTGTCCCAAGACCCCAGGCCCCAGGCCCCAGACCCCAGACCCCAGACCACTACCCCAGATCCTGACCTCAGACCCCAGACCTCGGCCCCAAAACCCAGACCCCAGACCCCTGACCCCTGACCCCATACCCCAGACCCCAGATTCCCAACCCCCCAACCCAGACTCCAGACCCCAACTTGCCCGGAGAGCCCGCCCGACCCCAGTCCCCCGACCCCATACCCCAGATCTTAGACCCAGACCCCAGAACCAGGACCCCAGACCCCAGACTCCAGACTCCAGACCCCCGACCCCCGACCCCCGACCTAAGACCCAGCCCCCGGCCCCACACCCCAGACCCCAGACCGCAGACCCCAGGCCCAGACCCCTGACCCAAGACCCCCAACCCCAGACCTCGACCCCTGACCCGAGACCCTAGACCACCGACCCCTGTCCTAGACCCCAGACCGCAGTCCTAGACCCCAGACCCTCAACCCCAGACCCCAGACCCCGACCCCAGGCCCCAGACACCAGACCACAGACTCCAGGCCCCAGAACCCGACCCCAGACCCCCGACCCCAGACCCAGGCCCCAGACCCCAGACCCAGGCTCCAGACCCCAAAACCCCAACACAGACCCCACACCGACCCCAAACCCGTGACCCCAGACCCAGGAACCCAGACCCCAGACCCAGGACCCCTGACCCGTGACCCCACCCCATACACCCCGACCCCACTCCCCAGAGCCCAGACCCCCAACCCCAGACCCCAGACCCAGACCCCAGACCGCAGAACCCTGACCCCAGACCCCTGATCCCAGACCCCAGACCCCCAACCCCCGACCACAGACCCCGACCCCAGGCCCCAGACCCCAGGCCCCAGGCCCCAGACCCCAGACCCCAGACTCCAGATTTTGGCCCCAGCCCCCAGACCCCAGAACCCTGCCCCAGACCACCGACCCCAGACCCCCGACCCTAGACCCCAGACCCCATTTCCAGACCCAGACCCCAGACCCCACACCCCGACCACAAACCCCCGACCCCAGACCTCCGACCCCAGACACCCGAACCCAGACCCCAGACACACACCCCAGACCCCAGACACCGGCCCCAGACCCCAGACCTCCGACCCCAGACCCCAGACCCTAGACTCCAGACCGCAGACCCCAGACCCCCGACCCTAGACCTTGACCCAGACCCAAGAATCCTGACCCCCAACGCCAGATCCCAGACCCCAGACCCCAGACCACCGACTCCAGACCCTGACCCCACACCCCAGACCCTGGCCCCAAACCCCAGAACCCACACCCCAGACCCCAGACCCAGACCCCATCTCCAGACCCAGAACCCAGACCCCACACCCAGACCCCAGACCCCCGACCCCAGATCACAGACACCAGACCCAGAACCCAGACCCCTGACCCCATCCAGACCACAGAACCCCGACCCCAGGCCCCAGACCACCAACCCCAGACCCACGTCCCCAGACCCAGGACCCAGACCCCAGACCCCAGGCCCCGACCCCTGACCCCAGACCCTAGACACTTGACCCCTGAACCCAGACCCCAGACCCTGACCCCAATCCCATACCCCAAACTTCCCGGAGCGCCCGCCTGACTCAGACCCCAGACCCCCGACGTCAGACCACCGACCCGAGATCCCAACATGCCCGGAGAGCCTGCCCGACCCCCGAACCCCAACCCCAATCCCAGACCCCGACCCCAGACCCAGACCCCCGAATAAAGACCCAGACCCCCGACCCCCGACCCCAGACCCCAGACCCAGACCCCAGACCCCCGACCCTACGCAGACCCCAGACCCCCAACCGCAGACCCCAGACCCCCGACCCCCGACACCACACCACAGACTTCCGATCCCACACCTCGGACCCCTGAACCCTGACAACCGACCCCAAACCCCTGACCCCGACCCCAGACCCCAAATGCCAGACCCCAGACCCCAGACACTGACCCCAGACCCCAGACACTGACCCCAGACCCCAGACCCATACCCCCGAACCCAGACCCCCGACCTCATCCAGAACCCCGACCCCAGACCCCAGACCCAGACTCAGACCCCCGACCCCATACCCCCGACCCCAGCCTGACACCAGACCCCCAAACCCAGACCCCAGACTGCGACCCCAAACCCCCGACACCCGACCCCAGACCTGACGCCAGACCCCCAAACCCAGACCCCCAGACCCTGACCTCAGATCCAGACCCCAGACCCCTGATCCCAGACCCCATGCCCCAGGCCCCAGACCACTACCCCAGATCCTGACCTCAGACCCCAGGCCCCGGCCCCAAACCCCAGACCCCTGACCCCTGACCCCACACCCCAGACCCCAGACCCCAACTTGCCCGGAGAGCCCGCCCAACCCCAGTCCCCCGACCCCATATCCCAGATCTCAGACCCAGACCCCAGACCCAGGACCCCAGACCCCTGACCACAGACCCCAGACCACGACCCCAGACCCCAGACTCCAGACCCCAACCTGCCCTGAGAGCCCGCCCAACCCCAGACCCAAGAACCCCGACTCCAGACCCCAGATCCCAGACCCAGACACCTGATCCCCGAACCCTGACACCAGACCCCCGACCCCTGACCCCAGACCCAGACCCTGGTCCCACACCCCAGACCCCAGACCACAACCACAGGCCCAGACCCCTGACCCCTGACCACAGACCCCCGATGACCGACCCCAGACCCCTGACCCCAGTCCCCAGACCCCAGGACTAGACCCCCAACCTCAGACCCAGACCCCAGACTCCCAACCCCATACCCCAGACCCCGAACCCACACCCCAGTCCCTAGACCCAGAAACCAGACCCCTGACTCCCGACCCCGGACCCCTGACCCCAGACACCAGACCCAAACCCCAGACCAGATCCCAGACCCCAGACCCCAGACCCCACCCAGACCCCAGACACCCAACCACCGACCCCAGAATCCAGACCCCAGACCCCAGACCCCTGACCCCAGACACCAGACCCCGGGTCCAGACCCCAGATTCCCGACCCCAGACCCCAGACCCAGACACCAGACTCCAGACCCAGACCCCAGACCCCGACGCCAGACCCCGACCTCCGCCACAGGACCCCAGACCCTAGACCCCAGATACCGGCCCCAAACCCCAGACCCCCGGCCCCAGACCTCAGACCCCCAACCCCAGACCCCCGACCCCAGAACCCAGTCCCCCAACCCCAGACCCCCGACCCCAGACCCCCTCCACCAGACCCAGGACGCCCGACCCCAGACCACAGACCCCCTCCACCAGACCCCAGACCCCCGACCTGAGACCCCAGACACCGGCCCCAGACCCAGACCGCAGACCGCTGCAATGCAATACCCATCAATATCCCAATGGCATTCTTTAAAGAAATAGAAGAGGCAATTCAAAATTTCATATGGAATAATAAAAGACCCCATATAGCAAAAACACTTCTTAGCAGAAAGAACAGCGCTGGAGGAATTTCAATTCCAAACTTTAGACTCTATTACAGAGCTATAATTCTCAAAACAGCTTGGTACTGGCACAAGAACAGGCCTGAAGACCAATGGAATAGAACTGAGGACCCAGATATTAAACCACAGACCTATGGCCACCTAATCTTTGACAAGGGAGCCAAAAAAATAGAATGGAAGAAAGACACCCTCTTCAACAAGTTGTGCTGGCCGAACTGGTTAAGCACCTGCAGAAAACTAAAGTTGGATCCTTCTTTGTCACCTTGCACTAGAATTAACTCCAAATGGATCAAAGACCTGGAGGTAAAAGCTGACACACTGAAAACTTTACAGGAAGGATTAGCAGATGCACTGGCCTCCTTGGCACAGGTTGAAACTTCCTTAATTAGGACCAAGAATCACAACAAATCAGAGAAAGGCTGGATAAGTGGGACTGCATTAAACTGCGGAGCTTTTGTATGGCAAAGGACATAGCTAGTAAATTAAATAGGAAGCCTACAGAGTGGGAGAAGACCTTCACCAACCAAACAACGGACAAAGGCCTCATATCTAAAACATATCAGCAACTCAAAAAATTGAATCACTCCAAAACTAACCTCCAAAGTAACAACCATCCCATTAAAAAATGGGCCAAAGACTTAAAGAGAGTATTCTCTGAAGAAGAAACAAAAATGGCCTATAGACACATGAAAAAATGCTCAACATCTCTGGTCATAAAAGAAATGCAAATCAAAACAACTCTAAGATTCCACCTCACTCCAGTTAGAATGGCCAGGATCAGGAAAACGAATAACAACAGAGGCTGGAGGAGATGTGGCCAGGAGGGATCACTACTACACTGTTGGTGGCAGTGCAAACTCATTCAACCACTCTGGAAAGCAGTGTGGCAGTGCCTTAAAAGGCTAAACACAGAACTCCCCTATGACCCAGCAATTCCACTACTTGGCATTTACTCAACCATCCAGAAACAAGGGCATAATAAATCCACTAGCACAACAATGTTCATTGCAGCACTATTTACCATTGCAAAGATATGGAACCAACCTAGATGTCCCTCAGTTGATGAGTGGATCAACAAGTTGTGGTATTTGTACATAATGGAAGTCTATGCTGCTGTCAGAAAGAATGACATCGCCCCATTTGTTAGGAAATGGAAAGACTTAGAAAAAATCATATTAAGTGAAGTAAGCCAGACTCAAAGGAACTTAGGCTCAATGGTTTCCCTCATTCGTCATAATCAGTAGAAACCTTGGGCTCTACTAGCAGAGATCTGCAATAGAGCAAAATCTTGATACATAAGGCCATATGGTATGAAGCTAATTGAAAGGACCTCCAGGATATCAAAACAAAAGCAATATAACGAATGATTGTTGTCCTTAATGTACTATGTTGTCTCTCATCTTCTTTGCTGTCCCTTGGTTATGTCATATTGTTATAGTATGTCACTTTGTTATCTGATATATTTAATCCCCCCCTTACATGAAGGAGTCTTGTCTCCAAGCAGCTGCAGGAGGAGGGGGCCAGGCTGGGAGCCCGATTGCTGCAGAAACCAACATACAACCAGGCCAGCAAACGGAAGCAGCGGAACACAGACGCGGAACCAGAACAGCAAGCAGCGGAACCCAGACTGGGAACACAGGCGGCGGCGGAGACCCAAGGGGAGTGAGAGACTCCCCACCACCGTGGAGCACCCACAGAGGGACGCAGAGGCGTGAGTAATACAGCGCGTCCCCAAACACAACGGGAAATCAGAGCAGTGCCAAGCAATAGAACGTAAATCAGACCCCTCCACTCCGCACACAGGCCTAGAGGCAAAAAGAATACAAGGAGGAATCCTAAAGTTGGCTGTGCCTCCCCTACCAGATTTTTATAGACTCCAACTTACAGGCCAGAAGTTGAGAATTAATGGCCCAATAGATCAAATTAGTCCCATTCCATGT
Organism: Megascapheus bottae; assembly: GCF_031878675.1. NCBI lineage: Eukaryota > Metazoa > Chordata > Mammalia > Rodentia > Geomyidae > Megascapheus > Megascapheus bottae. Next base: position 918,357 of record NC_143526.1, read on the forward strand.
TTGTTTAAGCAGCATAGTATTTCTACACATTTGAGCCATCATTTAACAAAACAGAAGACCTATATCAGGCACCAGTATCTCACACTTACAATCCTAGCTACTCAGGAAGCTGAGATCTGAGGATCACGGTTTGAGGTCAACTTGAGCAGGAAAGTCTGTAAGATTCTTAAACCTAATTAACCAATAGGAATTCGGAAGTACAGGTATGGCTTGAGTGGTACAGCACCAACCTTAACACCAACCCTTAAATTAATTAACATACATGTGGGTCTGTGTATATGTGCACACATATATATTAGTGTATATATATACATTTTTTATGTATTCTGTATATATCACGTGTGTGTGTGTTTGTGTCAGGAGACTTAAGTTTAAAATTTAAATTTCCTTAAAACAGTGAAACAACTGACCATTCTAGGCTTACAGTCCTGCCTCATGATGATAAGCTGTAGCAGAGTAGAGGCTTCCCCTCCAGATAAACTACTCAGCTGATCACAGCCCCTGTTACTCCCACCAGTCCCCACTCTAGCCTGTTTTCCTGCCTTAATCTGTTGAAATCTTGGCTCTTCCTAAGGAGGTTCTTCAATTACTGTGTGTCTGCACAGTAATTAAAGACTAAACTCAAGTTGGGCATGGTAGCACTTGCCTATAATCCAATCCTTAGGAAATGGAAACTGAAAGATCTTAAGTTTGAGGCAAGCCTGGACTACATATGTAGTTATTTCCAAGCCAGCCTAAGCTACATAGCCAGATCCTGTCTCAAAAAGGAAAAAGGAAAAAAAAGTCAAAAACCAGAACAGAAAAGAACAAAACCAATTCGGCTCATTCTGGTGAGATTCTACGTTTCAACCTTTTTCATTTTCTTCTCATATTTTATTATAATATTCCAAAGAAACTCTCAGAAGGCAATGATTATATCATATATTTTGCATTTCCCACAGCTCTCCATACAAAACGAATTAATGCACCATCTAGCTGGCAAATATCATGTAACCCTTCTATTAATTACAATAAAAATATATGAAAAAATATTCATTTTTGAGCCAGGTTTGAGAGCTCATCTTTATAATTTTAGCTTCTTGGAAAGTGGAGATCAGGGAGTTGAGCAATTCAAGGCCATTCCAGTCAGAAGTACTCCCAACTCCGTATCAGCCAGGGGCCCTGATGGCAAGCACCCATCATCTCAGCTTCGAGGACACTCTGGCTGGGCACACATGGCTTTTGCCTTCATCCTCAGTGACACATGGGAGCACAGCTAGCAGGAATGTAGCCCAAACCTGTCTACCCCAGGCTAGTCCCAGCCTCAAAAATAACCAACACTGAAAGGGCTTGGAATGATATCTCAGTGGTAAAGAACCAGCCACCAAGCATGTGGCCCAGAGGTGAATTCAACACCTCCAAAATGAATGCACACACACCTTACACAAAACAATACTAGTAGCCTGCTTTTCAGTGCATTAGCTCGGGGAACGATTGTGCCTGAGGTTATTTTCTAATTGATCAGTAAAGCTTATCCTTATCACAGTTCTATCTAGTTGATTCTTTTTGAGCTTTCTTTCAGAACTGCAAATCAGTCATTTCAGGACCAGACTAGAGGTACAGCAAAGATTATCCTGAGGCATGTAATTTGTTTTAATTTCAGTGAATCCTCAAGAAAAATTTCTGAGACACCTTCAGTACATTTTGACAACCCCTATTATTCTCAATGCCACAAATCATCAGGAAAATTTTAATATTAATATAGTATGGAGTTATGAAACATTTGCCCAGAGAATAGTTCATATTAAAATTAATATTTAAAATGGCTTGTTTTCTACCAAATGGATTTCATTAATTTCCTACTAACATACAAACATACAGGCCTTTTTCCTGTCTTAATTTTTTAATAACTAGCATTTCTTCTAATCAAGGTAATCTTCATCCCTTTAAAGCACAACTTACAGTAATTCCACAACAATGCAGCTAACTAGTATGTGAGTTTTAGAAAAGATGGAAATAATGGCTCTGTGAGGGATTTTTAAATCATTTTTCATGTATTTTAAAGCCTGCAGGATTCCAAAATTTTTATGACCTTAAAATTATCTCACTTTTCAAACATATAATATTAAACTTGAAATTGTCTATGAAAGAAGAAAAATATGTAGGAGGCTGCAAAACATAATAGTATCCCAGAATCAGAGAAAATGTGGACTGTCTGAGCTTAACAGAAAGGCCATAGCAGTGCTAAGTCTTTTCCTCTTACCTACAGAGACCATGCAGTGAATTTTAAGAGTGCAATTTGATGAAAGAGGAAAAGGAAAGATGCTTAGAGAATATAAACTACTCAGAGCATCAGAGCTTCATGGGAAAAGGTACTGTGTTTTAAAATCATATTAATAACACATATGTTCTTTCTAGGTAACAAAACATGCATAAAGCTTACTGAGTGTTGTACATCTAATAATCCATATGCATAACAATTGGCATTGTTCTTTTACATGACTCTATAAAGTACCACTCGGGTTCATCTTTCTCTGTAAGCTTTTTACTACCCCACACCGAGGAAAGCTGCAGGAAAAAATAATAAAATAGCATATAGGATAGTTGTGATGGACAGCAGTACCTTCCTACAGAATTGGATGTCTGGTCGACCTCGGTGAAATAGATATTGTTACTTCAGGCCAAGGTGTTAAGTAATTTTGGTCTGTGTGTTCTGAGTACTGGAGAATCAAGTCTCAGTCCCTGATGGCATTGTAAGTTAAGGTGTAACCGATAAATCCAGCAAAATCCAGCCGAAAGAATAGACATTGTTGATCCCACATTGCCTGCCAAACAGCCAACAGGCTTGATCCGTGTTCTGTTATTTAGTCTGTTGAGTTTTGTGGATGAGTGTTTCAAGTGAAGTTTCCAGTGTTGTTTCTCAGTCTTGAGAAACGTGGATGGTACCATCAGTCTCTTCCTCACTCAGTAGTCAAGGGCACTTCTTAGAGAAACCATTCTGGTTTCTTTGGCAACAGAACAGCATCAAAACAAGGAAGCAACCAGCAGGACAGGAAGAGCTCTTTCAAGTTCACATCTAAAAACACCACACCCAGTCACACATCTGGAAAACAGGCCAAGGAAGACACATTTGAAAGATACTCTGCCTCAATGGGAATTTTGAAAATTATGTAAAGGAATAGGACATTTCCCTTTTGTGGGAGGACAAATTAATACATCATTAGTGGGTATATACTATAAACATTCATACCTTCTGAAACAGTAATTTTGTTTCTATTAATGTACAGTATGCTGTACCACCTCAGTATTGAATTAGGAAGTAGCTAAAGTAATATAATAAATCCATGCAGAGGAATCTCTATTCAGCTTTGAGAAAGACTATAAATCTATATATACTGACATGGGAAGTATCTTGATTATATTACAAGGTTTTAAAAAAAGCAGTTCAAATAACAATAGAACAGGCTGGAAATGTGGCTTGGTGGAAGAGTGTGTCTAACCTGCAATGCCTAGGCTTTGATTTCAAGCCTCAGGACTGGCAAAAAAATGACAGTGGGATACACTGTCTATTTTCATGTGTGAAAAAGCATGTGCATCCACCTCACTCCAGTTAGAATGGCCAGGATCAGGAAAAGGAATAATAACAGATGCTGGAGGGGATGTGGCCAGGAGGGATCACTACTACACTGTTGGTGGCAGTGCAAACTCGTTCAACCACTATGGAAAGCAGTGTGGCAGTGTCTTAAAAGGCTAAACATAGAACTCCCCTATGACCCAGCAATTCCACTACTTGGCATTTACCCAACCATCCAGAAACAAGGGCATACTAAATCCACTAGCACAACCATGTTCATTGCAGCACTATTCACCATAGCAAAGATATGGAACCAACCTAGATGTCACTCAGTTGATGAGTGGATCAACAAGTTGTGGTATTTGTACACAATGGAATTCTATGCTGCTGTCAGAAAGAATGACATCGCCCCATTTGTTAGGAAATGGAAAGACTTAGAAAAAATCATATTAAGTGAAGTAAGCCAGACTCAAAGGAACTTACGCTCAATGGTTTCCCTCATTCGTCATAATCAGTAGAAATCTTGGGCTCTACTAGCAGAGATCTGCAATAGAGCAAAATCTTGATACATAAGGCCATATAGTATGAAGCTAATTGAAAGGACCTCCAGGACATTGAAACAAAAGCCATATAACGAATGATTGTTTTCCTTAATGTACTATGTTGTCTCTCATCTCCTTTGCTGTCCCTTGGTTATCTCATATTGTTATAGTATCTCACTTTATTATCTGATATATTGAATTTATTTGTTTTTGGTTATTTGAAATTTGATAGGGACAGGGGGAAAACCAAGACGGGTGGGGGGTGTGGGGGGTAGGGTAATGGGTACCAAGACATGTGAAAGGGTATCAATGTATGTGAATTAATGCACCTTCTATCTGGCAAATATCATGTAACCCTTTTACTAATTACAATAAAAAATAAATAAAGAAAGAAAAGAAACAGCATGTGCACTGTTTTGCTTGCAGGCATAGAAATTACATTATTCAAAAAATATTTTCTACATAGTAGGTAGGGTAGCTACACTGGACATGAAAGGGCGGGGACAATTAATATGGATGAAACAGTCCTGTTTCATTAACTTTCCACCTTATTGTTCATTTATTTTTTCAAATTTTGGGTTTGTCTGAGAGATGAGAGATTCTCTTCTCTCTTTGATTATATCAGAATAAAAATAGATATTGGTCTGGAGGTGTGGCTCAAATACTAGAGCAGCAGATGTGCAAGCAAGTTGAGCAAATATGAAGCCATAAGTTCAAACCAAGTATTTTCTAAAATCATCATCATCATCAATAAAAATAATAAATAGCATAAGCTGGGGACAAGGCAGAAAAGTTCATGAAATGTTAATTTCTAATTAATCAGCAAAAAGAAAATATTCAGAAGTGGAGATGTGGCTCAAGTGGTAGAGCATGAAATAGTTGAAATAGCCAAGTGAGAGCTCAAAGTCCTGAGTTCATGTTCCAGTGGTGCTTCTCTTAATCATATATGAGTGCACATATACACACAGGACTGAAAATGTACATGGTATACACTGCCAAATACACAGCTCACTCCCTCCAGCAGCTCCTAAAACCTGTTATTAGGTTGCAGGTTTGAAGTCTATAGCAACTCCACATCTCTTAGGCACCTTATTTCAAAGAGGATTGAACAGAGGGACCAGGAAAGACTTAATTAACTAGGGCAGTATTTCTCGAGATATTTGTTGTTGACATTGCAAAAGGGACAACATATTATATTTGATTTCCCATTTTCAAAGCAGAAGGAAAGGCAATCCACAACATAGGAAACATTTCACTTTCCTTCCTATTTTCATCAATCTTGAAAGAAAGACTGGGGTGGGAACACTTAAAGTATAACTCTGCGGTTATTGAAAACCCCAAGAATGAGGAACTTCATGCATATGATGTTGAAATAACACACAATGAATTGTAGGCACTCTGAACGGCAGTGAAATTTACAACTCCTTTCCTCTGTTCCAAAATAAAAAAAGAATTTCTATCTTCCCAGCAAGTGGTCTCCAAAATAAATGCTGTTCTCACACCCATGAACAAAGAAATAACTTGGGGCAAGAAAGCACAGTGTGTTTTTATTTACAAATTATATACATCACATCACTTTACTAACATGCTGCCAAATATAAAAACTGAAAAATAAACTGTATGAGATATAAAATGCATACCGTATTAGGCATCTCAGTATTTTTCCCCACATTGCCTGACATACTGTTCCACATAATTCAAATACTGACTATGATGATGTCTCGTGCATAACTATAAATTTCTACCTCCCTAAATATCCCTTCCACACAGCTGAAAACAAAAAACTTGAAGATAATTCTTATTGCTGGCATGCCTCTTTTAGAGAGCCTAAATGGACAGAAATAAGTTGAGACCATAAATGATTCTCTCAATTTGGGTAGGTACGATACTAACTGAGTGCTTTCCAGGTGTGAGGCATTGTAATGTCTTGTGTTTAATTTTCCCCAAAACTCCATGTGGTAGATCATCTTCCCAGTTAACAGCTAAAGAAACTGAGGACTAACGTACCTTAGAATTGGCTAGTTAGAAAACAGTAGCAAACTGTGTAAGAATCCTTTCTTGACTGAATTTATCCTGGGTCCATGGCTCGCCAGAGAGAAGCTTGGATTCCCAAGCGGATCCTTAGCAACATGGGAAGGAGGGGGAAATTTGGGTTGTCTGGAGGCACAGGGAGACGTCAGGGTTCCTCTCATCTTTTGGTAGAAGCGAGGGATGCTAATATTCTGACGTGGACAGGACAGTCCAAGAACATACCCACAGTGCTGTGGAGGGAGAATCAAGAGGTATCAGAGACGAATGACGAGCCAGATATGTTCATCACAGTGCAATTTGTAATAGCTGAGTATTCCAAGACTCAATAAATTACAGTGTATCTATTTATCAGAGCTCTGTGGCTACTAGCATGACACTTTTTCAAAAGAATAACCATATGAAAAAATTCACACTTCCTATTTACATGTGCAAAAGCAATATTCACCAAAACATTCATATTCACAAGTCCTAAAAGTAATCTGGTTAGCAGGGTTGTTGTGTTAGCAAAGTATTTATATGTTTATGTATGCACATGGGAAATACTTTGGAAGACATCAGCCAAAGTTTTAATTACTATTTGTTGCTGAAGTATAGTCAAGAGTCCATATAAAATATTTTATGACAGAATCATTATAAATAGCCACACATACCACTGTAAGAAGGAAACACTCATAAGTAATATAATCTATTATCTCAAAGTCCTTATGAATTCCGTAAGGCAAAGATTTGATACCCATCTTTTCAGAATGTGTCACTGGCAGCATTTTATTTCATTTTATTTTCTGACATCAAGTTCTTTAATAATAGAAAAGAAAAGCACCAGGTGTTTCTCACCAGGTGCCTTTGCAATGGCAGCAGAGTTCACTGGTATTTTTTTCAGAGCCAGAATAGCACCTACTATTCACATGCCCTATCTTTAAAGCCTTCATTGTTTCACTATGATTCAAAAGTGAACTTACTCACTCCCGCCCACACAGCAAGAACAATACGATCACGACACTGAACTGAATAAGTGCTTGAAACTTCATGAATATTAAGTATCTCATCTCAGAATGTCTTATGAGTAGAAATCATTATGATGCTGTCTGCCATATAATTTATCATCATCATCATCATCATCATCATCATCATCATCATCGTTTGGGTTTTTGTTCTGGTACTGGTGATGGAACTCCATCACCTGAGCCACACCACCAGTCCAACATTTTGCTGGTTAATTGGAAATGAAGAATTTTCTGTTTGGACTAGCTTCAAACTGATCCTCCAGGTCTCAGCATAGTGACTAGGTAGGATTTCATATGTCAGCCACTGGTGTCTTGCTCAGAAGTCTTACTTTATTAGAACACAGTCTAACAAATGACCCTTTATTTTACTGACAAGTACCTCATTGTGACCTGGAAAAAAATACAACTAAAATGGCAGCAAACCTTCAAAAATACCATGAGATTTATATCGGCCAAAAAAATTGCTAAGAAAAAGTTTATTCCCCAATACAGATGAAAAATTTGACTTACAGTAGCAAGACAAACAACAAAAAAGAAAGAGCTGGACAAATATAAAAAGAAGATAAGAATTGTGATTTCTTTCAAAATTGTAATGATTAAATAAAATAAAATTTGCTTATTTTCATCTTCAAGGAATCCAAATGGTTTACATTGTATCTAGCATACAGACTATTACTGAATAATAACAGTTAACAATATCACAAAGTATAAAGGTTTTCAGAAACATAAAAATGTTAGAAGGTATTTCAGATACTTCTTTGATTCAAATTAGAGAAGATATATCTAATTATGACATGATATGAAAAGGAATGCTGTATAAACTAAGTAAGCAAAGATATTTGCCAGTAATATTAAAAGTAATTCCTGAATGTTTCTCAAGTATGTGAAATACAGAGAAAATCAATGCATAGCATGACAGTGCCACTTGTCAAAACAGTCTGTTAATTATCTTTATCATGCTCTTGGCAAAATAGGATACTGTTGGATAAATAACATCTTCACATAATTTAAATCCATGCTATGTTTTATTAATTTATTTTTATTTTTTTTAAATTTTATTTTTTTATTGTAATTAGTAAAAGGGTTACATGATATTTGCCAGATAGAAGGTGCATTAATTCACATACATTGATACCCATTCACATTATTAATTTAGATCCTCCGTTTACCCCAAGAGGGGGTGGAGATGATTGGCTACATCTTCTGTTGCAAATATACACAAAGCCTTATTTGCAATGGAACAAAAACACAAATTTAGAATTGGATTGACGAATGTCCAAAACCCAACTCTACTACTTCAGTGCCTGTCTTTGCACAATTTACATAATACTACTGACCTTCCGTGTCTCTATACATTAAAAATAAACAGTGCCAATAATCAGATCCCTCATAGGGTCCTGTAAGAAAAACAATGAGATATTATTTGTGAAGTTCTGGCAACACAGTAGGGATTTGATTGCTGTGAATTTTTTTTATCTCCTTCCCATTTTTACCTTTCTGTCCTTGCTTTCATACCTAGATCTTCACAAGGCAAGTTGATCTGGAGGGAAAACAGAAAGAAGGAAGAAATAAAGGGGGGGGAGAAGGGAAGGAGGAATAGAGGAAGGAATGGAGGGAGGGAGGTAAGAAGACAAAGAGGAATTCACCTTACCAGAGGCTTACACCTGTAATCCTAGCTACTCAGGAGATTGAGATCTGAAGATGGAGGTTGGAAGCTAGCATGGGACAGGAAAGTCTGTGAGACTCTTTAACCACCAAAATTCAGACGTGGAGCTGTGGCTCAAGGGGTAGAACTACAAGGAACAGAGCTAGGTCCCTAAGTTTATATCCTAGTGCCAGCACCAAAACAAAGAAACTCACCTTAAATTCAAAGAATGTTCTAGGGAAAAGGAACTGTAAACAGCAACAGGCTCAAATCCCCTGATTATACAGATTGTGAAACTGAGACCACATCAGGATCATTCTATAGAAACATGCATGTGCAGGGACCATTTCCTCTTATCCTCCAGAAATGTCTAAAACTAGAGGCCATTGGGGAAAAAAACCCTTCAACTTCCAGGGCTCAAAGGGCTGATTGTTCCATGGCCACAAAGTTCCCTTTTACCCAGTTTATACAAGATGTGGAAGGTGGTAAACTAGGAGTTAAAAAAAATAAGCAACATTTCTTTTCTGGACTGTCCTATGTCCTTGTGAGAATTGCATAAACAAGCTTGAGGAGTGACTGCAGAGAACACCCCTTGGACACAGCACAAGGGCTCCACCTTCAACCCCAGAATGAAGAGGAACTTTTCAAAAATGCTATCTGAATCTTAAAAAAGCAGATCAGAAATGCAGTCTCTTCTTACAAAACGTGAACCATACAACATTTCACTTTGCAAGCTTTCAGCCCAAGAATTTTATTCTCCACTGGTGAAATCACACAGGTAAAATTTTAAAACAGGGTTTTAAAAAAACTATTGCATTTCCTTTTAAGTTCTTCATCATTCATGCTGCTGTGTCATTTTCTTTATAGTTGCAACAGAAGCTGATGACCTCTTGCATTCTAATTCTCCTAGAGCTTCACTCCAGTGGACTTAGGGTTTTGCAACAAAGAAAAAGGTTAATCTTTGCTCAGTAGATCTAGTCATAAATTATTCTTTATATTCCAATAAATACTTGGCAGTTTGGGGAAGAGAAACTTCAATCATGACAAAAGAAAATAAAATTCAGTGCTATTCAGAGCCATTACTTAGACTTTGAAGATTAGTTTTTACCAATCACATTGGTGAGTGATATAGTTTATATTAAAAACCACATAAAATATTCTCTTAATTAACAGAGTAAAACTCCCAAATATAGGTTAACTCCTATTTGTAGGTTTATATATTTATAGGTTTACATATTTATAGATTTATATATTTATAGGTTAACTCAAATTTATTCACTTTTTCAATTATTTTTCAAATTAGGTTTATCATTCAGTTTGAAGCTTTCTTCTGCTTTTTATATAATAAAAATTAGTTTTAAAAAACTTCATTTAATTTAATAAAATTCCAACTCAAAATTATTTCATTAGCTGAGTAAATTTTTTTTAATATTTCAAACAATCTTTAGTTATTTAAGAAATGTTACATCATATTTTGTGTGTCTTTTTTTAGGACATGTTTTCTTGAGTATTTTCTGCTTTTTTTTTAATTTGTTTTTTTTATTGTAATTAGTAAAAGGGATACATGATATTTGCCAGATATAAAGTGCATTAATTCACATACATTGATACCCTTTCACATGTCTTGGTACCCATATCCCCCCACACACCCCGCACCCGTCTTGGTTTTCCCCCCTTCCCTATCAAATTTCAAATATCCAAATACAAATAAATTCAATAAATCAGATAACAAGGTGAGATACTATACCAATATGAGATAACCAAGGGCAGCAAAGGAGATGAGAGACAACATAGTACATTAAGGACAAAAATAATTCATTACATGTCTTTTGTTTCACTATCCTGGAGGTCCTTTCAATTAGCTTCACATTATATGTCCTTATGTATCAAGAGTTTGCTCTATTGCAGATCTCTGCTAGTAGAGCCCAAGGTTTCTACTGATTATGACGAATGAGGGAAACCATTGAGCCTAAGTTCCTTTGAGTCTGGCTTACTTCACTTAATATGATTTTTTCTAAGTCTTTCCATTTCCTAACAAATGGGGCGATGTCATTCTTTCTGACAGCAGCATAGAATTCCATTGTGTACAAATACCACAACTTGTTGATCCACTCATCAACTGAGGGACATCTAGGTTGGTTCCATATCTTTGCTATGGTGAATAGTGCTGCAATGAACATGGTTGTGCTAGTGGGTTTAGTATGTCCTTGTTTCTGGGTACTTGGGTAAATGCCAAGTAGTGGAATTGCTGGGTCATGAGGGAGTTCTATGTTTAGCCTTTTGAGGCACTGCCACACTGCTTTCCATAGTGGTTGAACGAGTTTGCACTGCCACCAACAGTGTAGTAGTGATCCCTCCTGGCCACATCCCCTCCAGCATCTGTTGTCATTCGTTTTCCTGTTCCTGGCCATTCTAGCTGGAGTGAGGTGGAATCTTAGAGTTGTTTTGATTTGCATTTCTTTTATGACCAGAGATGTTGAGCATTTCTTCATGTATTTATAGGCCATTTTTGTTTCTTCTTCAGAGAAGACTCTCTTTAAGTCTTTGGCCCATTTTTTAATGGGATGGTTGTTACTTTGGAGGTTAGTTTTGGAGTGATTCAATTTTTTGAGTTGTTGATATATTTTAGATATGAGGCCTTTGTCCGTTGTTTGGTTGGTGAAGATCTTCTCCCACTCTGTAGGCTTCCTGATTAGTTTACTAGCTATATCCGTTGCCATACAAAAGCTCCGCAGTTTAATGCAGTACCACTTATCCAGCCTTTCTCTGATTTGTTGTGATTCTTGGTCCTTATTAAGAAAGTTTCGACCTGTGCCAAGGAGGCCTAGTGTATCTCCTATTCCTTCCTGTACAGTTTTCAGTGTGGCAGCTTTTACGTCCAGGTCTTTGATCCATTTGGAGTTAATTCTAGTGCAAGGTGACAAAGAAGGATCCAGCTTTAGTTTTCTGCAGGTGCTTAACCAGTTCTGCCAGCACAACTTGTTGAACAGGCTGTCTTTCTTCCATTCTATTTTTTTGGCTTCCTTGACAAAGATTGGGTGGCCATAGGTCTGTGGTTTAATATCTGGGTCCTCAGTTCTATTCCATTAGTCTTCAGGCCTGTTCTTGTGCCAGTACCAAGCTGTTTTGAGAATTATAGCTCTGTAATAGAGTCTAAAGTATGGAATTGAAATTCCTCCAGCGCTGTTCTTTCTGCTAAGAAGTGGTTTTGCTATACAGGGTCTTTTATTATTCCATATGAAATTTTGGATTGCCTCTTCTATTTCTTTAAAGAATGACATTGGGATGTTGACGGGTATTGCATTGAATTTGTAGATAGCTCTTGGCAAGATTGTCATTTTCACAATGTTGATTCTTCCAATCCAGGAGCATGGGAGGTTTTTCCATTTCCTTAGTTGTGCTTTAATTTCCTTTTTTAGGGTTTTAACGTTTTCGTCAAAAAGGTCTTTTACATTCTTAGTTAAGCTAATACCTAGGTACTTTATTTTCTTTGAGGCTATTGTGAAAGGAGTTTCTTTCCTGATTATTGCCTCGTTCCTCTCACTGTTGGCATAAAGGAAGGCAGTTGATTTTTGAGGGTTGATTTTATAGCCTGCTAGTCTTCCAAAGCTTTGAATCAGCTCAAGGAGCTTGGGAGTAGAGTCTATAGGATTCTTTAAATACAGAATCATATCATCTGCAAAGAGGGATAGTTTTATTTCCTCTTTCCCTACTTGGATCCCCTTTATGCTTGCTTCTTGCATTATTGCACTGGCTAGGAATTCTAGTACTATGTTAAAGAGGAGTGGGGAGAGTGGGCATCCTTGTCTCGTTCCTGATTTTAGAGGGAATGGCTTTAGATTTTCACCATTACGTGTAATACTAGCAGTAGGTTTCTCATACACAGCCTTTATTACATTGAGGAATGTTCCATGGATTCCTAGTTTCTCCAGAGCTTTTAACATAAAGGGGTGTTGGATCTTGTCAAATGCCTTTTCCGCGTCTATTGAGACAATCATGTGATTTTTGTCCTTGCTCCTGTTGATGTGTTGAATTATATTAATTGATTTGCGTATGTTGAACCAGCTTTGCCTCCCTGTGATGAATCCAGTTTGATCATAGTGTATAATTTTTTTGATGAGTTGTTGTAGACGGTTGGCCAGCATTTTGTTGAGAAGTTTTGCATTGATGTTCATTAAAGATATAGGTCTATACTTCTCTTTCTTTGATGAATCTCTTTCTGGTTTGGGGATGAGGGTTATACTGGCTTCATAGAATGAGTTTGGTAAGGAACCTTCATTTTCAATTTCATTGAAGAGCTTGAGGAGTATTGGTGTGAGCTCTGCTTTGAAGACCTTATAGAATTCAGCTGTGAATCCATCTGGCCCTGGGCTTTTCTTAGGTGGAAGTTCTCTAATTGCCATTTCTATTTCAGAGCTTGAAATAGGCCTGTTGAGTTGGCTTAGTTCTTCTTGATACTCTAAATGTCTCACCTTAAGCAATTAGAGAAAATTTTTTTTAAATTTATTAACATTGATTTTTAAATCATATTTCAAATGACATGTTTAACAAACCAGTATTCAAGAAAGGAATCTCTATATACAATCACTGGTGTAGAGAGCCATTGCAATCGCCATTACAAGATGGCGCTGACATCCGCCTCCGTGGTTGCTTTTCTGAGTTGTTTATCTAAAAGTGTCCAGGAAGAAATTTGACTGTTCATGCCCTTAATGCGTGATCGGAAGTATGCATGTAGCCATATTGCTGTGTGTCCGGAGTGTGCTGGAGATATACTGTAGTTGATTGGATGTTAGTGTTAAGGAAATAATTGTGATTGGTTGATAGGCCTATTTAAGGTCTATGTTTGAGGAAGTTGGGGTCGACCCAGCATGGCTGTACTAGCTTGCTGAATAAACTGCTGCTCGAGAAGAAGTTATCTTTGTCGTGTCCTTCCTTGCCGGCCGAGGGAGTCGCGACACACTGGCACTTAGTTTTTAGAACATAATCAAAATTAGGGTAAGGGTTCATATATCGTAGATACATATTATTATGTAATAAAACATTATGTCTATAGAATCATAGGTTTTTATATCTATGTAGTTGTGTTTATCTCCAATATCATGTCCATAGCATTGGGTATACAACTATTGAGTCTTTACTCTTGTACTGTTTGGATCTAATAGCCACATATTGAGGATACCATGCGCCTTTTGTTCCTTTGTTCTTGACTTGTCTCTGAGTAAAAATCTTTTATCAATTTTAAAATACTGTGTAACAAAATAAAATTCCAAGCTACTGAAATACAAGTAACATTTCTTGATGCTTAAATAGATAGCTTGTGCAAAAACATAAGCTACTGCTAGAAAAAGCCAGAGGGTTATCAAGGAGTATTGTTTATTGTTTTTCTCCGCCCTGCTGAGCTCTTCTCAAAACCTCTACTAAAGGCTGTTCAACCCTTAGATTCTGAGTGCTTTTAGAAGGTCTCAAGTACATTTTCTCACTGCAATTTATTATTAGTTCTGACCTTCAAAAGACTTTCGCAAGCAGGATGTAGCCCAAGAAAATAATGGGGGAAAAAAGCAAACTGGTCTTCAGCATTACTTATATAATTTTCTTCAGGATTTGCTAGTCAAAGCTCTCACCCAAATTTCTGTTTATCTAGAATCCTGTTCACTGTTTAGGTCATTGCTCTGGTTGAGATTAGTCTAAGAAAGTGGTTTGGGGCCATGACTCAATACTTGTAATGTACTTGAGCATGGAAGCCTCCCAGCAATCCTGCTAAGAGCAGGTATACAGCCTCTCAATTACTCAAATTTCTTCATTCATAAAATGGGAGGGGGAATAAGCTAGCAAACTATTTCAGAAACAGAGAAACTACTTAAAATTACTTCCCAAGGAAAAGTCTGATGAAATCTACTCTGTAAATAGCTATTTGAAGGAGTTTAGACTCACTCATGATGGGCCTGTTTCCAGGTACAGTAAGTTTCTATACATCACACAGAAGCAGAAACTTGAGACTTTGTCATAGTTCAAGCTGAAAGAAGATATTTCTGAGGGCTATTAATTCCATTTCTCAGGTGACTATCCCTATATTCAAAATACCTTGAATAAAAATGGCCATCTGTATCTGGAAAGTTTTATTTTCCCCTCAGAATCCACTGGATATGGCAGCTGCTTATTTACTGCACAGCTCTGGCTTTGCAATGCAGATCTGATGATCTGTTAACACCTAAGTTTCAGCTTCTCTCAGAGGAAAAATATCACACTACCACAGTCTCCTTAAATTCACCTTGTTTTGAATAGGTGCTGAAAATAGTATTCCTCACCTTTATTTGTCAACTAATGAGAGAATTCTTATGATTAGAAGGTGGAGGAATTATTTATACTTGCAGAAGGTGTTAAGTAGTTTTCCCAATGGCAGTAATTTCCATTTTTAGGACTGTTCTTTCACAACATTTTCCTTGCAAATGCATTTTTGATCTTTACTTGCATTCTTTATTGCTTTGTTTTAAATTAATCATTCTTTTTTAAAAAAAATTATGTGGACTACTTTTCAAAACAATGGAATGCCCACAAGCAGGGAGTTATGCTACGGTTTTACTGATAAGTAAAATGAGGTGAACATGGTACCTTCTACATTTCTGTAGCCAAATATAGGTCATAAGAATACCTAGAGGTTTATTTTGCATTTTCCAGTGTAGAGACAAATTTCAAAGGACTGATGCAAGAAGAGATTCAGAAACAACAATTATTAGGTAAGTTAAATAGCCCCGTCACACTTAGACTTTAGCAGCTGAGTACAAATAACTTCTAATAGAACATGATAGAGTAACAATTAGTCATTTTGCCTAAATAAACAAGTGGAATAAAATTTAATACTCATGAATGCTGAATCTATAGAAATGACACCTGTTTCAAAATGGTTTGGCTAGTAACATTTATATTGAGACCTGTTTTTGCAAGCTACTTTAATTGTTCTTAGACTGTTTTGAGGAAGGTGTACCATAGTCTCCAGTATCCAAACCCTTCCTTCTTTATAGAGTACATTGGTATTCTTACTGGCTTGATAATCTAGTCCTGGGTTCCATATGCTGTGTCCTTTCAGCCATTTATCTCATCTACTGAATCTGGGTGGGGCCTCAGGGCCCAAGGGAGAGCAGACATCATGGTAAGGAAGCAAGCTACTTGGAAGTCTGTTCTCGCTGTGGGGGTAACAGAAGCAATCAATCATCCCAGGAGGTTTAGAAAGGTACTTGAGGACTCTTGTTGATATAAAGTTTCTTGGAATGAAAAAACAAGTCTACAATATTTAAGCACTGAATCTATTTCCAGAGAAAAGTTGGTATGGCAAAGGAACATAATGTATTCTTAATTGGAGCCAAACTTCTTA
Organism: Megascapheus bottae; assembly: GCF_031878675.1. Lineage (NCBI taxonomy): Eukaryota > Metazoa > Chordata > Mammalia > Rodentia > Geomyidae > Megascapheus > Megascapheus bottae. The sequence goes on from NC_143526.1 coordinate 934,501, forward strand.
TCTCATCATTTTAGTACACATCTAAAACAGATTCCTATTATACACAGAGACAGTTTAAAGGGTATTTTAGCCAGTAAACACTAACTCCTCACAAAAACTCTATTTTCAGCAGCTTGCTAGGATTATATCATTTACCAAGAGGCCTTGAGGAGTTCTGTAACTGAGTACTCTGTGGGAGACAACCAATCAATAGCAAATGCAGTGCTCCGCTCACTCCTCCACAAGTCTATTAGCAGTCCCGAGTCATTTCAAACTCATAGTATTTACTGAGCTTCTAATTACTGCTCATGATTTGTGGCCACAAATTTCTGTCAAAGCACATTTCCTCCATCAACCATTATAGGTATCTTTATGATGGGCCTGGTGGTTCACACCTGTAATCCTAGATACTCAACCTTCTCTCACTGAGCATAAGAAGTAGACTTGAAGCATTTTTTTCAGAAGCAGAATGTACAGTTATTCCCCTCTCTGAGCAAAGTCTTGCCCAACCAAAACATTTTCAGCCTCTCTTATTATGAAGCTTTCTGTTAAGGATTTTGTGGGGGGAGAGGAGTCAAAATGTGTCATACACAACCACTGCAGTATTCACTTTTGAATACTCAGAAATGTTGAATTTCTCCTTTTAGGCTAAAAACACTTTTCCCCTTATTTGGACATTATGTTATTTAAAATGCAGTAATTTAAACAAGAGAAACACAACTCAAATTTACTTTACATAAAGAAGAAAGTTTACAGCTCATGTCCTGGAACGACAGTAGGTTGGGATATGATTTCCCAAAAGGTCAATAATGTCTCACAGTTTTGACAGTTTTCTCATTATCTTGCATTTCTCCTCCTCGTTCTATTTATTCTTTGGAACCCTCTACTACACCATCCTAACAAGCTTCTAACAGCAATTCCCTTTGAAATAAAGACAACTGCCTCCCAAAAGTTTGATGAGAGACTCTGGAAGTTAACTTGTTGCCCCCGATAAGGCAATAAGTCAAACTCAATCATTTTGATCAAATTTTTTATTCATATTCCTGTACCATTACATCAATGTGTGGTACTAGTTTTAAGTCCTGGACCATTAGGGATATTGTTTTTTCTATCTAAACATTTACCCATATCAATAAATTCTAATCTGCTTTGGTTGTTTTTGACAGACACAAATAAAATGACTTTCAAAATTATATTACTACTTGATTTGTAAAATGTAGTATATTATCCATCACAAAACAGTACTCTACATAATCAACAGTTAACTAAAATATGGCCAGGCACATGCTCATGCCAATAATCCTAGCTACCCAAGAAGCTCACATATGAGGACAGGAGCTCAAAGCTAGCACGGGCAGGAAAGCCCAGGAAATTCTTATCTCCAATTTGCCACCAAGAAATCAAAGGCAGAGCTGTTATACAAGTGGCTGAGTATTAACATCAAGTGAAAAATCTAGTGGATAGCAGCCTGACATCAGTTCAAGGCCCAGATACTGGCATACATTTACAAAAAGTTAATTAAAATATAATGAATCAATATCAAACCATGTAATCATAATTCAAACTATATTTGCTTCCCTGACTTTTCCAGATATGATGAAGTTTGAATATTCTCCACATAGTCACACTGTTTGAGAGAGCTAATAAGCAAAGCAATATCACTGAAAACTTTTGTGCAAAAGTTTCAAGCCTAATATTCATTTATTTAAAATGTTTGAGAACGTTTGCATAGAAAATCTTGACAAATTAAAAAAAATATTATTTGGTTTTACCCCAGTTTCTCAAAACTCCTTATATTCGATAGCAGAAGAAATGGAACGGTACAGCATTAACTTATGCACATATCAGCTGTTTCTATCTTAACTAGGAAGCACTGTTTCATCTCTTATCAGACACAAAATGGATTGAAAGTTAATTGGAAAAGTATTTCAGAAGAAAAGTGGTAGAGAAAGGTCTAATAGGTTTTTCAAGATGTAAAGATTCATATTTTTATGTTGGAAAGGATACCAAACCAGAGAAAAGTTTCTAGTTAAGAACACAGTGAATATTTTTAATGTATGAAAAACCTAGCTACAATAGAGCAAAATAATAATAATAGTAATAATAGTAATAATAATAATAATAATAATAAATCTACAGTTCCACTATACCTAGCAGGTCATGAAATATTTGTGATAAGCTTGAACAACCACTTTTTCATGAACTTAATAATTTTTTCTTTTCTTTTCTTTTCTGGTTAGTCTCGGGTCTTGAACTCTGGATCTGGGCGCTGTCCCTGAGGTCTTCATCTCAAGGCTAGTGCTCTACTCCTTGTCTCACCAAATAAAGGTTATACCCTTTATTTTAAAAGCTATGCCTTTTCAAATTAACATTAAAACTTATACCACTTCTGCTTTTCTGGTGGTTAATTGGAGATAAGACTCACAGACTTTCATGCCCAGGCTGGCTTTGAACTACAATACTCAGACCTCAGTCTTCTGAGTGGCTAGGATTACAGGTGTGGGTCACTGGCTCCTGTCTTAATCTTTTTTGCTAAGTACTCACTTTGTTTTCAGATGAGGGACTGCTTTCCCAAGAGCCCTCTTTTTCTATTGATATCATCTCAAAAACCTTCTTTTCAGTCACCATCTGTGGCTGCCTGCCTAGATATTATATATTCTTCCTGACCCCTGGAACTTGATCTGCATATTTTATCATTGTGCATATAGTAGTTGTGTAGTTCTTTTTTTTGCCATCATGGGCTTGAGCTCAGGGCCTGGGCACTGTCCTTGGACTTTCTCAAGGCTCAGCACTCTACCACTTGAGCCTCAGCACCACTTCCAGCTTTTTTCTATGTATGTGGTACCAGGGAATTGAACCCTGGTCTTCGTGCATGCTAGGCAAGCACTCTGCCACTAGGCCCCAGTAGTTGTTCTTCTTTATCAATACTGGAAGATTCTGATGACTCAGATACATCGGAGACATTTTTTGTAGCCCCTATAATACAACTATCTGCACTAAGATGTTCTGAATACATCTGAACACACACTCTGAAATCTAAAGAAAGGCCATGCATTTTGATTTAATAATCCTGAATTCCAACAACTAGGACCAGTCAGAATTATTCTGGACTGGTATCCTTAAATTCAGTTGTTATGATAAAACAAAATACTGGACTATTTAAAACTATTGTCAAAAATCTCATTCAGTGGGGTAAAAGATAAGTCATCAAGACAAATTGAAATACATATTTCAAGACCATGAAAAGGAGACTAATCTGAAATGGAAAGACTTAGAAAAAATCATATTAAGTGAAGTAAGCCAGACTCAAAGGAACTTAGGCTCAATGGTTTCCCTCATTCGTCATAATCAGTAGAAACCTTGGGCTCTACTAGCAGAGATTTGCAATAGAGCAAAATCTTGATACATAAGGACATATAATGTGAAGCTAATTGAAAGGACCTCCAGGATAGTGAAACAAAAGCCATATAATGAATGATCGTTGTCCTTAATGTACTATGTTGTCTCTCATCTCCTTTGCTGTCCCTTGGTTATCTCATATTGGTATAGTATCTCACTTTGTTATCTGATATATTGAATTTATTTGTATTTGAATATTTGAAATTTGATAGGGAAGGGGGGAAAACCAAGACGGATGGGGGGTGTGGGGGGGAGGGAAACGGGTACCAAGACATGTGAAAGGGTATCAATGTATGTGAATGAATGCACCTTCTATCTGGCAAATATCATGTAACCCTTTTACTAATTACAATAAAAAAAACAATGCAGCCTTTAAAGATGCTACTAAAGTGTGAAACCATGATATAACAAGCCAAAAAGCTTTCTTTCTTTAGTTTCTATCTGTATGATTTTCTTCTCAACATCTAAACATTTTCTGAATATATAAATAGAACTTTTTAAAGTAGAGGCAAATTCATAGCAGATGTTAGCACTGGATGAATACAATAGGTTTGAGTAAAAACCAGAGTGCTCCGTATTTTAGGACATCTGCACATCTTCCATCTCAGCTTCTTCTGAACATGCTTGGATCATGCTATGACCCTTACATGGCTTTTCTAAGACAGTCAGAATTAGAGGCTTCTGGAACCTGATGTATTCAATGAATGTGTGTGTGTGTGTGTGTGTGTGTGTGTGTGTGTGTGTGTGTGTGTGTGTGTGGCAGGGAGGACGGGGCAAGGGACAATACTGGGACTTGAACTCAGGGCCTAAATGCTGAACCTTAGCTTTTTCACTCAAAGCTGACACTCTACACTTGAGCCAGAGCTGCACTTTTGGCTTTTTATGGTTAATTGGAAATACGATTCCCATGGTCTTTGAAGCTTGGGCTGGCTTTAAACTGCAAATAAATTAGGCTCCAGAGTAGCTAAAATTTCAGGTATGAGACACTGGTGCCCAGCCGCAGTGAAATTTTTATATAAGAAAATGTAAACCATTAACATATAAGCAGATATAAAGAATTTGTGTTGTTAGAGATTTCTTCTATGATTTAGCTGGTATTAGTTCAAATCATTCTTGTCATATCTAAATTAGTCAGCACATATTTTCCTGTCCATAACCAAGTTCCCAGTTCCATTAATCTTTCTAACAAGGTTTGAGACTATATAGGACAGAGCCCCTGCTGCCTAATCAATAAGGTGTCAGGGAGAAAACTAGACTCCCAATTGAAGTTTACAATAAACCAGCATGAAGTGGAGTCTCTGGAAGAATCACTTGAGTTTGGGACTATGTTGAGCCCAAAGCCTCAGTAAGCCACAGAAAGAAGACTTGTGGGGGAATTGACAAAAATTAACTTCACTTAGGGCACAAAGAAGAGATCATTACTGGAACTCTGATGACACAGTAACTTCCAGAGATCTAGAACACTCTCTGAACCATCACTGTTTCCTCCACTGCTCATCACTGTGGCATACGCTGTATCCCTGACACTATCAATATATGCTTGCATGTGCCCATCTTCATATGAACAAAGCAGGTGAATGAAGGGTATTAACTATGGTGCACGTGGACGGCACACTGGTAAGGCATCTAATGGAATTAGGTGGGTTATTCACATTGCTCATTGAGGATCAATATTTCCACTGCAAACAACAAGCAAACTTGACTAAAATATAAAATGACTTACGTCTGGAAAGCACTGGGGAGATTCCAAGGTGTTAAGAATTTGAGAACCAAGATCAAGGAGAGAGAGAAAGGATAAAAGCAAGAGACCTAAATACCAAATCACCACATGGAATGTACAAGTTCTAACATACAAGGTGAAAATAAAATCATGGGGTAGTTGCTAAGAGATGGAGTAGGTAGATCCACTTTTAAGCTTTGTCACCAAGTTTATAAAACAAACTTTGACAGTCATAAAAGAGGACACGGGTATTTTCTGCATGATTTTACTGATGGTAAGGCTCTACTTTGCATAAAAATGTTGAAAGAAAGCAACATTTGATCGTTGGCAAGTGGCATGCAGAGATGGAGAAACTTGAGAATACATATACCATACTAGCAACACTCTCCTTTTTGAGAAGTGATTTTTAGAAGTGCCCTTAAGATAACAGTCCAATAAGTCACATTTTTATTAGTATTTGATATGTATTTTTGTGTAAATACAACATATGTATGCAAATACATATGTATGTAAATACGATAAAAATTTGGCTATATCTAGTATCGGTAACATTACTCCATTTATGAGGCAGCACTGTCATGATGTAATGACTTTCTAAAGGACTCACCTCAACACAGCAATGAAATTCCAAAAGGGTATAGAGGAGTCATTCCACCTGCGAACATCCTGCCCTGGATCCTCCACAGTTCATGTCTAATTCATGTCTTCTGCAAACACAATATACATCCATTCTATACTCCATAGCTCCCAACATCCTCACGTATTCCAACAGCAACTCAACAGCAACTCACAGGTCCAAACTCTCAGCTAAATCAGACATAACTAGACCTAAAACATGATTCATCCTGAGGCAAATTCTGTCTAGCTAGGATGTTTTAAATCAAAGTGTTAAGGTTAAGTGCTTCTCAAACACAGTGGAAGGGCATACATCAAAAAAGAAATGGACAACAGGACCCACGTAAATTCACACAGGGAAAGCAACATTAGACCCTAAACTCTCTATACCAGTTCTCTGCATGTGTTCTCTATTGGACACACAGTGGTGGTTGACACCACAAAGCCTTTGGCAACCCTGCTTCTTTGGCTTTGTAAGTTCATCTATCATATATTTTTCTTCCACAAAGCTCTAAAGCAGAGAGAGACTGCCGAGAGGATGGGTTTTACTCCATCTTCCAGGAAATTGTTCTCCATTTACACCATAGATTGGCTAACTATACTTCCATCAGCATTCTGTCAAATTACCTAAGCACTCTTCTTAGAGGATTCAGACTTTCTCTACAGCACCCTTCTTTCTCCCAATCCTCACCAGCACAAACTCAATATTTTGCTAGTGACAATACTGGGTTTCTGGCCTGCTCTTCCAAATTCTTCTGGTTTTTATCCAGCTTCAAAGCTGCTTCCACATGTTCAACTATTTGCTATAGTGATAGTCTCACTTTTCAATTTCTTTTTTAGTCTGTTTTGTGATGCAGTCGCTATACCACAGACTGGGTCAATCATAATCAGTAGAAGTTTATTTTTTTGTCTCACAGTTCTGGAGACTGGGAAGTCTGAGATTGAGAGACTGCATCTGGGAGGTGCTTCGTGCTATGTCTAAAAAGACAGCAGGACAAACACAAAGTATGATAGAGAGAAGAAAAAAGCTCAAAGAAATTCACCTTTTTTTGAGAGACTTTTGAGAGTTAGAAAAGCCTACAAACCATAACAAACAATCTATTCTAAACATGGCAGTTGTAGCTGAACATCTTTGATATTTTCTCCAGTTTCTTACTAATTTAAAACACTTTGTAGTCTGTGAGCTGGGAGTTGTAAACCTTAAAAAGGTTGTATTATCAAACATTTAAAACAAATGTAGAAAAATTCATATGTAAAATCTTAATTAAAAACACATAAGAGGTAGAATACTAATTTATAGGAGCTATTTCCAACAAAGAAATAATCTATAACTAAGTTTCAAACATGATTATGAACATAGATCACCATTTTAAAATATGTCTGGATTGAAAGAATGCCACGGTTTATAAAACTGTAATACTTCTGGTGAGATGATTTTTATGGCTAAGTAAAACAAAAGGTAAGATTTTAAGCAAAAATTTCATATCAATCAAACTGTTTTACTTTATTTATTTTTTTATTTTTTTATTGTAATTAATAAAAGGGTTACATGATATTTGCCAGATAGAAGGTGCATTAATTCACATACATCAATACCCTTTCACATGTCTTGGTACCCATTATCTTCCCACCCCCTATCTTGGTTTTCCCCCCTTCCCTATCAAATTTCAAATAACCAAATACAAATAAATTCAATATATCAGATAACAAAGTGAGATACTGTAACAATATGAGTTACCCAAGGGACAGCAAAGGAGATGAAAGATAACATAGTAGATTAAGGACAACAATCATTCGTTATATGGCTTTTGTTTAATCATTATAATATTTATCATCTAAGCAGAAGTGCATCTTGTGTATTGGAAACGGCAGCATCAAATTGTTGAATTATTTTTTTTTAAATTTTTTTTTAATTTTTTATTGTAATTAGTAAAAGGGTTACATGATATTTGCCAGATAGAAGGTGCATTAATTCACATACATTGATACCCTTTCACATGTCTTGGTACCCGTTTCCCTCCCCCCCCACACCCCCCACCTGTCTTGGTTTCCCCCCCTTCCCTATCAAATTTCAAATATCCAAATACAAATAAATTCGATATATCAGATAACAAAGTGAGATACTATACCAATATGAGATAACCAAGGGACAGCAAAGGAGATGAGAGACAACACAGTACATTATATGGCTTTTGTTTCACAATCACATGATTGTCTCAATAGATGCGGAAAAGGCATTTGACAAGATCCAACACCCCTTTATGTTAAAAGCTCTGGAGAATCTAGGAATCCATGGAACATTCCTCAATGTAATAAAGGCTGTGTATGAGAAACCCACAGCTAGTATTACACTTAATGGTGAAATTCTAAAGCCATTCCCTCTTAAATCAGGAACGAGACAAGGATGTCCACTCTCTCCACTCCTCTTGAACATAGTACTAGAATTCCTAGCCAGTGCAATAAGGCAAGAAGCAAGCATAAAGGGGATCCAAGTAGGGAAAGAGGAAATAAAATTATCCCTCTTGGCAGATGACATGATTCTTTATTTAAAGAATCCTATAGACTCTACTCCCAAGATCCTAGAGCTGATCCAAAACTTTGGAAGTGTAGCAGGCTATAAAATCAACCCTCAAAAAGCAACTGCCTTCCTTTATGCCAACAGTGAGAGGAACGAGGCAATAATCAGGAAAGCAACTCCTTTCACAATAGCCTCAAAGAAAATAAAGTACCTAGGAATTAGCTTAACTAAGAATGTAAAGGACCTTTTGGACGAAAAGTTTAAAACCCTAAAAAAGGAAATTAAAGCAGAACTAAGGAAATGGAAAAACCTCCCATGCTCCTGGATTGGAAGAATCAACATTGTGAAAATGACAATCTTGCCAAGAGCTATCTACAAATTCAATACAATACCCATCAACATCCCAATGTCATTCTTTAAAGAAATGGAATTATTTCTTAACGCTGCCTCTAACTTCCTTTACGTAGCAGCAATAGATTTTGTTTTGATCTTGATTTTTTTAGTGATTCAGTCCATATAGAGAATTAATAATTAATCTGGTCCTAATATCAATAGCCTGTGAAATACTAAATTAACTGACATTCCGGATTATTAATTACTGTTTTCCAAGTTAGCATTGATCTTTTCATGGTTGGCTATGGCGCACATTAGATATCTATAAGCAGCTCCAACAGCAACTGGGACATTGTAGGGTGCTCAATAATGTTTTATTGTTTTTGGTCGTGGGACCTGAACTCTGGGTCTCGGCATTGGCCCTGAGCTCTTCAGCCCATAGCTACCACCCTACATCTTGAGCCACAGCACCACTTCCTGCTCAATGAATTTTTGTTATTATTTTAGGAACCAGAATTGGCCACCACACAATAGAAAAATTATTGCTCACAAACATCACATTAATATATAAAAGAGAATGGCTATTAATATCTTTGAAATACATTGTGAAAATATGGCAAGAAAATAAAAAGGTAGCTTGTTAATGATAATCACACTGATAAGACTTATTATTCCTTGTATATTCTACATATGTTCATTCAGCAGGTTTCTCATGTTGAGTACAACAGACTACATAAAGGTAAAGCAAAAAGTAATTCTTGTCCTATAGGATTTAGTCTAGAAAGAGAAACAGAAATCTTATTATACAGGTGAAATTTGTTTTTGTAGAGCTCATTGTGAGACCACCAGTAAAAATGCCTACTTAGTTTGAGGATAACTATGTACATGTTAAGACTTGAAGGAAGAGTATAAGGGTAGGGCAATAATCTCTGCCATGAAAGAAGAACCCCATACTTGGAGTTTGCAGTACATACAGAAATCTACATAATAGTTCAAGGTAGCTTTCAGGAAGGAGAAACTACCAGAATAAATGAAGCTCATACCACTGAGAAAATCTGAAAAGGTTCTCAGTAAATTTGTGAGACCTACATACATACACAGTTACTTATTTGAAATGTAAATATAATTGAGCGTGCTATATTGATTTTTAAATCCGTATTCCCAGTGATCACATAAGTCCTGAGTAGAAAGTATATCAGAAGAAAAATCACAATTGAAAACATGAGAAAGGGTAGTAATGTTTGTGAAGTAATATATCTTCTATCTGGCAAATATAATATAACCCTTCTATTAATGACAATAAAAATACCTTAAAAAAGAAAATTTACATTTTCAGACAGTATTTGTGGAGCACTATATTTCTGCTTTTGTTAGCTCCAATTTCTACAGGCAGATCTACATATGAACATTCCTGGACAGTCTTCACTTTAAAATGTTGATTCAGTACCCAAGTAATTTTAACTCCCTTAGTCCATAGGCTATGGGAGTGAAATCACAATTTCAACAAGTGCTGGAGGCCTAGGATGTATAGGTATAGGTACCAGAATACACCTAGACAGCTTTATCATATCCATGTTCCTCCATAATGCCTAATATTCTCTGTGTGATCCATTCTTATACTAGAACTGTTACTCTTCAAAAACCTCAAGGTGTTCAAGGAAGAATTGAGCTTCTTTCCCAAAAGAAATGCCAGTTCCTTAATAGCAGGGTATATACCTCAGATTATATCTTAACCTTTCACCATTACAATTGTAATTATAATTAACTTTTGTTGAGTTTTTGTTGAAGGCCCTGTTAAAAAGAGACTTAAATAAATTAGAGATCTAATTAAATTCGACAGTTCAGTAACTATTTCTTAAATGCTTTCCTCTCCCACATTTTTTACATTTTAAATATATTTTTTCTAATTAATAGAAGGGTTACATTATATTCACCAGATAGAAGGTGAATTACTTCACATACATTGATACCCTTTCTCATGTCTTGTTCCCCATTTCCCTCCCTCCATCCTCGCCACTCATCTTGTTTTCCCCCCTTCCCTATCCTATTTCAAATAACCAAATAAACATATACAATATATCAGATACAAGGTAAAATACCGTTACAATATGAGGTAACCAACTCTCCCACAATTTTTTTGCCAGTCCTGGCTCAAGCTCAGGGCCTGAGGACTGTCCCTGGACTTTCTCAAGGCTAGAACTCTTCCACTTGAGCCTCAGCACCACTCCTGACTTTTAACTATATGGTACCAAGGAATCGAACCCGGGTCTTCATGTATGCTAGTCAAGCACTCTACCACTACGCCAAACTCCCAGTCCACTCCCACAATTTTTATAGTTAATTTTCAACATAGCATCTAGTGAGTATCACCAATACATTTGTTCACCCTGTGTCCCACCATTTCAGTGCCCCTCTCCCTCCCCCAAATAGATAACATATATACCAGACAAAAGGTACAGAAATCACAAGTGGTGGCAAAGGAGAAAACAGACAAACATCAAAAAGACAAAAGGCAAAAATCAAAAGGCAAACAGCAAAAACCAAAGTCTTATCTCCATTTCTTGTAGTTCATTTCAATAAATCGTATTTCTGGATGATCATATGCACATAGCTATTGAGTTTTTTGATCTAGAATGTGCCTATAATTCTCCAAGTAAAAACATTGGAAAGTAAAAGACAAAAATTCACTAGAATATGATAAAGTATACAGGACTGTGAACACTCACACGGTAAGACCAGAGGAGGATATTCTTATTCTTCTCTTCCAAAATCTCCCTATATAATAAGCACTGGTATTTCTTGGCATGGTGGCTTTGAAGGCTCCTGGGCATCACCTCATTTCTATATACTTTAAAGCCAAATCAACTCTCATCTCACCTTACCCTCTCTCCTGTATTTCTAAAGTAGCTGCACAAATGGGGGTTTAAAGTGTTAAAACTATGACTGGAATTAAGAAAAGCAAACTAATGTGTGTGTCCAGTCTTAGAGATCAAGAACATGCACAAGCATTGACTTGACTCATTTAAATCTTGATGTTTTCAAGCAGTTCCTATGATGCTCTGAGTGTCTATTAATACCGAGTACCTGCTCTGCCTCATTCAGCCTTCACATTACTACCTCCATTTCTTTTCCAGTTAGTTTACCAGATCAATATAAAGTTAAAAATGCTGATGGAACTATTTGAAATGGAAGACTAGGAGACTTAAGGGGGATTATGTAGGCTCTCAGAAATGATTTGAAGACTTAGATCTCTATTGGCTTTAGAAAGATTTTTAAAATTGACATTCTGGCACATTGCTTCAAGGACATAACAACTTCGAAGTACAACAACCGAAATGATAATGCTAAAAAGAAAATATCTACTCTAGGACAGCAAAAGGCTTAAGGTAATTTGTTCCAGTAATAAGTTTTAAAAACTGTACTCTCCATGATTTGGAGATACAAATGAAACTTTATTATAGAATATGGCATTCATTGTTTGCTCTGATGGGAATACTGGTCCTAGAAAGAAAAAATACAATATTGTTATAAATTTTAAAAAGTTAAAAGTAATACAATGGCAAGCCCTCAAATCTGTCCACTAAGAATAAAACTATTGATTGTATACTTACTAAATTTAATCTGAAAAGCCTCAGAAATGTTGAATTTCTCCTTTTAGGCTAAAAACACTTTTTCCCTTATTTGGACATTATGTTATTTAAAATGCAGTAATTTAAACAAGAGAAACACAACCCAAATTTACTTTACATAAAGAAGAAAGTTTACAGCTCATGTCCTGGAACGACAGTAGGTTGGGATATGATTTCCCAAAAGGTCAATAATGTCTCACAGTTTTGACAGTTTTCTCATTATCTTGCATTTCTCCTCCTTGTTCTATTTATTCTTTGGAACCCTCTACTACACCATCCTAACAAGCTTCTAACACCAATTCCCTTTGAAATAAAGACAACTGCCTCCCAAAAGTTTGATGAGAGACTCTGGAAGTTAACTTGTTGCCCCCGATAAGGCAATAAGTCAAACTCAATCATTTTGATCAAATTTTTTATTCATATTCCTGTACCATTACATCAATGTGTGGTACTAGTTTTAAGTCCTGGACCATTAGGGATATTGTTTTTTCTATCTAAACATTTACCCATATCAATAAATTCTAATCTGCTTTGGTTGTTTTTGACAGACACAAATAAAATGACTTTCAAAATTATATTACTACTTGATTTGTAAAATGTAGTATATTATCCATCACAAAACAGTACTCTACATAATCAACAGTTAACTAAAATATGGCCAGGCACATGCTCATGCCAATAATCCTAGCTACCCAAGAAGCTCACATATGAGGACAGGAGCTCAAAGCTAGCACGGGCAGGAAAGCCCAGGAAATTCTTATCTCCAATTTGCCACCAAGAAATCAAAGGCAGAGCTGTTATACAAGTGGCTGAGTATTAACATCAAGTGAAAAATCTAGTGGATAGCAGCCTGACATCAGTTCAAGGCCCAGATACTGGCATACATTTACAAAAAGTTAATTAAAATATAATGAATCAATATCAAACCATGTAATCATAATTCAAACTATATTTGCTTCCCTGACTTTTCCAGATATGATGAAGTTTGAATATTCTCCACATAGTCACACTGTTTGAGAGAGCTAATAAGCAAAGCAATATCACTGAAAACTTTTGTGCAAAAGTTTCAAGCCTAATATTAATTTATTTAAAATGTTTGAGAAAGTTTGCATAGAAAATCTTGACAAATTAAAAAAAATATTATTTGGTTTTACCCCAGTTTCTCAAAACTCCTTATATTCGATAGCAGAAGAAATGGAACGGTACAGCATTAACTTATGCACATATCAGCTGTTTCTATCTTAACTAGGAAGCACTGTTTCATCTCTTATCAGACACAAAATGGATCAAAAGTTAATTGGAAAAGTATTTCAGAAGAAAAGTGGTAGAGAAAGGTCTAATAGGTTTTTCAAGATGTAAAGATTCATATTTTTATGTTGGAAAGGATACCAAACCAGAGAAAAGTTTCTAGTTAAGAACACAGTGAATATTTTTAATGTATGAAAAACCTAGCTACAATAGAGCAAAATAATAGTAATAATAATAGTAATAATAATAATAATAATAATAATAAATCTACAGTTCCACTATACCTAGCAGGTCATCAAATATTTGTGATAAGCTTGAACAACCACTTTTTCATGAACTTAATAATTTTTTCTTTTCTTTTCTTTTCTGGTTAGTCTTGGGTCTTGAACTCTGGGCCTGGGCGCTGTCCCTGAGGTCTTCATCTCAAGGCTAGTGCTCTACTCCTTGTCTCAGCAAATAAAGGTTATACCCTTTATTTTAAAAGCTATGCCTTTTCAAATTAACATTAAAACTTATACCACTTCTGTTTTTCTGGTGATTAATTGGAGATAAGACTCACAGACTTTCATGCCCAGGCTGGCTTTGAACTACAATACTCAGACCTCAGTCTTCTGAGTGGCTAGGATTACAGGTGTGGGTCACTGGCTCCTGTCTTAATCTTTTTTGCTAAGTACTCACTTTGTTTTCAGATGAGGGACTGCTTTCCCAAGAGCCCTCTTTTTCTATTGATATCATCTCAAAAACCTTCTTCTTTTCAGTCACCATCTGTGGCTGCCTGCCTAGATATTATATATTCTTCCTGACCCCTGGAACTTGATCTGCATATTTTATCATTGTGCATATAGTAGTTGTGTAGTTCTTTGTTTTGCCATCATGGGCTTGAGCTCAGGGCCTGGGCACTGTCCTTGGACTTTCTCAAGGCTCAGCACTCTACCACTTGAGCCTCAGCACCACTTCCAGCTTTTTTCTATGTATGTGGTACCAGGGAATTGAACCCTGGTCTTCGTGCATGCTAGGCAAGCACTCTGCCACTAGGCCCCAGTAGTTGTTCTTCTTTATCAATACTGGAAGATTCTGATGACTCAGATACATCGGAGACATTTTTTGTAGCCCCTATAATACAACTATCTGCACTAAGATGTTCTGAATACATCTGAACACACACTCTGAAATCTAAAGAAAGGCCATGCATTTTGATTTAATAATCCTGAATTCCAACAACTAGGACCAGTCAGAATTATTCTGGACTGGTATCCTTAAATTCAGTTGTTATGATAAAACAAAATACTGGAGTATTTAAAACTATTGTCAAAAATCTCATTCAGTGGGGTAAAAGATAAGTCATCAAGACAAATTGAAATACATATTTCAAGACCATGAAAAGGAGACTAATCTGAAATGGAAAGACTTAGAAAAAATCATATTAAGTGAAGTAAGCCAGACTCAAAGGAACTTAGGCTCAATGGTTTCCCTCATTCGTCATAATCTGTAGAAACCTTGGGCTCTACTAGCAGAGATTTGCAATAGAACAAAATCTTGATACATAAGGACATATAATGTGAAGCTAATTGAAAGGACCTCCAGGATAGTGAAACAAAAGCCATATAATGAATGATCGTTGTCCTTAATGTACTATGTTGTCTCTCATCTCCTTTGCTGTCCCTTGGTTATCTCATATTGGTATAGTATCTCACTTTGTTATCTGATATATTGAATTTATTTGTATTTGAATATTTGAAATTTGATAGGGAAGGGGGGAAAACCAAGACGGATGGGGGGTGTGGGGGGGAGGGAAACGGGTACCAAGACATGTGAAAGGGTATCAATGTATGTGAATGAATGCACCTTCTATCTGGCAAATATCATGTAACCCTTTTACTAATTACAATAAAAAAAACAATGCAGCCTTTAAAGATGCTACTAAAGTGTGAAACCATGATATAACAAGCCAAAAAGCTTTCTTTCTTTAGTTTCTATCTGTATGATTTTCTTCTCAACATCTAAACATTTTCTGAATATATAAATAGAACTTTTTAAAGTAGAGGCAAATTCATAGCAGATGTTAGCACTGGATGAATACAATAGGTTTGAGTAAAAACCAGAGTGCTCCGTATTTTAGGACATCTGCACATCTTCCATCTCAGCTTCTTCTGAACATGCTTGGATCATGCTGTGACCCTTACATGGCTTTTCTAAGACAGTCAGATTTAGAGGCTTCTGGAACCTGATGTATTCAATGAGTGTGTGTGTGTGTGTGTGTGTGTTTGTGTGTGTGTGTGGCAGGGAGGACGGGGCAAGGGACAATACTGAGACTTGAACTCAGGGCCTAAATGCTGAACCTTAGCTTTTTCACTCAAAGCTGACACTCTACACTTGAGCCAGAGCTGCACTTTTGGCTTTTTATGGTTAATTGGAAATACGATTCCTATGGTCTTTGAAGCTTGGGCTGGCTTTAAACTGCAAATATATTAGGCTCCAGAGTAGCTAAAATTTCAGGTATGAGACACTGGTGCCCAGCCGCAGTGAAATTTTTATATAAGAAAATGTAAACCATTAACATATAAGCAGATATAAAGAATTTGTGTTGTTAGAGATTTCTTCTATGATTTAGCTGGTATTAGTTCAAATCATTCTTGTCATATCTAAATTAGTCAGCACATATTTTCCTGTCCATAACCAAGTTCCCAGTTCCATTAATCTTTCTAACAAGGTTTGAGACTATATAGGACAGAGCCCCTGCTGCCTAATCAATAAGGTGTCAGGGAGAAAACTAGACTCCCAATTGAAGTTTACAATAAACCAGCATGAAGTGGAATCTCTGGAAGAATCACTTGAGTTTGGGACTATGTTGAGCCCAAAGCCTCAGTAAGCCACAGAAAGAAGACTTGTGGGGGAATTGACAAAAATTAACTTCACTTAGGGCACAAAGAAGAGATCATTCCTGGAACTCTGATGACACAGTAACTTCCAGAGATCTAGAACACTCTCTGAACCATCACTGTTTCCTCCACTGCTCATCACTGTGGCATACGCTGTATCCCTGACACTATCAATATATGCTTGCATGTGCCCATCTTCATCTGAACAAAGCAGGTGAATGAAGGGTATTAACTATGGTGCACGTGGACGGCACACTGGTAAGGCATCTAATGGAATTAGGTGGGTTATTCACATTGCTCATTGAGGATCAATATTTCCACTGCAAACAACAAGTAAACTTGACTAAAATATAAAATGACTTACGTCTGGAAAGCACTGGGGAGATTCCAAGGTGTTAAGAATTTGAGAACCAAGATCAAGGAGAGAGAGAAAGGATAAAAGCAAGAGACCTAAATACCAAATCACCACATGGAATGTACAAGTTCTAACATACAAGGTGAAAATAAAATCATGGGGTAGTTGCTAAGAGATGGAGTAGGTAGATCCACTTTTAAGCTTTGTCACCAAGTTTATAAAACAAACTTTGACAGTCATAAAAGAGGACACGGGTATTTTCTGCATGATTTTACTGATGGTAAGGCTCTACTTTGCATAAAAATGTTGAAAGAAAGCAACATTTGATCGTTGGCAAGTGGCATGCAGAGATGGAGAAACCATACTAGCAACACTCTCCTTTTTGAGAAGTGATTTTTAGAAGTGCCCTTAAGATAACAGTCCAGTAAGTCACATTTTTATTAGTATTTGATATGTATTTTTGTGTAAATACAACATATGTATGCAAATACATATGTATGTAAATACGATAAAAATTTGGCTATATCTAGTATCGGTAACATTACTCCATTTATGAGGCAGCACTGTCATGATGTAATGACTTTCTAAAGGACTCACCTCAACACAGCAATGAAATTCCAAAAGGGTATAGAGGAGTCATTCCACCTGCGAACATCCTGCCCTGGATCCTCCACAGTTCATGTCTAATTCATGTCTTCTGCAAACACAATATACATCCATTCTATACTCCATAGCTCCCAACATCCTCACGTATTCCAACAGCAACTCAACAGCAACTCACAGGTCCAAACTCTCAGCTAAATCAGACATAACTAGACCTAAAACATGATTCATCCTGAGGCAAATTCTGTCTAGCTAGGATGTTTTAAATCAAAGTGTTAAGGTTAAGTGCTTCTCAAACACAGTGGAAGGGCATACATCAAAAAAGAAATGGACAACAGGACCCACGTAAATTCACACAGGGAAAGCAACATTAGACCCTAAACTCTCTATACCAGTTCTCTGCATGTGTTCTCTATTGGACACACAGTGGTGGTTGACACCACAAAGCCTTTGGCAACCCTGCTTCTTTGGCTTTGTAAGTTCATCTATCATATATTTTTCTTCCACAAAGCTCTAAAGCAGAGAGAGACTGCCGAGAGGATGGGTTTTACTCCATCTTCCAGGAAATTGTTCTCCATTTACACCATAGATTGGCTAACTATACTTCCATCAGCATTCTGTCAAATTACCTAAGCACTCTTCTTAGAGGATTCAGACTTTCTCTACAGCACCCTTCTTTCTCCCAATCCTCACCAGCACAAACTCAATATTTTGCTAGTGACAATACTGGGTTTCTGGCCTGCTCTTCCAAATTCTTCTGGTTTTTATCCAGCTTCAAAGCTGCTTCCACATGTTCAACTATTTGCTATAGTGATAGTCTCACTTTTCAATATCAATTTTCTTTTTTAGTCTGTTTTGTGATGCAGTCGCTATACCACAGACTGGGTCAATCATAATCAGTAGAAGTTTTTTTTTCGTCTCACAGTTCTGGAGACTGGGAAGTCTGAGATTGAGAGACTGCATCTGGGAGGTGCTTCGTGCTATGTCTAAAAAGACAGCAGGACAAACACAAAGTATGATAGAGAGAAGAAAAAAGCTCAAAGAAATTCACCTTTTTTTGAGAGACTTTTGAGAGTTAGAAAAGCCTACAAACCATAACAAACAATCTATTCTAAACATGGCAGTTGTAGCTGAACATCTTTGATATTTTCTCCAGTTTCTTACTAATTTAAAACACTTTGTAGTCTGTGAGCTGGGAGTTGTAAACCTTAAAAAGGTTGTATTATCGAACATTTAAAACAAATGTAGAAAAATTCATATGTAAAATCTTAATTAAAAACACATAAGAGGTAGAATACTAATTTATAGGAGCTATTTCCAACAAAGAAATAATCTATAACTAAGTTTCAAACATGATTATGAACATAGATCACCATTTTAAAATATGTCTGGATTGAAAGAATGCCACGGTTTATAAAACTGTAATACTTCTGGTGAGATGATTTTTATGGCTAAGTAAAACAAAAGGTAAGATTTTAAGCAAAAATTTCATATCAATCAAACTGTTTTATTTTATTTATTTTTTTATTTTTTTATTGTAATTAATAAAAGGGTTACATGATATTTGCCAGATAGAAGGTGCATTAATTCACATCCATCAATACCCTTTCACATGTCTTGGTACCCATTATCTTCCCACCCCCTATCTTGGTTTTCCCCCCTTCCCTATCAAATTTCAAATAACCAAATACAAATAAATTCAATATATCAGATAACAAAGTGAGATACTGTAACAATATGAGTTACCCAAGGGACAGCAAAGGAGATGAAAGATAACATAGTAGATTAAGGACAACAATCATTCGTTATATGGCTTTTGTTTAATCATTATAATATTTATCATCTAAGCAGAAGTGCATCTTGTGTATTGGAAACAGCAGCATCAAATTGTTGAATTATTTCTTTTTTTTAAATTTTTTTTAATTTTTTTTATTGTAATTAGTAAAAGGGTTACATGATATTTGCCAGATAGAATGTGCCTTAATTCACATACATTGATACCCTTTCACATGTCTTGGTACCTGTTTCCCTCCCCCCCCACACCCCCCACCCGTCTTGGTTTTCCCCCCTTCCCTTTCAAATTTCAAATATCCAAATACAAATAAATTCGATATATCAGATAACAAAGTGAGATACTATACCAATATGAGATAACCAAGGGACAGTAAAGGAGATGAGAGACAACACAGTACATTATATGGCTTTTGTTTCACAATCACATGATTGTCTCAATAGATGCGGAAAAGGCATTTGACAAGATCCAACACCCCTTTATGTTAAAAGCTCTGGAGAAACTAGGAATCCATGGAACATTCCTCAATGTAATAAAGGCTGTGTATGAGAAACCCACAGCTAGTATTACACTTAATGGTGAAAATCTAAAGCCATTCCCTCTTAAATCAGGAACGAGACAAGGATGTCCACTCTCTCCACTCCTCTTGAACATAGTACTAGAATTCCTAGCCAGTGCAATAAGGCAAGAAGCAAGCATAAAGGGGATCCAAGTAGGGAAAGAGGAAATAAAATTATCCCTTTTTTCAGATGACATGATTCTGTATTTAAAGAATCCTATAGACTCTACTCCCAAGATCCTAGAGCTGATCCAAAACTTTGGAAGTGTAGCAGGCTATAAAATCAACCCTCAAAAAGCAACTGCCTTCCTTTATGCCAACAGTGAGAGGAACGAGGCAATAATCAGGAAAGCAACTCCTTTCACAATAGCCTCAAAGAAAATAAAGTACCTAGGAATTAGCTTAACTAAGAATGTAAAGGACCTTTTGGACGAAAAGTTTAAAACCCTAAAAAAGGAAATTAAAGCAGAACTAAGGAAATGGAAAAACCTCCCATGCTCCTGGATTGGAAGAATCAACATTGTGAAAATGACAATCTTGCCAAGAGCTATCTACAAATTCAATACAATACCCATCAACATCCCAATGTCATTCTTTAAAGAAATGGAATTATTTCTTAACGCTGCCTCTAACTTCCTTTACGAAGCAGCAATAGATTTTGTTTTGATCTTGATTTTTTTAGTGATTCAGTCCATATAGAGAATTAATAATTAATCTGGTCCTAATATCAATAGCCTGTGAAATACTAAATTAACTGACATTCCGGATTATTAATTACTGTTTTCCAAGTTAGCATTGATCTTTTCATGGTTGGCTATGGCGCACATTAGATATCTATAAGCAGCTCCAACAGCAACTGGGACATTGTAGGGTGCTCAATAATGTTTTATTGTTTTTGGTCGTGGGACCTGAACTCTGGGTCTCGGCATTGGCCCTGAGCTCTTCAGCCCATAGCTACCACCCTACATCTTGAGCCACAGCACCACTTCCTGCTCAATGAATTTTTGTTATTATTTTAGGAACCAGAATTGGCCACCACACAATAGAAAAATTATTGCTCACAAACATCACATTAATATATAAAAGAGAATGGCTATTAATATCTTTGAAATACATTGTGAAAATATGGCAAGAAAATAAAAAGGTAGCTTGTTAATGATAATCACACTGATAAGACTTATTATTCCTTGTATATTCTACATATGTTCATTCAGCAGGTTTCTCATGTTGAGTACAACAGACTACATAAAGGTAAAGCAAAAAGTAATTCTTGTCCTATAGGATTTAGTCTAGAAAGAGAAACAGAAATCTTATTATACAGGTGAAATTTGTTTTTGTAGAGCTCATTGTGAGACCACCAGTAAAAATGCCTACTTAGTATGAGGATAACTATGTACATGTTAAGACTTGAAGGAAGAGTATAAGGGTAGGGCAATAATCTCTGCCATGAAAGAAGAACCCCATACTTGGAGTTTGCAGTACATACAGAAATCTACATAATAGTTCAAGGTAGCTTTCAGGAAGGAGAAACTACCAGAATAAATGAAGCTCATACCACTGAGAAAATCTGAAAAAGTTCTCAGTAAATTTGTGAGACCTACATACATACACAGTTACTTATTTGAAATGTAAATATAATTGAGCGTGCTATATTGATTTTTAAGTCCGTATTCCCAGTGATCACATAAGTCCTGAGTAGAAAGTATATCAGAAGAAAAATCACAATTGCAAACATGAGAAAGGGTAGTAATGTTTGTGAAGTAATATATCTTCTATCTGGCAAATATAATATAACCCTTCTATTAATGACAATAAAAATACCTTAAAAAAGAAAATTTACATTTTCAGACAGTATTTGTGGAGCATTATATTTCTGCTTTTGTTAGCTCCAATTTCTACAGGCAGATCTACATATGAACATTCCTGGACAGTCTTCACTTTAAAATGTTGATTCAGTACCCAAGTAATTTTAACTCCCTTAGTCCATAGGCTATGGGAGTGAAATCACAATTTCAACAAGTGCTGGAGGCCTAGGATGTATAGGTATAGGTACCAGAATACACCTAGACAGCTTTATCATATCCATGTTCCTCCATAATGCCTAATATTCTCTGTGTGATCCATTCTTATACTAGAACTGTTACTCTTCAAAAACCTCAAGGTGTTCAAGGAAGAATTGAGCTTCTTTCCCAAAAGAAATGCCAGTTCCTTAATAGCAGGGTATATACCTCAGATTATATCTTAACCTTTCACCATTACAATTGTAATTATAATTAACTTTTGTTGAGTTTTTGTTGAAGGCCCTGTTAAAAAGAGACTTAAATAAATTAGAGATCTAATTAAATTCGACAGTTCAGTAACTATTTCTTAAATGCTTTCCTCTCCCACATTTTTTACATTTTAAATATATTTTTTCTAATTAACAGAAGGGTTACATTATATTCACCAGATAGAAGGTGAATTACTTCACATACATTGATACCCTTTCTCATGTCTTGTTCCCCATTTCCCTCCCTCCATCCTCGCCACTCATCTTGTTTTCCCCCCTTCCCTATCCTATTTCAAATAACCAAATAAACATATACAATATATCAGATACAAGGTAAAATACCGTTACAATATGAGGTAACCAACTCTCCCACAATTTTTTGGCCAGTCCTCGCTTAAGCTCAGGGCCTGAGGACTGTCCCTGGACTTTCTCAAGGCTAGAACTCTTCCACTTGAGCCTCAGCACCACTCCTGACTTTTAACTATATGGTACCAAGGAATCGAACCCGGGTCTTCATGTATGCTAGTCAAGCACTCTACCACTACGCCAAACTCCCAGTCCACTCCCACAATTTTTATAGTTAATTTTCAACATAGCATCTAGTGAGTATCACCAATACATTTGTTCACCCTGTGTCCCAACATTTCAGTGCCCCTCTCCCTCCCCCAAATAGATAACATATATACCAGACAAAAGGTACAGAAATCACAAGTGGTGGCAAAGGAGAAAACAGACAAACATCAAAAAGACAACAGGCAAAAATCAAAAGGCAAACAGCAAAAACCAAAGTCTTATCTCCATTTCTTGTAGTTCATTTCAATAAATCGTATTTCTGGATGATCATATGCACATAGCTATTGAGTTTTTTGATCTAGAATGTGCCTATAATTCTCCAAGTAAAAACATTGGAAAGTAAAAGACAAAAATTCACTAGGATATGATAAAGTATACAGGACTGTGAACACTCACACAGTAAGACCAGAGGAGGATATTCTTATTCTTCTCTTCCAAAATCTCACTATATAATAAGCACTGGTATTTCTTGGCATGGTGGCTTTGAAGGCTCCTGGGCATCACTTCATTTCTATATACTTTAAAGCCAAATCAACTCTCATCTCACCTTACCCTCTCTCCTGTATTTCTAAAGTAGCTGCACAAATGGGGGTTTAAAGTGTTAAAACTATGACTGGAATTAAGAAAAGCAAACTAATGTGTGTGTCCAGTCTTAGAGATCAAGAACATGCACAAGCATTGACTTGACTCATTTAAATCTTGATGTTTTCAAGCAGTTCCTATGATGCTCTGAGTGTCTATTAATACCGAGTACCTGCTCTGCCTCATTCAGCCTTCACATTACTACCTCCATTTCTTTTCCAGTTAGTTTACCAGATCAATATAAAGTTAAAAATGCTGATGGAACTATTTGAAATGGAAGACTAGGAGACTTAAGGGGGATTATGTAGGCTCTCAGAAATGATTTGAAGACTTAGATCTCTATTGGCTTTAGAAAGATTTTTAAAATTGACATTCTGGCACATTGCTTCAAGGACATAACAACTTTGAAGTACAACAACCGAAATGATAATGCTAAAAAGAAAATATCTACTCTAGGACAGCAAAAGGCTTAAGGTAATTTGTTCCAGTAATAAGTTTTAAAAACTGTACTCTCCATGATTTGGAGATACAAATGAAACTTTATTATAGAATATGGCATTCATTGTTTGCTCTGATGGGAATACTGGTCCTAGAAAGAAAAAATACAATATTGTTATAAATTTTAAAAAGTTAAAAGTAATACAATGGCAAGCCCTCAAATCTGTCCACTAAGAATAAAACTATTGATTGTATACTTACTAAATTTAATCTGAAAAGCCTCAGAAATGTTGAATTTCTCCTTTTAGGCTAAAAACACTTTTTCCCTTATTTGGACATTATGTTATTTAAAATGCAGTAATTTAAACAAGAGAAACACAACCCAAATTTACTTTACATAAAGAAGAAAGTTTACAGCTCATGTCCTGGAACGACAGTAGGTTGGGATATGATTTCCCAAAAGGTCAATAATGTCTCACAGTTTTGACAGTTTTCTCATTATCTTGCATTTCTCCTCCTTGTTCTATTTATTCTTTGGAACCCCCTACTACACCATCCTAACAAGCTTCTAACAGCAATTCCCTTTGAAATAAAGACAACTGCCTCCCAAAAGTTTGATGAGAGACTCTGGAAGTTAACTTGTTGCCCCCGATAAGGCAATAAGTCAAACTCAATCATTTTGATCAAATTTTTTATTCATATTCCTGTACCATTACATCAATGTGTGGTACTAGTTTTAAGTCCTGGACCATTAGGGATATTGTTTTTTCTATCTAAACATTTACCCATATCAATAAATTCTAATCTGCTTTGGTTGTTTTTGACAGACACAAATAAAATGACTTTCAAAATTATATTACTACTTGATTTGTAAAATGTAGTATATTATCCATCACAAAACAGTACTCTACATAATCAACAGTTAACTAAAATATGGCCAGGCACATGCTCATGCCAATAATCCTAGCTACCCAAGAAGCTCACATATGAGGACAGGAGCTCAAAGCTAGCACGGGCAGGAAAGCCCAGGAAATTCTTATCTCCAATTTGCCACCAAGAAATCAAAGGCAGAGCTGTTATACAAGTGGCTGAGTATTAACATCAAGTGAAAAATCTAGTGGATAGCAGCCTGACATCAGTTCAAGGCCCAGATACTGGCATACATTTACAAAAAGTTAATTAAAATATAATGAATCAATATCAAACCATGTAATCATAATTCAAACTATATTTGCTTCCCTGACTTTTCCAGATATGATGAAGTTTGAATATTCTCCACATAGTCACACTGTTTGAGAGAGCTAATAAGCAAAGCAATATCACTGAAAACTTTTGTGCAAAAGTTTCAAGCCTAATATTCACTTATTTAAAATGTTTGAGAAAGTTTGCATAGAAAATCTTGACAAATTAAAAAAAAATATTATTTGGTTTTACCCCAGTTTCTCAAAACTCCTTATATTCGATAGCAGAAGAAATGGAACGGTACAGCATTAACTTATGCACATATCAGCTGTTTCTATCTTAACTAGGAAGCACTGTTTCATCTCTTATCAGACACAAAATGGATCGAAAGTTAATTGGAAAAGTATTTCAGAAGAAAAGTGGTAGAGAAAGGTCTAATAGGTTTTTCAAGATGTAAAGATTCATATTTTTATGTTGGAAAGGATACCAAACCAGAGAAAAGTTTCTAGTTAAGAACACAGTGAATATTTTTAATGTATGAAAAACGTAGCTACAATAGAGCAAAATAATAGTAATAATAATAGTAATAATAATAATAATAATAATAATAAATCTACAGTTCCACTATACCTAGCAGGTCATCAAATATTTGTGATAAGCTTGAACAACCACTTTTTCATGAACTTAATAATTTTTTCTTTTCTTTTCTTTTCTGGTTAGTCTTGGGTCTTGAACTCTGGGCCTGGGCGCTGTCCCTGAGGTCTTCATCTCAAGGCTAGTGCTCTACTCCTTGTCTCACCAAATAAAGGTTATACCCTTTATTTTAAAAGCTATGCCTTTTCAAATTAACATTAAAACTTATACCACTTCTGCTTTTCTGGTGGTTAATTGGAGATAAGACTCACAGACTTTCATGCCCAGGCTGGCTTTGAACTACAATACTCAGACCTCAGTCTTCTGAGTGGCTAGGATTACAGGTGTGGGTCACTGGCTCCTGTCTTAATCTTTTTTGCTAAGTACTCACTTTGTTTTCAGATGAGGGACTGCTTTCCCAAGAGCCCTCTTTTTCTATTGATATCATCTCTAAAACCTTCTTCTTTTCAGTCACCATCTGTGGCTGCCTGCCTAGATATTATATATTCTTCCTGACCCCTGGAACTTGATCTGCATATTTTATCATTGTGCATATAGTAGTTGTGTAGTTCTTTTTTTTTGCCATCATGGGCTTGAGCTCAGGGCCTGGGCACTGTCCTTGGACTTTCTCAAGGCTCAGCACTCTA
Organism: Megascapheus bottae; assembly: GCF_031878675.1. Taxonomy (NCBI): domain Eukaryota; kingdom Metazoa; phylum Chordata; class Mammalia; order Rodentia; family Geomyidae; genus Megascapheus; species Megascapheus bottae. Next base: position 960,454 of record NC_143526.1, read on the forward strand.
CCACTTGAGCCTCAGCACCACTTCCAGCTTTTTTCTATGTATGTGGTACCAGGGAATTGAACCCTGGTCTTCGTGCATGCTAGGCAAGCACTCTGCCACTAGGCCCCAGTAGTTGTTCTTCTTTATCAATACTGGAAGATTCTGATGACTCAGATACATCTGAGACATTTTTTGTAGCCCCTATAATACAACTATCTGCACTAAGATGTTCTGAATACATCTGAACACACACTCTGAAATCTAAAGAAAGGCCATGCATTTTGATTTAATAATCCTGAATTCCAACAACTAGGACCAGTCAGAATTATTCTGGACTGGTATCCTTAAATTCAGTTGTTATGATAAAACAAAACACTGGACTATTTAAAACTATTGTCAAAAATCTCATTCAGTGGGGTAAAAGATAAGTCATCAAGACAAATTGAAATACATATTTCAAGACCATGAAAAGGAGACTAATCTGAAATGGAAAGACTTAGAAAAAATCATATTAAGTGAAGTAAGCCAGACTCAAAGGAACTTAGGCTCAATGGTTTCCCTCATTCGTCATAATCAGTAGAAACCTTGGGCTCTACTAGCAGAGATTTGCAATAGAGCAAAATCTTGATACATAAGGACATATAATGTGAAGCTAATTGAAAGGACCTCCAGGATAGTGAAACAAAAGCCATATAATGAATGATTGTTGTCCTTAATGTACTATGTTGTCTCTCATCTCCTTTGCTGTCCCTTGGTTATCTCATATTGGTATAGTATCTCACTTTGTTATCTGATATATTGAATTTATTTGTATTTGAATATTTGAAATTTGATAGGGAAGGGGGGAAAACCAAGAAGGATGGGGGGTGTGGGGGGGAGGGAAACGGGTACCAAGACATGTGAAAGGGTATCAATGTATGTGAATGAATGCACCTTCTATCTGGCAAATATCATGTAACCCTTTTACTAATTACAATAAAAAAAAAACAATGCAGCCTTTAAAGATGCTACTAAAGTGTGAAACCATGATATAACAAGCCAAAAAGCTTTCTTTCTTTAGTTTCTATCTGTATGATTTTCTTCTCAACATCTAAACATTTTCTGAATATATAAATAGAACTTTTTAAAGTAGAGGCAAATTCATAGCAGATGTTAGCACTGGATGAATACAATAGGTTTGAGTAAAAACCAGAGTGCTCCGTATTTTAGGACATCTGCACATCTTCCATCTCAGCTTCTTCTGAACATGCTTGGATCATGCTGTGACCCTTACATGGCTTTTCTAAGACAGTCAGAATTAGAGGCTTCTGGAACCTGATGTATTCAATGAGTGTGTGTGTGTGTGTGTGTGTGTGTGTGTGTGTGTGTGTGTGCGTGTGGCAGGGAGAACGGGGCAAGGGACAATACTGGGACTTGAACTCAGGGCCTAAATGCTGAACCTTGGCTTTTTCACTCAAAGCTGACACTCTACACTTGAGCCAGAGCTGCACTTTTGGCTTTTTATGGTTAATTGGAAATACGATTCCCATGGTCTTTGAAGCTTGGGCTGGCTTTAAACTGCAAATAAATTAGGCTCCAGAGTAGCTAAAATTTCAGGTATGAGACACTGGTGCCCAGCCGCAGTGAAATTTTTATATAAGAAAATGTAAACCATTAACATATAAGCAGATATAAAGAATTTGTGTTGTTAGAGATTTCTTCTATCATTTAGCTGGTATTAGTTCAAATCATTCTTGTCATATCTAAATTAGTCAGCACATATTTTCCTGTCCATAACCAAGTTCCCAGTTCCATTAATCTTTCTAACAAGGTTTGAGACTATATAGGACAGAGCCCCTGCTGCCTAATCAATAAGGTGTCAGGGAGAAAACTAGACTCCCAATTGAAGTTTACAATAAACCAGCATGAAGTGGAATCTCTGGAAGAATCACTTGAGTTTGGGACTATGTTGAGCCCAAAGCCTCAGTAAGCCACAGAAAGAAGACTTGTGGGGGAATTGACAAAAATTAACTTCACTTAGGGCACAAAGAAGAGATCATTCCTGGAACTCTGATGACACAGTAACTTCCAGAGATCTAGAACACTCTCTGAACCATCACTGTTTCCTCCACTGCTCATCACTGTGGCATACGCTGTATCCCTGACACTATCAATATATGCTTGCATGTGCCCATCTTCATCTGAACAAAGCAGGTGAATGAAGGGTATTAACTATGGTGCACGTGGACGGCACACTGGTAAGGCATCTAATGGAATTAGGTGGGTTATTCACATTGCTCATTGAGGATCAATATTTCCACTGCAAACAACAAGCAAACTTGACTAAAATATAAAATGACTTACGTCTGGAAAGCACTGGGGAGATTCCAAGGTGTTAAGAATTTGAGAACCAAGATCAAGGAGAGAGAGAAAGGATAAAAGCAAGAGACCTAAATACCAAATCACCACATGGAATGTACAAGTTCTAACATACAAGGTGAAAATAAAATCATGGGGTAGTTGCTAAGAGATGGATTAGGTAGATCCACTTTTAAGCTTTGTCACCAAGTTTATAAAACAAACTTTGACAGTCATAAAAGAGGACACGGGTATTTTCTGCATGATTTTACTGATGGTAAGGCTCTACTTTGCATAAAAATGTTGAAAGAAAGCAACATTTGATCGTTGGCAAGTGGCATGCAGAGATGGAGAAACCATACTAGCAACACTCTCCTTTTTGAGAAGTGATTTTTAGAAGTGCCCTTAAGATAACAGTCCAGTAAGTCACATTTTTATTAGTATTTGATATGTATTTTTGTGTAAATACAACATATGTATGCAAATACATATGTATGTAAATACGATAAAAATTTGGCTATATCTAGTATCGGTAACATTACTCCATTTATGAGGCAGCACTGTCATGATGTAATGACTTTCTAAAGGACTCACCTCAACACAGCAATGAAATTCCAAAAGGGTATAGAGGAGTCATTCCACCTGCGAACATCCTGCCCTGGATCCTCCACAGTTCATGTCTAATTCATGTCTTCTGCAAACACAATATACATCCATTCTATACTCCATAGCTCCCAACATCCTCACGTATTCCAACAGCAACTCAACAGCAACTCACAGGTCCAAACTCTCAGCTAAATCAGACATAACTAGACCTAAAACATGATTCATCCTGAGGCAAATTCTGTCTAGCTAGGATGTTTTAAATCAAAGTGTTAAGGTTAAGTGCTTCTCAAACACAGTGGAAGGGCATACATCAAAAAAGAAATGGACAACAGGACCCACGTAAATTCACACAGGGAAAGCAACATTAGACCCTAAACTCTCTATACCAGTTCTCTGCATGTGTTCTCTATTGGACACACAGTGGTGGTTGACACCACAAAGCCTTTGGCAACCCTGCTTCTTTGGCTTTGTAAGTTCATCTATCATATATTTTTCTTCCACAAAGCTCTAAAGCAGAGAGAGACTGCCGAGAGGATGGGTTTTACTCCATCTTCCAGGAAATTGTTCTCCATTTACACCATAGATTGGCTAACTATACTTCCATCAGCATTCTGTCAAATTACCTAAGCACTCTTCTTAGAGGATTCAGACTTTCTCTACAGCACCCTTCTTTCTCCCAATCCTCACCAGCACAAACTCAATATTTTGCTAGTGACAATACTGGGTTTCTGGCCTGCTCTTCCAAATTCTTCTGGTTTTTATCCAGCTTCAAAGCTGCTTCCACATGTTCAACTATTTGCTATAGTGATAGTCTCACTTTTCAATATCAATTTTCTTTTTTAGTCTGTTTTGTGATGCAGTCGCTATACCACAGACTGGGTCAATCATAATCAGTAGAAGTTTTTTTTTTGTCTCACAGTTCTGGAGACTGGGAAGTCTGAGATTGAGAGACTGCATCTGGGAGGTGCTTCGTGCTATGTCTAAAAAGACAGCAGGACAAACACAAAGTATGATAGAGAGAAGAAAAAAGCTCAAAGAAATTCACCTTTTTTTGAGAGACTTTTGAGAGTTAGAAAAGCCTACAAACCATAACAAACAATCTATTCTAAACATGGCAGTTGTAGCTGAACATCTTTGATATTTTCTCCAGTTTCTTACTAATTTAAAACACTTTGTAGTCTGTGAGCTGGGAGTTGTAAACCTTAAAAAGGTTGTATTATCAAACATTTAAAACAAATGTAGAAAAATTCATATGTAAAATCTTAATTAAAAACACATAAGAGGTAGAATACTAATTTATAGGAGCTATTTCCAACAAAGAAATAATCTATAACTAAGTTTCAAACATGATTATGAACATAGATCACCATTTTAAAATATGTCTGGATTGAAAGAATGCCACGGTTTATAAAACTGTAATACTTCTGGTGAGATGATTTTTATGGCTAAGTAAAACAAAAGGTAAGATTTTAAGCAAAAATTTAATATCAATCAAACTGTTTTATTTTATTTATTTTTTTATTTTTTTATTGTAATTAATAAAAGGGTTACATGATATTTGCCAGATAGAAGGTGCATTAATTCACATCCATCAATACCCTTTCACATGTCTTGGTACCCATTATCTTCCCACCCCCTATCTTGGTTTTCCCCCCTTCCCTATCAAATTTCAAATAACCAAATACAAAAAAATTCAATATATCAGATAACAAAGTGAGATACTGTAACAATATGAGTTACCCAAGGGACAGCAAAAGAGATGAAAGATAACATAGTAGATTAAGGACAACAATCATTCGTTATATGGCTTTTGTTTAATCATTATAATATTTATCATCTAAGCAGAAGTGCATCTTGTGTATTGGAAACGGCAGCATCAAATTGTTGAATTATTTCTTTTTTTTTAAATTTTTTTAATTTTTTTTATTGTAATTAGTAAAAGGGTTACATGATATTTGCCAGATAGTAGATGCATTAATTCACATACATTGATACCCTTTCACATGTCTTGGTACCCGTTTCCCTCCCCCCCCACCCCCCCACCCGCCTTGGTTTTCCCCCCTTCCCTATCAAATTTCAAATATCCAAATACAAATAAATTCGATATATCAGATAACAAAGTGAGATACTATACCAATATGAGATAACCAAGGGACAGCAAAGGAGATGAGAGACAACACAGTACATTATATGGCTTTTGTTTCACAATCACATGATTGTCTCAATAGATGCGGAAAAGGCATTTGACAAGATCCAACACCCCTTTATGTTAAAAGCTCTGGAGAAACGAGGAATCCATGGAACATTCCTCAATGTAATAAAGGCTGTGTATGAGAAACCCACAGCTAGTATTACACTTAATGGTGAAATTCTAAAGCCATTCCCTCTTAAATCAGGAACGAGACAAGGATGCCCACTCTCTCCACTCCTCTTGAACATAGTACTAGAATTCCTAGCCAGTGCAATAAGGCAAGAAGCAAGCATAAAGGGGATCCAAGTAGGGAAAGAGGAAATAAAATTATCCCTCTTGGCAGATGACATGATTATGTATTTAAAGAATCCTATAGACTCTACTCCCAAGATCCTAGAGCTGATCCAAATCTTTGGAAGTGTAGCAGGCTATAAAATCAACCCTCAAAAAGCAACTGCCTTCCTTTATGACAACAGTGAGAGGAACGAGGCAATAATCAGGAAAGCAACTCCTTTCACAATAACCTCAAAGAAAATAAAGTACCTAGGAATTAGCTTAACTAAGAATGTAAAGGACCTTTTTGACGAAAACTTTAAAACCCTAAAAAAGGAAATTAAAGCAGAACTAAGGAAATGGAAAAACCTCCCATGCTCCTGGATTGGAAGAATCAACATTGTGAAAATGACAATCTTGCCAAGAGCTATCTACAAATTCAATACAATACCCATCAACATCCCAATGTCATTCTTTAAAGAAATGGAATTATTTGTTAACGCTGCCTCTAACTTCCTTTACGTAGCAGCAATAGATTTTGTTTTGATCTTGATTTTTTTAGTGATTCAGTCCATATAGAGAATTAATAATTAATCTGGTCCTAATATCAATAGCCTGTGAAATACTAAATTAACTGACATTCCGGATTATTAATTACTGTTTTCCAAGTTAGCATTGATCTTTTCATGGTTGGCTATGGCGCACATTAGATATCTATAAGCAGCTCCAACAGCAACTGGGACATTGTAGGGTGCTCAATAATGTTTTATTGTTTTTGGTCGTGGGACCTGAACTCTGGGTCTCGGCATTGGCCCTGAGCTCTTCAGCCCATAGCTACCACCCTACATCTTGAGCCACAGCACCACTTCCTGCTCAATGAATTTTTGTTATTATTTTAGGAACCAGAATTGGCCACCACACAATAGAAAAATTATTGCTCACAAACATCACATTAATATATAAAAGAGAATGGCTATTAATATCTTTGAAATACATTGTGAAAATATGGCAAGAAAATAAAAAGGTAGCTTGTTAATGATAATCACACTGATAAGACTTATTATTCCTTGTATATTCTACATATGTTCATTCAGCAGGTTTCTCATGTTGAGTACAACAGACTACATAAAGGTAAAGCAAAAAGTAATTCTTGTCCTATAGGATTTAGTCTAGAAAGAGAAACAGAAATCTTATTATACAGGTGAAATTTGTTTTTGTAGAGCTCATTGTGAGACCACCAGTAAAAATGCCTACTTAGTATGAGGATAACTATGTACATGTTAAGACTTGAAGGAAGAGTATAAGGGTAGGGCAATAATCTCTGCCATGAAAGAAGAACCCCATACTTGGAGTTTGCAGTACATACAGAAATCTACATAATAGTTCAAGGTAGCTTTCAGGAAGGAGAAACTACCAGAATAAATGAAGCTCATACCACTGAGAAAATCTGAAAAAGTTCTCAGTAAATTTGTGAGACCTACATACATACACAGTTACTTATTTGAAATGTAAATATAATTGAGCGTGCTATATTGATTTTTAAATCCGTATTCCCAGTGATCACATAAGTCCTGAGTAGAAAGTATATCAGAAGAAAAATCACAATTGCAAACATGAGAAAGGGTAGTAATGTTTGTGAAGTAATATATCTTCTATCTGGCAAATATAATATAACCCTTCTATTAATGACAATAAAAATACCTTAAAAAAGAAAATTTACATTTTCAGACAGTATTTGTGGAGCATTATATTTCTGCTTTTGTTAGCTCCAATTTCTACAGGCAGATCTACATATGAACATTCCTGGACAGTCTTCACTTTAAAATGTTGATTCAGTACCCAAGTAATTTTAACTCCCTTAGTCCATAGGCTATGGGAGTGAAATCACAATTTCAACAAGTGCTGGAGGCCTAGGATGTATAGGTATAGGTACCAGAATACACCTAGACAGCTTTATCATATCCATGTTCCTCCATAATGCCTAATATTCTCTGTGTGATCCATTCTTATACTAGAACTGTTACTCTTCAAAAACCTCAAGGTGTTCAAGGAAGAATTGAGCTTCTTTCCCAAAAGAAATGCCAGTTCCTTAATAGCAGGGTATATACCTCAGATTATATCTTAACCTTTCACCATTACAATTGTAATTATAATTAACTTTTGTTGAGTTTTTGTTGAAGGCCCTGTTAAAAAGAGACTTAAATAAATTAGAGATCTAATTAAATTCGACAGTTCAGTAACTATTTCTTAAATGCTTTCCTCTCCCACATTTTTTACATTTTAAATATATTTTTTCTAATTAATAGAAGGGTTACATTATATTCACCAGATAGAAGGTGAATTACTTCACATACATTGATACCCTTTCTCATGTCTTGTTCCCCATTTCCCTCCCTCCATCCTCGCCACTCATCTTGTTTTCCCCCCTTCCCTATCCTATTTCAAATAACCAAATAAACATATACAATATATCAGATACAAGGTAAAATACCGTTACAATATGAGGTAACCAACTCTCCCACAATTTTTTTGCCAGTCCTGGCTTAAGCTCAGGGCCTGAGGACTGTCCCTGGACTTTCTCAAGGCTAGAACTCTTCCACTTGAGCCTCAGCACCACTCCTGACTTTTAACTATATGGTACCAAGGAATCGAACCCGGGTCTTCATGTATGCTAGTCAAGCACTCTACCACTACGCCAAACTCCCAGTCCACTCCCACAATTTTTATCCATCACAAAACAGTACTCTACATAATCAACAGTTAACTAAAATATGGCCAGGCACATGCTCATGCCAATAATCCTAGCTACCCAAGAAGCTCACATATGAGGACAGGAGCTCAAAGCTAGCACGGGCAGGAAAGCCCAGGAAATTCTTATCTCCAATTTGCCACCAAGAAATCAAAGGCAGAGCTGTTATACAAGTGGCTGAGTATTAACATCAAGTGAAAAATCTAGTGGATAGCAGCCTGACATCAGTTCAAGGCCCAGATACTGGCATACATTTACAAAAAGTTAATTAAAATATAATGAATCAATATCAAACCATGTAATCATAATTCAAACTATATTTGCTTCCCTGACTTTTCCAGATATGATGAAGTTTGAATATTCTCCACATAGTCACACTGTTTGAGAGAGCTAATAAGCAAAGCAATATCACTGAAAACTTTTGTGCAAAAGTTTCAAGCCTAATATTAATTTATTTAAAATGTTTGAGAACGTTTGCATAGAAAATCTTGACAAATTAAAAAAAATATTATTTGGTTTTACCCCAGTTTCTCAAAACTCCTTATATTCGATAGCAGAAGAAATGGAACGGTACAGCATTAACTTATGCACATATCAGCTGTTTCTATCTTAACTAGGAAGCACTGTTTCATCTCTTATCAGACACAAAATGGATCGAAAGTTAATTGGAAAAGTATTTCAGAAGAAAAGTGGTAGAGAAAGGTCTAATAGGTTTTTCAAGATGTAAAGATTCATATTTTTATGTTGGAAAGGATACCAAACCAGAGAAAAGTTTCTAGTTAAGAACACAGTGAATATTTTTAATGTATGAAAAACCTAGCTACAATAGAGCAAAATAATAATAATAGTAATAATAATAATAATAATAATAATAATAAATCTACAGTTCCACTATACCTAGCAGGTCATGAAATATTTGTGATAAGCTTGAACAACCACTTTTTCATGAACTTAATAATTTTTTCTTTTCTTTTCTTTTCTGGTTAGTCTTGGGTCTTGAACTCTGGGCCTGGGCGCTGTCCCTGAGGTCTTCATCTCAAGGCTAGTGCTCTACTCCTTGTCTCACCAAATAAAGGTTATACCCTTTATTTTAAAAGCTATGCCTTTTCAAATTAACATTAAAACTTATACCACTTCTGCTTTTCTGGTGGTTAATTGGAGATAAGACTCACAGACTTTCATGCCCAGGCTGGCTTTGAACTACAATACTCAGACCTCAGTCTTCTGAGTGGCTAGGATTACAGGTGTGGGTAACTGGCTCCTGTCTTAATCTTTTTTGCTAAGTACTCACTTTGTTTTCAGATGAGGGACTGCTTTCCCAAGAGCCCTCTTTTTCTATTGATATCATCTCAAAAACCTTCTTCTTTTCAGTCACCATCTGTGGCTGCCTGCCTAGATATTATATATTCTTCCTGACCCCTGGAACTTGATCTGCATATTTTATCATTGTGCATATAGTAGTTGTGTAGTTCTTTGTTTTGCCATCATGGGCTTGAGCTCAGGGCCTGGGCACTGTCCTTGGACTTTCTCAAGGCTCAGCACTCTACCACTTGAGCCTCAGCACCACTTCCAGCTTTTTTCTATGTATGTGGTACCAGGGAATTGAACCCTGGTCTTCGTGCATGCTAGGCAAGCACTCTGCCACTAGGCCCCAGTAGTTGTTCTTCTTTTTCAATACTGGAAGATTCTGATGACTCAGATACATCTGAGACATTTTTTGTAGCCCCTATTAGACAACTATCTGCACTAAGATGTTCTGAATACATCTGAACACACACTCTGAAATCTAAAGAAAGGCCATGCATTTTGATTTAATAATCCTGAATTCCAACAACTAGGACCAGTCAGAATTATTCTGGACTGGTATCCTTAAATTCAGTTGTTATGATAAAACAAAATACTGGACTATTTAAAACTATTGTCAAAAATCTCATTCAGTGGGGTAAAAGATAAGTCATCAAGACAAATTGAAATACATATTTCAAGACCATGAAAAGGAGACTAATCTGAAATGGAAAGACTTAGAAAAAATCATATTAAGTGAAGTAAGCCAGACTCAAAGGCACTTAGGCTCAATGGTTTCCCTCATTCGTCATAATCAGTAGAAACCTTGGGCTCTACTAGCAGAGATTTGCAATAGAGCAAAATCTTGATACATAAGGACATATAATGTGAAGCTAATTGAAAGGACCTCCAGGATAGTGAAACAAAAGCCATATAATGAATGATTGTTGTCCTTAATGTATTATGTTGTCTCTCATCTCCTTTGCTGTCCCTTGGTTATCTCATATTGGTATAGTATCTCACTTTGTTATCTGATATATTGAATTTATTTGTATTTGAATATTTGAAATTTGATAGGGAAGGGGGGAAAACCAAGACGGATGGGGGGTGTGGGGGGGAGGGAAACGGGTACCAAGACATGTGAAAGGGTATCAATGTATGTGAATGAATGCACCTTCTATCTGGCAAATATCATGTAACCCTTTTACTAATTACAATAAAAAAAAAACAATGCAGCCTTTAAAGATGCTACTAAAGTGTGAAACCATGATATAACAAGCCAAAAAGCTTTCTTTCTTTAGTTTCTATCTGTATGATTTTCTTCTCAACATCTAAACATTTTCTGAATATATAAATAGAACTTTTTAAAGTAGAGGCAAATTCATAGTAGATGTTAGCACTGGATGAATACAATAGGTTTGAGTAAAAACCAGAGTGCTCCGTATTTTAGGACATCTGCACATCTCCCATCTCAGCTTCTTCTGAACATGCTTGGATCATGCTGTGACCCTTACATGGATTTTCTAAGACAGTCAGAATTAGAGGCTTCTGGAACCTGATGTATTCAATGAGTGTGTGTGTGTGTGTGTGTGTGTGTGTGTGTGTGTGTGTGTGTGTGTGTGGCAGGGAGGACGGGGCAAGGGACAATACTGGGACTTGAACTCAGGGCCTAAATGCTGAACCTTAGCTTTTTCACTCAAAGCTGACACTCTACACTTGAGCCAGAGCTGCACTTTTGGCTTTTTATGGTTAATTGGAAATACGATTCCCATGGTCTTTGAAGCTTGGGCTGGCTTTAAACTGCAAATAAATTAGGCTCCAGAGTAGCTAAAATTTCAGGTATGAGACACTGGTGCCCAGCCGCAGTGAAATTTTTATATAAGAAAATGTAAACCATTAACATATAAGCAGATATAAAGAATTTGTGTTGTTAGAGATTTCTTCTATCATTTAGCTGGTATTAGTTCAAATCATTCTTGTCATATCTAAATTAGTCAGCACATATTTTCCTGTCCATAACCAAGTTCCCAGTTCCATTAATCTTTCTAACAAGGTTTGAGACTATATAGGACAGAGCCCCTGCTGCCTAATCAATAAGGTGTCAGGGAGAAAACTAGACTCCCAATTGAAGTTTACAATAAACCAGCATGAAGTGGAATCTCTGGAAGAATCACTTGAGTTTGGGACTATGTTGAGCCCAAAGCCTCAGTGAGCCACAGAAAGAAGACTTGTGGGGGAATTGACAAAAATTAACTTCACTTAGGGCACAAAGAAGAGATCATTCCTGGAACTCTGATGACACAGTAACTTCCAGAGATCTAGAACACTCTCTGAACCATCACTGTTTCCTCCACTGCTCATCACTGTGGCATACGCTGTATCCCTGACACTATCAATATATGCTTGCATGTGCCCATCTTCATCTGAACAAAGCAGGTGAATGAAGGGTATTAACTATGGTGCACGTGGACGGCACACTGGTAAGGCATCTAATGGAATTAGGTGGGTTATTCACATTGCTCATTGAGGATCAATATTTCCACTGCAAACAACAAGCAAACTTGACTAAAATATAAAATGACTTACGTCTGGAAAGCACTGGGGAGATTCCAAGGTGTTAAGAATTTGAGAACCAAGATCAAGGAGAGAGAGAAAGGATAAAAGCAAGAGACCTAAATACCAAATCACCACATGGAATGTACAAGTTCTAACATACAAGGTGAAAATAAAATCATGGGGTATTTGCTAAGAGATGGATTAGGTAGATCCACTTTTAAGCTTTGTCACCAAGTTTATAAAACAAACTTTGACAGTCATAAAAGAGGACACGGGTATTTTCTGCATGATTTTACTGATGGTAAGGCTCTACTTTGCATAAAAATGTTGAAAGAAAGCAACATTTGATCGTTGGCAAGTGGCATGCAGAGATGGAGAAACTTGAGAATACATATACCATACTAGCAACACTCTCCTTTTTGAGAAGTGATTTTTAGAAGTGCCCTTAAGATAACAGTCCAATAAGTCACATTTTTATTAGTATTTGATATGTATTTTTGTGTAAATACAACATATGTATGCAAATACATATGTATGTAAATACGATAAAAATTTGGCTATATCTAGTATCGGTAACATTACTCCATTTATGAGGCAGCACTGTCATGATGTAATGACTTTCTAAAGGACTCACCTCAACACAGCAATGAAATTCCAAAAGGGTATAGAGGAGTCATTCCACCTGCGAACATCCTGCCCTGGATCCTCCACAGTTCATGTCTAATTCATGTCTTCTGCAAACACAATATACATCCATTCTATACTCCATAGCTCCCAACATCCTCACGTATTCCAACAGCAACTCAACAGCAACTCACAGGTCCAAACTCTCAGCTAAATCAGACATAACTAGACCTAAAACATGATTCATCCTGAGGCAAATTCTGTCTAGCTAGGATGTTTTAAATCAAAGTGTTAAGGTTAAGTGCTTCTCAAACACAGTGGAAGGGCATACATCAAAAAAGAAATGGACAACAGGACCCACGTAAATTCACACAGGGAAAGCAACATTAGACCCTAAACTCTCTATACCAGTTCTCTGCATGTGTTCTCTATTGGACACACAGTGGTGGTTGACACCACAAAGCCTTTGGCAACCCTGCTTCTTTGGCTTTGTAAGTTCATCTATCATATATTTTTCTTCCACAAAGCTCTAAAGCAGAGAGAGACTGCCGAGAGGATGGGTTTTACTCCATCTTCCAGGAAATTGTTCTCCATTTACACCATAGATTGGCTAACTATACTTCCATCAGCATTCTGTCAAATTACCTAAGCACTCTTCTTAGAGGATTCAGACTTTCTCTACAGCACCCTTCTTTCTCCCAATCCTCACCAGCACAAACTCAATATTTTGCTAGTGACAATACTGGGTTTCTGGCCTGCTCTTCCAAATTCTTCTGGTTTTTATCCAGCTTCAAAGCTGCTTCCACATGTTCAACTATTTGCTATAGTGATAGTCTCACTTTTCAATATCAATTTTCTTTTTTAGTCTGTTTTGTGATGCAGTCGCTATACCACAGACTGGGTCAATCATAATCAGTAGGAGTTTTTTTTGTCTCACAGTTCTGGAGACTGGGAAGTCTGAGATTGAGAGACTGCATCTGGGAGGTGCTTCGTGCTATGTCTAAAAAGACAGCAGGACAAACACAAAGTATGATAGAGAGAAGAAAAAAGCTCAAAGAAATTCACCTTTTTTGAGAGACTTTTGAGAGTTAGAAAAGCCTACAAACCATAACAAACAATCTATTCTAAACATGGCAGTTGTAGCTGAACATCTTTGATATTTTCTCCAGTTTCTTACTAATTTAAAACACTTTGTAGTCTGTGAGCTGGGAGTTGTAAACCTTAAAAAGGTTGTATTATCAAACATTTAAAACAAATGTAGAAAAATTCATATGTAAAATCTTAATTAAAAACACATAAGAGGTAGAATACTAATTTATAGGAGCTATTTCCAACAAACAAATAATCTACAACTAAGTTTCAAACATGATTATGAACATAGATCACCATTTTAAAATATGTCTGAATTGAAAGAATGCCACGGTTTATAAAACTGTAATACTTCTGGTGAGATGATTTTTATGGCTAAGTAAAACAAAAGGTAAGATTTTAAGCAAAAATTTAATATCAATCAAACTGTTTTATTTTATTTATTTTTTTATTTTTTTATTGTAATTAATAAAAGGGTTACATGATATTTGCCAGATAGAAGGTGCATTAATTCACATCCATCAATACCCTTTCACATGTCTTGGTACCCATTATCTTCCCATCCACCCACCACCCACCCCCTATCTTGGTTTTCCCCCCTTCCCTATCAAATTTCAAATAACCAAATACAAAAAAATTCAATATATCAGATAACAAAGTGAGATACTGTAACAATATGAGTTACCCAAGGGACAGCAAAGGAGATGAAAGATAACATAGTAGATTAAGGACAACAATCATTCCTTATATGGCTTTTGTTTAATCATTATAATATTTATCATCTAAGCAGAAGTGCATCTTGTGTATTGGAAACGGCAGCATCAAATTGTTGAATTATTTCTTTTTTTTTAAATTTTTAAAATTTTTTTTATTGTAATTAGTAAAAGGGTTACATGATATTTGCCAGATAGAAGATGCATTGATTCACATACATTGATACCCTTTCACATGTCTTGGTACCCGTTTCCCTCCCCCCCCACCCCCCCACCCGCCTTGGTTTTCCCCCCTTCCCTATCAAATTTCAAATATCCAAATACAAATAAATTCGATATATCAGATAACAAAGTGAGATACTATACCAATATGAGATAACCAAGGGACAGCAAAGGAGATGAGAGACAACACAGTACATTATATGGCTTTTGTTTCACAATCACATGATTGTCTCAATAGATGCGGAAAAGGCATTTGACAAGATCCAACACCCCTTTATGTTAAAAGCTCTGGAGAAACTAGGAATCCATGGAACATTCCTCAATGTAATAAAGGCTGTGTATGAGAAACCCACAGCTAGTATTACACTTAATGGTGAAAATCTAAAGCCATTCCCTCTTAAATCAGGAACGAGACAAGAATGCCCACTCTCTCCACTCCTCTTGAACATAGTACTAGAATTCCTAGCCAGTGCAATAAGGCAAGAAGCAAGCATAAAGGGGATCCAAGTAGGGAAAGAGGAAATAAAATTATCCCTCTTGGCAGATGACATGATTCTGTATTTAAAGAATCCTATAGACTCTACTCCCAAGATCCTAGAGCTGATCCAAATCTTTGGAAGTGTAGCAGGCTATAAAATCAACCCTCAAAAAGCAACTGCCTTCCTTTATGACAACAGTGAGAGGAACGAGGCAATAATCAGGAAAGCAACTCCTTTCACAATAACCTCAAAGAAAATAAAGTACCTAGGAATTAGCTTAACTAAGAATGTAAAGGACCTTTTTGACGAAAACTTTAAAACCAAACAAAAGGAAATTAAAGCAGAACTAAGGAAATGGAAAAACCTCCCATGCTCCTGGATTGGAAGAATCAACATTGTGAAAATGACAATCTTGCCAAGAGCTATCTACAAATTCAATACAATACCCATCAACATCCCAATGTCATTCTTTAAAGAAATGGAATTATTTCTTAACGCTGCCTCTAACTTCCTTTACGTAGCAGCAATAGATTTTGTTTTGATCTTGATTTTTTTAGTGATTCAGTCCATATAGAGAATTAATAATTAATCTGGTCCTAATATCAATAGCCTGTGAAATACTAAATTAACTGACATTCCGGATTATTAATTACTGTTTTCCAAGTTAGCATTGATCTTTTCATGGTTGGCTATGGCGCACATTAGATATCTATAAGCAGCTCCAACAGCAACTGGGACATTGTAGGGTGCTCAATAATGTTTTATTGTTTTTGGTCGTGGGACCTGAACTCTGGGTCTCGGCATTGGCCCTGAGCTCTTCAGCCCATAGCTACCACCCTACAACTTGAGCCACAGCACCACTTCCTGCTCAATGAATTTTTGTTATTATTTTAGGAACCAGAATTGGCCACCACACAATAGAAAAATTATTGCTCACAAACATCACATTAATATATAAAAGAGAATGGCTATTAATGTCTTTGAAATACATTGTGAAAATATGGCAAGAAAATAAAAAGGTAGCTTGTTAATGATAATCACATTTATAAGACTTATTATTCCTTGTATATTCTACATATGTTCATTCAGCAGGTTTCTCATGTTGAGTACAACAGACTACATAAAGGTAAAGCAAAAAGTAATTCTTGTCCTATAGGATTTAGTCTAGAAAGAGAAACAGAAATCTTATTATACAGGTGAAATTTGTTTTTGTAGAGCTTATTGTGAAACCACCAGTAAAAATGCCTACTTAGTATGAGGATAACTATGTACATGTTAAGACTTGAAGGAAGAGTATAAGGGTAGGGCAATAATCTCTGCCATGAAAGAAGAACCCCATACTTGGAGTTTGCAGTACATACAGAAATCTACATAATAGTTCAAGGTAGCTTTCAGGAAGGAGAAACTACCAGAATAAATGAAGCTCATACCACTGAGAAAATCTGAAAAGGTTCTCAGTAAATTTGTGAGACCTACATACATACACAGTTACTTATTTGAAATGTAAATATAATTGAGCGTGCTATATTGATTTTTAAATCCGTATTCCCAGTGATCACATAAGTCCTGAGTAGAAAGTATATCAGAAGAAAAATCACAATTGCAAACATGAGAAAGGGTAGTAATGTTTGTGAAGTAATATATCTTCTATCTGGCAAATATAATATAACCCTTCTATTAATGACAATAAAAATACCTTAAAAAAGAAAATTTACATTTTCAGACAGTATTTGTGGAGCATTATATTTCTGCTTTTGTTAGCTCCAATTTCTACAGGCAGATCTACATATGAACATTCCTGGACAGTCTTCACTTTAAAATGTTGATTCAGTACCCAAGTAATTTTAACTCCCTTAGTCCATAGGCTATGGGAGTGAAATCACAATTTCAACAAGTGCTGGAGGCCTAGGATGTATAGGTATAGGTACCAGAATACACCTAGACAGCTTTATCATATCCATGTTCCTCCATAATGCCTAATATTCTCTGTGTGATCCATTCTTATACTAGAACTGTTACTCTTCAAAAACCTCAAGGTGTTCAAGGAAGAATTGAGCTTCTTTCCCAAAAGAAATGCCAGTTCCTTAATAGCAGGGTATATACCTCAGATTATATCTTAACCTTTCACCATTACAATTGTAATTATAATTAACTTTTGTTGAGTTTTTGTTGAAGGCCCTGTTAAAAAGAGACTTAAATAAATTAGAGATCTAATTAAATTCGACAGTTCAGTAACTATTTCTTAAATGCTTTCCTCTCCCACATTTTTTACATTTTAAATATATTTTTTCTAATTAATAGAAGGGTTACATTATATTCACCAGATAGAAGGTGAATTACTTCACATACATTGATACCCTTTCTCATGTCTTGTTCCCCATTTCCCTCCCTCCATCCTCGCCACTCATCTTGTTTTCCCCCCTTCCCTATCCTATTTCAAATAACCAAATAAACATATATAATATATCAGATAAAAGGTAAAATACCGTTACAATATGAGGTAACCAACTCTCCCACAATTTTTTTGCCAGTCCTGGCTTAAGCTCAGGGCCTGAGGACTGTCCCTGGACTTTCTCAAGGCTAGAACTCTTCCACTTGAGCCTCAGCACCACTCCTGACTTTTAACTATATGGTACTAAGGAATCGAACCCGGGTCTTCATGTATGCTAGTCAAGCACTCTACCACTACGCCAAACTCCCAGTCCACTTCCACAATTTTTATCCATCACAAAACAGTATTCTACATAATCCAGAGTTAACTAAAATATGGCCAGGCACATGCTCATGCCAATAATCCTAGCTACCCAAGAAGCTCACATATGAGGACAGGAGCTCAAAGCTAGCACAGGCAGGAAAGCCCAGGAAATTCTTATCTCCAATTTGCCACCAAGAAATCAAAGGCAGAGCTGTTATACAAGTGGCTGAGTATTAACATCAAGTGAAAAATCTAGTGGATAGCAGCCTGACATCAGTTCAAGGCCCAGATACTGGCATACATTTACAAAAAGTTAATTAAAATATAATGAATCAATATCAAACCATGTAATCATAATTCAAACTATATTTGCTTCCCTGACTTTTCCAGATATGATGAAGTTTGAATATTCTCCACATAGTCACACTGTTTGAGAGAGCTAATAAGCAAAGCAATATCACTGAAAACTTTTGTGCAAAAGTTTCAAGCCTAATATTAATTTATTTAAAATGTTTGAGAAAGTTTGCATAGAAAATCTTGACAAATTAAAAAAAATATTATTTGGTTTTACCCCAGTTTCTCAAAACTCCTTATATTCGATAGCAGAAGAAATGGAACGGTACAGCATTAACTTATGCACATATCAGCTGTTTCTATCTTAACTAGGAAGCACTGTTTCATCTCTTATCAGACACAAAATGGATCGAAAGTTAATTGGAAAAGTATTTCAGAAGAAAAGTGGTAGAGAAAGGTCTAATAGGTTTTTCAAGATGTAAAGATTCATATTTTTATGTTGGAAAGGATACCAAACCAGAGAAAAGTTTCTAGTTAAGAACACAGTGAATATTTTTAATGTATGAAAAACCTAGCTACAATAGAGCAAAATAATAATAATAGTAATAATAATAATAATAATAATAATAATAATAATAAATCTACAGTTCCACTATACCTAGCAGGTCATGAAATATTTGTGATAAGCTTGAACAACCACTTTTTCATGAACTTAATAATTTTTTCTTTTCTTTTCTTTTCTGGTTAGTCTTGGGTCTTGAACTCTGGGCCTGGGCGCTGTCCCTGAGGTCTTCATCTCAAGGCTAGTGCTCTACTCCTTGTCTCACCAAATAAAGGTTATACCCTTTATTTTAAAAGCTATGCCTTTTCAAATTAACATTAAAACTTATACCACTTCTGCTTTTCTGGTGGTTAATTGGAGATAAGACTCACAGACTTTCATGCCCAGGCTGGCTTTGAACTACAATACTCAGACCTCAGTCTTCTGAGTGGCTAGGATTACAGGTGTGGGTCACTGGCTCCTGTCTTAATCTTTTTTGCTAAGTACTCACTTTGTTTTCAGATGAGGGACTGCTTTCCCAAGAGCCCTCTTTTTCTATTGATATCATCTCAAAAACCTTCTTCTTTTCAGTCACCATCTGTGGCTGCCTGCCTAGATATTATATATTCTTCCTGACCCCTGGAACTTGATCTGCATATTTTATCATTGTGCATATAGTAGTTGTGTAGTTCTTTGTTTTGCCATCATGGGCTTGAGCTCAGGGCCTGGGCACTGTCCTTGGACTTTCTCAAGGCTCAGCACTCTACCACTTGAGCCTCAGCACCACTTCCAGCTTTTTTCTATGTATGTGGTACCAGGGAATTGAACCCTGGTCTTCGTGCATGCTAGGCAAGCACTCTGCCACTAGGCCCCAGTAGTTGTTCTTCTTTATCAATACTGGAAGTTTCTGATGACTCAGATACATCGGAGACATTTTTTGTAGCCCCTATTAGACAACTATCTGCACTAAGATGTTCTGAATACATCTGAACACACACTCTGAAATCTAAAGAAAGGACATGCATTTTGATTTAATAATCCTGAATTCCAACAACTAGGACCAGTCAGAATTATTCTGGACTGGTATCCTTAAATTCAGTTGTTATGATAAAACAAAACACTGGACTATTTAAAACTATTGTCAAAAATCTCATTCAGTGGGGTAAAAGATAAGTCAACAAGACAAATTGAAATACATATTTCAAGACCATGAAAAGGAGACTAATCTGAAATGGAAAGACTTAGAAAAAATCATATTAAGTGAAGTAAGCCAGACTCAAAGGCACTTAGGCTCAATGGTTTCCCTCATTCGTCATAATCAGTAGAAACCTTGGGCTCTACTAGCAGAGATTTGCAATAGAGCAAAATCTTGATACATAAGGACATATAATGTGAAGCTAATTGAAAGGACCTCCAGGATAGTGAAACAAAAGCCATATAATGAATGATTGTTGTCCTTAATGTACTATGTTGTCTCTCATCTCCTTTGCTGTCCCTTGGTTATCTCATATTGGTATAGTATCTCACTTTGTTATCTGATATATTGAATTTATTTGTATTTGAATATTTGAAATTTGATAGGGAAGGGGGGAAAACCAAGACGGATGGGGGGTGTGGGGGGGAGGGAAACGGGTACCAAGACATGTGAAAGGGTATCAATGTATGTGAATGAATGCACCTTCTATCTGGCAAATATCATGTAACCCTTTTACTAATTACAATAAAAAAAAAACAATGCAGCCTTTAAAGATGCTACTAAAGTGTGAAACCATGATATAACAAGCCAAAAAGCTTTCTTTCTTTAGTTTCTATCTGTATGATTTTCTTCTCAACATCTAAACATTTTCTGAATATATAAATAGAACTTTTTAAAGTAGAGGCAAATTCATAGTAGATGTTAGCACTGGATGAATACAATAGGTTTGAGTAAAAACCAGAGTGCTCCGTATTTTAGGACATCTGCACATCTTCCATCTCAGCTTCTTCTGAACATGCTTGGATCATGCTGTGACCCTTACATGGCTTTTCTAAGACAGTCAGAATTAGAGGCTTCTGGAACCTGATGTATTCAATGAGAGTGTGTGTGTGTGTGTGTGTGTGTGTGTGTGTGTGTGTGTGTGTGTGTGGCAGGGAGGACGGGGCAAGGGACAATACTGGGACTTGAACTCAGGGCCTAAATGCTGAACCTTAGCTTTTTCACTCAAAGCTGACACTCTACACTTGAGCCAGAGCTGCACTTTTGGCTTTTTATGGTTAGTTGGAAATACGATTCCCATGGTCTTTGAAGCTTGGGCTGGCTTTAAACTGCAAATATATTAGGCTCCAGAGTAGCTAAAATTTCAGGTATGAGACACTGGGGCCCAGCCGCAGTGAAATTTTTATATAAGAAAATGTAAACCATTAACATATAAGCAGATATAAAGAATTTGTGTTGTTAGAGATTTCTTCTATGATTTAGCTGGTATTAGTTCAAATCATTCTTGTCATATCTAAATTAGTCAGCACATATTTTCCTGTCCATAACCAAGTTCCCAGTTCCATTAATCTTTCTAACAAGGTTTGAGACTATATAGGACAGAGCCCCTGCTGCCTAATCAATAAGGTGTCAGGGAGAAAACTAGACTCCCAATTGAAGTTTACAATAAACCAGCATGAAGTGGAATCTCTGGAAGAATCACTTGAGTTTGGGACTATGTTGAGCCCAAAGCCTCAGTAAGCCACAGAAAGAAGACTTGTGGGGGAATTGACAAAAATTAACTTCACTTAGGGCACAAAGAAGAGATCATTCCTGGAACTCTGATGACACAGTAACTTCCAGAGATCTAGAACACTCTCTGAACCATCACTGTTTCCTCCACTGCTCATCACTGTGGCATACGCTGTATCCCTGACACTATCAATATATGCTTGCATGTGCCCATCTTCATCTGAACAAAGCAGGTGAATGAAGGGTATTAACTATGGTGCACGTGGACGGCACACTGGTAAGGCATCTAATGGAATTAGGTGGGTTATTCACATTGCTCATTGAGGATCAATATTTCCACTGCAAACAACAAGCAAACTTGACTAAAATATAAAATGACTTACGTCTGGAAAGCACTGGGGAGATTCCAAGGTGTTAAGAATTTGAGAACCAAGATCAAGGAGAGAGAGAAAGGATAAAAGCAAGAGACCTAAATACCAAATCACCACATGGAATGTACAAGTTCTAACATACAAGGTGAAAATAAAATCATGGGGTAGTTGCTAAGAGATGGAGTAGGTAGATCCACTTTTAAGCTTTGTCACCAAGTTTATAAAACAAACTTTGACAGTCATAAAAGAGGACACGGGTATTTTCTGCATGATTTTACTGATGGTAAGGCTCTACTTTGCATAAAAATGTTGAAAGAAAGCAACATTTGATCGTTGGCAAGTGGCATGCAGAGATGGAGAAACTTGAGAATACATATACCATACTAGCAACACTCTCCTTTTTGAGAAGTGATTTTTAGAAGTGCCCTTAAGATAACAGTCCAATAAGTCACATTTTTATTAGTATTTGATATGTATTTTTGTGTAAATACAACATATGTATGCAAATACATATGTATGTAAATACGATAAAAATTTGGCTATATCTAGTATCGGTAACATTACTCCATTTATGAGGCAGCACTGTCATGATGTAATGACTTTCTAAAGGACTCACCTCAACACAGCAATGAAATTCCAAAAGGGTATAGAGGAGTCATTCCACCTGCGAACATCCTGCCCTGGATCCTCCACAGTTCATGTCTAATTCATGTCTTCTGCAAACACAATATACATCCATTCTATACTCCATAGCTCCCAACATCCTCACGTATTCCAACAGCAACTCAACAGCAACTCACAGGTCCAAACTCTCAGCTAAATCAGACATAACTAGACCTAAAACATGATTCATCCTGAGGCAAATTCTGTCTAGCTAGGATGTTTTAAATCAAAGTGTTAAGGTTAAGTGCTTCTCAAACACAGTGGAAGGGCATACATCAAAAAAGAAATGGACAACAGGACCCACGTAAATTCACACAGGGAAAGCAACATTAGACCCTAAACTCTCTATACCAGTTCTCTGCATGTGTTCTCTATTGGACACACAGTGGTGGTTGACACCACAAAGCCTTTGGCAACCCTGCTTCTTTGGCTTTGTAAGTTCATCTATCATATATTTTTCTTCCACAAAGCTCTAAAGCAGAGAGAGACTGCCGAGAGGATGGGTTTTACTCCATCTTCCAGGAAATTGTTCTCCATTTACACCATAGATTGGCTAACTATACTTCCATCAGCATTCTGTCAAATTACCTAAGCACTCTTCTTAGAGGATTCAGACTTTCTCTACAGCACCCTTCTTTCTCCCAATCCTCACCAGCACAAACTCAATATTTTGCTAGTGACAATACTGGGTTTCTGGCCTGCTCTTCCAAATTCTTCTGGTTTTTATCCAGCTTCAAAGCTGCTTCCACATGTTCAACTATTTGCTATAGTGATAGTCTCACTTTTCAATATCAATTTTCTTTTTTAGTCTGTTTTGTGATGCAGTCGCTATACCACAGACTGGGTCAATCATAATCAGTAGAAGTTTTTTTTTTTTTGTCTCACAGTTCTGGAGACTGGGAAGTCTGAGATTGAGAGACTGCATCTGGGAGGTGCTTCGTGCTATGTCTAAAAAGACAGCAGGACAAACACAAAGTATGATAGAGAGAAGAAAAAAGCTCAAAGAAATTCACCTTTTTTTGAGAGACTTTTGAGAGTTAGAAAAGCCTACAAACCATAACAAACAATCTATTCTAAACATGGCAGTTGTAGCTGAACATCTTTGATATTTTCTCCAGTTTCTTACTAATTTAAAACACTTTGTAGTCTGTGAGCTGGGAGTTGTAAACCTTAAAAAGGTTGTATTATCAAACATTTAAAACAAATGTAGAAAAATTCATATGTAAAATCTTAATTAAAAACACATAAGAGGTAGAATACTAATTTATAGGAGCTATTTCCAACAAAGAAATAATCTATAACTAAGTTTCAAACATGATTATGAACATAGATCACCATTTTAAAATATGTCTGGATTGAAAGAATGCCACGGTTTATAAAACTGTAATACTTCTGGTGAGATGATTTTTATGGCTAAGTAAAACAAAAGGTAAGATTTTAAGCAAAAATTTAATATCAATCAAACTGTTTTATTTTATTTATTTTTTTATTTTTTTTATTGTAATTAATAAAAGGGTTACATGATATTTGCCAGATAGAAGGTGCATTAATTCACATACATCAATACCCTTTCACATGTCTTGGTACCCATTATCTTCCCACCCCCTATCTTTGTTTTCCCCCCTTCCCTATCAAATTTCAAATAACCAAATACAAATAAATTCAATATATCAGATAACAAAGTGAGATACTGTAACAATATGAGTTACCCAAGGGACAGCAAAGGAGATGAAAGATAACATAGTAGATTAAGGACAACAATCATTCCTTATATGGCTTTTGTTTAATCATTATAATATTTATCATCTAAGCAGAAGTGCATCTTGTGTATTGGAAACGGCAGCATCAAATTGTTGAATTATTTCTTTTTTTTAAATTTTTTTAAATTTTTTTTATTGTAATTAGTAAAAGGGTTACATGATATTTGCCAGATAGAAGATGCATTAATTCACATACATTGATACCCTTTCACATGTCTTGGTACCCGTTTCCCTCCCCCCCCCACACCCCCTACCCGTCTTGGTTTCCCCCCTTCCCTATCAAATTTCAAATATCCAAATACAAATAAATTCGATATATCAGATCACAAAGTGAGATACTATACTAATATGAGATAACCAAGGGACAGCAAAGGAGATGAGAGACAACACAGTACATTATATGGCTTTTGTTTCACAATCACATGATTGTCTCAATAGATGCGGAAAAGGCATTTGACAAGATCCAACACCCCTTTATGTTAAAAGCTCTGGAGAAACGAGGAATCCATGGAACATTCCTCAATGTAATAAAGGCTGTGTATGAGAAACCCACAGCTAGTATTACACTTAATGGTGAAAATCTAAAGCCATTCCCTCTTAAATCAGGAACGAGACAAGGATGCCCACTCTCTCCACTCCTCTTGAACATAGTACTAGAATTCCTAGCCAGTGCAATAAGGCAAGAAGCAAGCATAAAGGGGATCCAAGTAGGGAAAGAGGAAATAAAATTATCCCTCTTGGCAGATGACATGATTCTGTATTTAAAGAATCCTATAGACTCTACTCCCAAGATCCTAGAGCTGATCCAAAACTTTGGAAGTGTAGCAGGCTATAAAATCAACCCTCAAAAAGCAACTGCCTTCCTTTATGCCAACAGTGAGAGGAACGAGGCAATAATCAGGAAAGCAACTCCTTTCACAATAGCCTCAAAGAAAATAAAGTACCTAGGAATTAGCTTAACTAAGAATGTAAAGGACCTTTTGGACGAAAAGTTTAAAACCCTAAAAAAGGAAATTAAAGCAGAACTAAGGAAATGGAAAAACCTCCCATGCTCCTGGATTGGAAGAATCAACATTGTGAAAATGACAATCTTGCCAAGAGCTATCTACAAATTCAATACAATACCCATCAACATCCCAATGTCATTCTTTAAAGAAATGGAATTATTTCTTAACGCTGCCTCTAACTTCCTTTACGTAGCAGCAATAGATTTTGTTTTGATCTTGATTTTTTTAGTGATTCAGTCCATATAGAGAATTAATAATTAATCTGGTCCTAATATCAATAGCCTGTGAAATACTAAATTAACTGACATTCCGGATTATTAATTACTGTTTTCCAAGTTAGCATTGATCTTTTCATGGTTGGCTATGGCGCACATTAGATATCTATAAGCAGCTCCAACAGCAACTGGGACATTGTAGGGTGCTCAATAATGTTTTATTGTTTTTGGTCGTGGGACCTGAACTCTGGGTCTCGGCATTGGCCCTGAGCTCTTCAGCCCATAGCTACCACCCTACAACTTGAGCCACAGCACCACTTCCTGCTCAATGAATTTTTGTTATTATTTTAGGAACCAGAATTGGCCACCACACAATAGAAAAATTATTGCTCACAAACATCACATTAATATATAAAAGAGAATGGCTATTAATATCTTTGAAATACATTGTGAAAATATGGCAAGAAAATAAAAAGGTAGCTTGTTAATGATAATCACACTGATAAGACTTATTATTCCTTGTATATTTTACATATGTTCATTCAGCAGGTTTCTCATGTTGAGTACAACAGACTACATAAAGGTAAAGCAAAAAGTAATTCTTGTCCTATAGGATTTAGTCTAGAAAGAGAAACAGAAATCTTATTATACAGGTGAAATTTGTTTTTGTGGAGCTCATTGTGAAACCACCAGTAAAAATGCCTACTTAGTATGAGGATAACTATGTACATGTTAAGACTTGAAGGAAGAGTATAAGGGTAGGGCAATAATCTCTGCCATGAAAGAAGAACCCCATACTTGGAGTTTGCAGTACATACAGAAATCTACATAATAGTTCAAGGTAGCTTTCAGGAAGGAGAAACTACCAGAATAAATGAAGCTCATACCACTGAGAAAATCTGAAAAAGTTCTCAGTAAATTTGTGAGACCTACATACATACACAGTTACTTATTTGAAATGTAAATATAATTGAGCGTGCTATATTTATTTTTAAATCCGTATTCCCAGTGATCACATAAGTCCTGAGTAGAAAGTATATCAGAAGAAAAATCACAATTGCAAACATGAGAAAGGGTAGTAATGTTTGTGAAGTAATATATCTTCTATCTGGCAAATATAATATAACCCTTCTATTAATGACAATAAAAATACCTTAAAAAAGAAAATTTACATTTTCAGACAGTATTTGTGGAGCATTATATTTCTGCTTTTGTTAGCTCCAATTTCTACAGGCAGATCTACATATGAACATTCCTGGACAGTCTTCACTTTAAAATGTTGATTCAGTACCCAAGTAATTTTAACTCCCTTAGTCCATAGGCTATGGGAGTGAAATCACAATTTCAACAAGTGCTGGAGGCCTAGGATGTATAGGTATAGGTACCAGAATACACCTAGACAGCTTTATCATATCCATGTTCCTCCATAATGCCTAATATTCTCTGTGTGATCCATTCTTATACTAGAACTGTTACTCTTCAAAAACCTCAAGGTGTTCAAGGAAGAATTGAGCTTCTTTCCCAAAAGAAATGCCAGTTCCTTAATAGCAGGGTATATACCTCAGATTATATCTTAACCTTTCACCATTACAATTGTAATTATAATTAACTTTTGTTGAGTTTTTGTTGAAGGCCCTGTTAAAAAGAGACTTAAATAAATTAGAGATCTAATTAAATTCGACAGTTCAGTAACTATTTCTTAAATGCTTTCCTCTCCCACATTTTTTACATTTTAAATATATTTTTTCTAATTAATAGAAGGGTTACATTATATTCACCAGATAGAAGGTGAATTACTTCACATACATTGATACCCTTTCTCATGTCTTGTTCCCCATTTCCCTCCCTCCATCCTCGCCACTCATCTTGTTTTCCCCCCTTCCCTATCCTATTTCAAATAACCAAATAAACATATACAATATATCAGATACAAGGTAAAATACCGTTACAATATGAGGTAACCAACTCTCCCACAATTTTTTTGCCAGTCCTGGCTCAAGCTCAGGGCCTGAGGACTGTCCCTGGACTTTCTCAAGGCTGGAACTCTTCCACTTGAGCCTCAGCACCACTCCTGACTTTTAACTATATGGTACCAAGGAATCGAACCCGGGTCTTCATGTATGGTAGTCAAGCACTCTACCACTACGCCAAACTCCCAGTCCACTCCCACAATTTTTATAGTTAATTTTCAACATAGCATCTAGTGAGTATCACCAATACATTTGTTCACCCTGTGTCCCACCATTTCAGTGCCCCTCTCCCTCCCCCAAATAGATAACATATATACCAGACAAAAGGTACAGAAATCACAAGTGGTGGCAAAGGAGAAAACAGACAAACATCAAAAAGACAAAAGGCAAAAATCAAAAGGCAAACAGCAAAAACCAAAGTCTTATCTCCATTTCTTGTAGTTCATTTCAATAAATTGTATTTCTGGATGATCATATGCACATAGCTATTGAGTTTTTTTGATCTAGAATGTGCCTATAATTCTCCAAGTAAAAACATTGGAAAGTAAAAGACAAAAATTCACTAGTATATGATAAAGTATACAGGACTGTGAACACTCACACAGTAAGACCAGAGGAGGATATTCTTATTCTTCTCTTCCAAAATCTCACTATATAATAAGCACTGGTATTTTTTGGCATGGTGGCTTTGAAGGCTCCTGGGCATCACCTCATTTCTATATACTTTAAAGCCAAATCAACTCTCATCTCACCTTACCCTCTCTCCTGTATTTCTAAAGTAGCTGCACAAATGGGGGTTTAAAGTGTTAAAACTATGACTGGAATTAAGAAAAGCAAACTAATGTGTGTGTCCAGTCTTAGAGATCAAGAACATGCACAAGCATTGACTTGACTCATTTAAATCTTGATGTTTTCAAGCAGTTCCTATGATGCTCTGAGTGTCTATTAATACCGAGTACCTGCTCTGCCTCATTCAGCCTTCACATTACTACCTCCATTTCTTTTCCAGTTAGTTTACCAGATCAATATAAAGTTAAAAATGCTGATGGAACTATTTGAAATGGAAGACTAGGAGACTTAAGGGGGATTATGTAGGCTCTCAGAAATGATTTGAAGACTTAGATCTCTATTGGCTTTAGAAAGATTTTTAAAATTGACATTCTGGCACATTGCTTCAAGGACATAACAACTTTGAAGTGCAACAACCGAAATGACAATGCTAAAAAGAAAATATCTACTCTAGGACAGCAAAAGGCTTAAGGTAATTTGTTCCAGTAATATGTTTTAAAAACTGTACTCTCCATGATTTGGAGATACAAATGAAACTTTATTATAGAATATGGCATTCATTCTTTGCTCTGATGGGAATACTGGTCCTAGAAAGAAAAAATACAATATTGTTATAAATTTTAAAAAGTTAAAAGTAATAAAATGGCAAGCCCTCAAATCTGTCCACTAAGAATAAAACTATTGATTGTATACTTACTAAATTTAATCTGAAAAGCCTCAGAAATGTTGAATTTCTCCTTTTAGGCTAAAAACACTTTTTCCCTTATTTGGACATTATGTTATTTAAAATGCAGTAATTTAAACAAGAGAAACACAACCCAAATTTACTTTACATAAAGAAGAAAGTTTACAGCTCATGTCCTGGAACGACAGTAGGTTGGGATATGATTTCCCAAAAGGTCAATAATGTCTCACAGTTTTGACAGTTTTCTCATTATCTTGCATTTCTCCTCCTTGTTCTATTTATTCTTTGGAACCCTCTACTACACCATCCTAACAAGCTTCTAACAGCAATTCCCTTTGAAATAAAGACAACTGCCTCCCAAAAGTTTGATGAGAGACTCTGGAAGTTAACTTGTTGCCCCCGATAAGGCAATAAGTCAAACTCAATCATTTTGATCAAATTTTTTATTCATATTCCTGTACCATTACATCAATGTGTGGTACTAGTTTTAAGTCCTGGACCATTAGGGATATTGTTTTTTCTATCTAAACATTTACCCATATCAATAAATTCTAATCTGCTTTGGTTGTTTTTGACAGACACAAATAAAATGACTTTCAAAATTATATTACTACTTGATTTGTAAAATGTAGTATATTATCCATCACAAAACAGTACTCTACATAATCAACAGTTAACTAAAATATGGCCAGGCACATGCTCATGCCAATAATCCTAGCTACCCAAGAAGCTCACATATGAGGACAGGAGCTCAAAGCTAGCACGGGCAGGAAAGCCCAGGAAATTCTTATCTCCAATTTGCCACCAAGAAATCAAAGGCAGAGCTGTTATACAAGTGGCTGAGTATTAACATCAAGTGAAAAATCTAGTGGATAGCAGCCTGACATCAGTTCAAGGCCCAGATACTGGCATACATTTACAAAAAGTTAATTAAAATATAATGAATCAATATCAAACCATGTAATCATAATTCAAACTATATTTGCTTCCCTGACTTTTCCAGATATGATGAAGTTTGAATATTCTCCACATAGTCACACTGTTTGAGAGAGCTAATAAGCAAAGCAATATCACTGAAAACTTTTGTGCAAAAGTTTCAAGCCTAATATTAATTTATTTAAAATGTTTGAGAACGTTTGCATAGAAAATCTTGACAAATTAAAAAAAATATTATTTGGTTTTACCCCAGTTTCTCAAAACTCCTTATATTCGATAGCAGAAGAAATGGAACGGTACAGCATTAACTTATGCACATATCAGCTGTTTCTATCTTAACTAGGAAGCACTGTTTCATCTCTTATCAGACACAAAATGGATCGAAAGTTAATTGGAAAAGTATTTCAGAAGAAAAGTGGTAGAGAAAGGTCTAATAGGTTTTTCAAGATGTAAAGATTCATATTTTTATGTTGGAAAGGATACCAAACCAGAGAAAAGTTTCTAGTTAAGAACACAGTGAATATTTTTAATGTATGAAAAACCTAGCTACAATAGAGCAAAATAATAATAATAGTAATAATAATAATAATAATAATAATAATAATAAATCTACAGTTCCACTATACCTAGCAGGTCATGAAATATTTGTGATAAGCTTGAACAACCACTTTTTCATGAACTTAATAATTTTTTCTTTTCTTTTCTTTTCTGGTTAGTCTTGGGTCTTGAACTCTGGGCCTGGGCGCTGTCCCTGAGGTCTTCATCTCAAGGCTAGTGCTCTACTCCTTGTCTCACCAAATAAAGGTTATACCCTTTATTTTAAAAGCTATGCCTTTTCAAATTAACATTAAAACTTATACCACTTCTGCTTTTCTGGTGGTTAATTGGAGATAAGACTCACAGACTTTCATGCCCAGGCTGGCTTTGAACTACAATACTCAGACCTCAGTCTTCTGAGTGGCTAGGATTACAGGTGTGGGTCACTGGCTCCTGTCTTAATCTTTTTTGCTAAGTACTCACTTTGTTTTCAGATGAGGGACTGCTTTCCCAAGAGCCCTCTTTTTCTATTGATATCATCTCAAAAACCTTCTTCTTTTCAGTCACCATCTGTGGCTGCCTGCCTAGATATTATATATTCTTCCTGACCCCTGGAACTTGATCTGCATATTTTATCATTGTGCATATAGTAGTTGTGTAGTTCTTTTTTTTGCCATCATGGGCTTGAGCTCAGGGCCTGGGCACTGTCCTTGGACTTTCTCAAGGCTCAGCACTCTACCACTTGAGCCTCAGCACCACTTCCAGCTTTTTTCTATGTATGTGGTACCAGGGAATTGAACCCTGGTCTTCGTGCATGCTAGGCAAACACTCTGCCACTAGGCCCCAGTAGTTGTTCTTCTTTATCAATACTGGAAGATTCTGATGACTCAGATACATCTGAGACATTTTTTGTAGCCCCTATAATACAACTATCTGCACTAAGATGTTCTGAATACATCTGAACACACACTCTGAAATCTAAAGAAAGGACATGCATTTTGATTTAATAATCCTGAATTCCAACAACTAGGACCAGTCAGAATTATTCTGGACTGGTATCCTTAAATTCAGTTGTTATGATAAAACAAAATACTGGACTATTTAAAACTATTGTCAAAAATCTCATTCAGTGGGGTAAAAGATAAGTCATCAAGACAAATTGAAATACATATTTCAAGACCATGAAAAGGAGACTAATCTGAAGAAGACAATCCAGAAACCATAAAGATTTCTACTCCTCTTTAATAGCATGCTTTCAATAATATGGGAATACCTGAATGCCCTAGAAAATTAAAGCCTAAGTATATTACAAAGAAGTCAATGCATTTTAATCATCTACCGTGAAATGCCCAGAAGTGAAGTTGATCATAGATATTTGCAAAAAAATTAGACTCCTGAATATGCTAGAAGACCAACAATGACATGAGGCAAGAGGTATTCTTAACAGAGCTGCCAGGTCTTTGCAAAGGCTAAGTCAGATACTAGCATGGCTGTGTCCAAAATCCAGGCATGCATAGTCTCTCTTCATTCAGTCAAAGCCAAACTCCCGGAAGAGAGTGTCAAGACCTTCTGTTATCTGCAAGCATAGCAGCAGTCCTGCCTGCCTCCTCTCTGATCCCATCTCCTCCTCGCCCTTCACTCCCACTAAGTGCAGTGGTGTACATACTTGATGTTACTTCAGGGTGGCAGGTGATCTCTAACATGAAACAGCTCAGATCATCACTTTCCTCTGCCTGTGTGTTTCTCCCTGATGGTCACCAAACCCCCAACCTGCACACTTTGCTCATAGATCACTTTCTCAAAGACCATTCAGGCACTGCTACCCTGCCTCATGCATTTTCAATCCTTATTCCTGTGAACTTTTCTCCTTTTATCCTTCTCATGTCATGTTCCTATGTGCAATATAATTTACTACTTTATTATGCTTAGTATTTATTATCTGGTTCCCTCTAGAATATAAGCACTGGAGACTGTCCTAAAAGCTGGATGTAAATTTACAATGAAGTTTTTAAATTGTATTTTATTATCAGGATAAAGTACAGAGGGATTGCAGTTACATACATCGGGTAAGGGGTATATTACTTCTCAAACCTTGATAACCCGTTCTCATATTTTTGTACCCCTTTCTCTTCCTCCACCCCTTCCCAATCATCTCCTAACCAGGAATTGTTAATGCTAACTGACATTTAAAGGCTATGATATACCTATTCTTTTTAGACAACTGATGTTTTCAAATCATTTGGAATAAATATAATTCATTCAACTTCTTTTCAGACTTCTTGTGAGTACCAGAAAGGATTTACTGAGGGATATTTAGCTTCCTAATATGGCACAAGCATTCAATAAGGTACCAACTAAACTGGAATTATAGTAAAATCACCTTCAGTAGCATGAATCATAAGTAATGATTGACAACAGATAACTACCAAGGCGTTTTTTTCTACAAGAGCCTATAAATGATCTCAATCTGTCTCTTAGAAGAAACAAACACCAATAATATCAGTGGAGATAGGAAGGTTGGGGCAGAAAAGCAACCCAGAAAAAAACTCAAACTCTTAGAAAGGAAAAAAAATAACTAAAGCAGAAAGGGCCAGGGACATGATTCAAATAGTATAGCACACACAACTCTGTCCTCAAAAATCATGAGTACAGTATTTATCTTTCATTAATTCACACAATAGAGTTGCTAAAACTTTTTAAAGGTACTGGCTTTATGAAAATTATTTAGTACAAAGTGAGGGTCAAGATTTAAAGACATTGCCTAAGCTACCAGAGCACTGATAGCTTTGAAAATATCTGAACACTGCACAGATAAATATTAAGGTTATTCTGTGAAGGATAAGGGGATACCTGGTATGCTATGATAGCTCATAAGTGATGATGAACCTTCACTGAAACACTGATTCATGAAAACACTTTGGGCAGTAGTGCTCCATGTAACTACTACTCTGGCTGTTTCTTTCACTTCTTTCTAAGGCTAAATAATTCCTAGAATTTCATGCCCTGTCTTCAAGTGAAATTAAATGTAGAATACTACAGCAGTGCTTTTACTTGGGAACTTGTGGCAAACACATTTGTCCAGCCTTGTCCAACAAACAGAGGAGGGACACTGGCATAGCAACTCAGGCTTAGGGAGAACCTAAGCATGACATTTAGAAAAATATTTGTGAAAAAGAAGGGTTTTGTTTCCACAGCAACCAACTTTCTTAGTCTTCTGTGCTCTACTAAAAAATAAAACAAATGAAAGCTGGTAAGAGAAACAGAGTAAGGTCTAATGTAGAATGGCACACAAAGCAAAAATAAAGGACGCTGAAGCCTAGTTCATTGGAAGAAGCATAGCAAATCCTCAGTTAATCATGAGTGTCCTAATCTGGTCATGACCCTTTAAATCTTCATTTCTTTATTTTTTGGTAACTACTGGCCATGAGATTCTTCTCTTTCCATAAAGCAGAGCCTCCAGAATTTATTCATCTTGTACAATTGGGTTTCAGTGCCCAGGATCAGTAACTCTCTTGCCTCTGTTCTCTGCTACCCATCACCGCAACACCGTGAGACTGTCTATTTTAGGTAACTTGCACAAGTCTTTGTTGTCTTGTGATGAAGTTACTTTGCTTAACACAACATCTTCAGAATTCGTCCCTACAGCTGCCTGTGGTTGAACTCCCTTCTTTTCTAGGGTTCAATAATACCCAATTTTGTGTATATAATACATATACTTTGTCCATTCACCTGTGGTTGAGCCCTTACCACTTCTTGAGTATGGTGCACAGTGTTTCAATCAATATTGGGATTTGGGTTTTCTTCGAGGTATCTTAACTTATCCTTCAGTAACAAGTCAATGCCTGGCCTCATAAAATGAATTTCAATGTAATCCATCTTCTTTTAGTTTTTGAAACAACTAAATAGTCATTATTGATTCTCCTTTAAATGTTTGGTATGGTTCATCAGTGAAATGTTATGGTTTAAGCTTTTCTCCTAAATGACTGTATGTCATTTCTACATTCCATTTCTTCATGATTAAATGCATAAGTGTTTTATGTTTGTTTACAAAGTGCAAGTGTATAGGCAAAAATGCAACTCAGATACATGCCTATTAATTTTCAAGAGGCCACAAACAAGAATTGCTCTAAAATTTCTTTGGCTTGAAAATACCATGATAACTTTCAAAACTACTGAAAACTCTAGAAAGCATATGATTATGTGAGTTTTATCAACTTATATTTTTTCAAATGTGAAGTTGAAATCAAGTAACTAAAAAACAGTTTGGTTATTCAACCATCTTGTAGGCCATGTTCACAAGAATTATATATTTAATGAGCTACTGATATACTCTAACAAAAATATGTGGTGAAAACTGCATTAACTTTTGACAAATCGTACACATCTCTCTAATATTTGACTTGATAGAAGACAATATTTCTCATATTTTGTTCTGAATTAAATCTGCTTGGATTTGTCATTCTGGTTATGCTGCATGAACAAAATTTGATGTTATTCAGATAAGAAAGCTAGAAAAGGGATATGAAATCAAAATAGTTGTTTAGCTTACAATCTGATCAAGTATCATCATTCCAGCAGAAGTACTTTGTGAATGAGTCTCACCATGCCACACAAACTGTTTAAAAGTATGCACTCAATGTACTGAGATTTATTGACAGTATCTGACTACTCTACAAGGACATGGGATTGTCTGATCACAATTAGGCCTGAGCACTTGGTAGTAAAGGTTACAAAAACTACTAGTGTAGTGTCCTTTCAGTGATATACTAAGGCTTTACACTACCTTTGCCTATTATTGAGTTTGTACCAGTGAAGCAAACCTCAAACACACAAAAAACAGCAAATAATGCTTTATCATTACTATGGAAACCTTATCTTCTAACCTCCTAAAATCTCAAGGAAACCTAGGGGTCTGAAAACTCCATGTTGAGTCCCATTGTCTTAGCATGTAGCAGATGCAAACACTATGCTCTGTGTTTAACTAAGAATACAAGGAAAATGGGGATGGCCTATGGTCTGCATTTTTGTTCAACCTGTCAGCCTGCTCTAAGTTAATTGTCACAGAAATGAAGCTTCAGCAAGCCAACAGAAGCATTCCACATGCAAGAACCAAAAACAAAAATTGATAAGAACAAATGACATCATTTAAGTTGCCCAACTCACAGCTAAATAATGTCGTATGTTTGTATGTACAACTCTCTTCAGCCACACTATCCTCTCATGAACACGTTCCAGTTCCCACTCCCTCTGCTTCATTCGTCTTTTAATCCAACATACTTCTCATCATATATAGCAGTTTCCTGATTATATTTTGCTAACACATACTAAAGCATTCTTAAAATATTATCTCTGGGTGGCTTAACTACATTTAAAAGCTGTATTCTAGCCCAAAGCGATTAAAAATGGTGTAATCTAAATCTCTGGATGATAAAAATCTAAGGAGAAAACAAAATGCATATAGTTCCTAATTATCTTTGCATGCATTTTAAATCTTTCCAGAGGACAGAATATCATTTAAACATGAATAATTGTACTGCAGAGGAAATGAGTTCATCCTAGAATGCAATCTGTAAAGATAACAGTTTACTTCACTCAATGGTGGTTGAAACTTTGGCTAAATCAAATATATGAGTAAAAATCTCTTCAGGAATAAGGCAGAAAGTTTGAGAGAAGAAAGATGCAATCAATATTTCCAATTCTAAATTACAGGCTTACTAACCTGTACCATACTGCAGATGTTGCTTGATGTGTTATAAGCAAACGATAGCAAATTTCCTCCTACACAGAATAAAATTATTACCTTGGCGCAAATTTTTTTTTTAAAAGAGATGATGTGAGACCGGGAGTTTGGCCTACTGTCTAGAGTGCTTGCCTAGCATTAACAAAGACTGGGGTTCAATTCCTCTGTACCACATACATAGAAAAAATGTGGAAGTGGTGCTGTGGTTCAAGTGGTAAAGCACTAGCCTTGAGAAAGCCCAAGGGCAATGCTCTGGCCCTGAGCTGGCAAAAAAAGAAAGATGATGTGAGATAAAGTGATTATCTCTCACTAAGTTACAACTTGAAAATTGGTCCCATCTGAAATCTATTCTGCCTTTAGGCATTAAAACATGGTTAATGATACCTCATATCAGTCACTTACGTGCTATTTAGGTCTTCATAATTGAATAATATTTTATCATAAAAAGGAGTACACACTGAGTTTGGGTAATTTTCCCAGTATGTATTTGTTAAAGGACTTTCTGTGTCCAACATTATGGCAAACAGACAGATGAATTCTTTGTTATAAGTATCTACAAGATAGAAGAAATTTAGTTATGTTCTTCCTAGGATCTTAGTACAATAATCTATATATCAAAGACCCTAAGAGAAATGGATATTGTGATTTTGAATGTTCTGATAAAATTTAAAAGACAAATTTTAATACTTATACATAAGAATTATGCCTTACATTTTCTAGAATTCCTGTAATGCAAACATAAATATATACCAGCTGAGTGGTGTTTTATTCAATGAACAGCTCTAGTTTATATTTCAACAAACAAAAAATGGAATCCTGTATAGTTCCTGTCAATCTTTCATAGCCTTTAGCAGTTCATATTAATAAGAACAGTACAGATTTCTAGTTGCGGTGTTACAAAGCATTATTATCTAGCATTTAGGGATCTATAGATGTAGGTGTCTTATTATCATCCAATGTTCAGATTTTAGCCACAACATAATTACTACATATTGGAACTTTATTTATAACATTATATTTCAAAGATTATCAAAACTGTCTCTGAAACACTGGCTAAAATATTTATGGTGACATCTTTCTTTGACCCAAAAAGTTAAAATCTAAACTAACCTAACATTGCATAACCTACAGAAAAAAATGGAACAAAGTGCCACTAAGAAATTAAAAGATAGACCAGAAATCTTTTTCCCTATAAGTAGGGGCTAGAAGATTTTGGACAAGTCATAGAAATAGAATGTATCCTGATCATCACTCTTTCCGCCAATTTTCTCTCTCTCTCTCTCATTTTTTTTAGTCCATCATGGACTAGAACTCTGGTCCCAGGTGTGTCAAATGAGACAAAGCATTGGAGTTTTTTGTTTTTTTGTGGGTTTTTTTCCAGTCCTGGGCTTGATCTCAGAGCCTAAGCACTGTCTTTGGACTTTCTCAAGACTAGAGCTCTACCACTTGAGCCTCAACACCACTTCCAGCTTTTATCTAGGCATGTGGTACCGAGGAATTAAACCGGGTCTTCGTGCATACTAGGCAAGCACTCTACCACTAGGCCAAAATCCCAGCCCCAGGAACTGGGTTTCTAACTAAACTATCCTTCCACAGAAGTATTAGAATTGTTACTTATTTATAGATCTAAATATCTGTATGTAATATTTGATTTTAAACAAATTTGTATTTCTCTATATATGCAAGCAGAAATATAGAAACAGATACACATATATATGAATATTATATACATATTTTGGGGCGCAAGGCTGGTACTCTACCATTTTGAGCCACATCTCCACTTCCTGATTGTTAATGGAGTTGAGAGTCCCATGGACTTTCTTATTGAGTGCTGGCTTCGAACCTTGACTCAAATATCGCAGCCTCCTATTAGTAGCTAGGATTACAGATATGAGTCACCAGTACATGACTTCCAACAGTGTTTTCAAATATTCTGATCTGAAAAATCTCCACATTAAAATCTTTTAAATTAAAATTTCATTACTTTTAAGTACAATAAAAAAAATAAAGAAAAAAAAGAAAGAATAATGGATTTATCTTTCTTGGTAAAGAAATAAGAATAATTTACATATTGGTCTATTGGTTATCAGTTTAAAAATGTACCACTTTGTCAAAAACATTTGTCTATTAATTATCAGTTTAAAAGGTATATTACTTTACTTTGTTAAACTGCATGGAGGAAAAATGGCTAGTAGTAAACATTATCACCAGCAACTTATATTTATAAAGAATTTTATAAAGTGAAATAAGTTCAAATTACCACCATTATAAATTTATGAAGTAGTGAAAACAAATTACCATATAATTACCATCCAAGTTCATCCTGATTAATAAGTACATTTCTAAGAAAAACAAGGTTTTTGAAAAGGATGACTTAGAATTCAAAAAGTACTCTTTTTCTCATGAGTCCTGCTGAGATGGATAAACTGCCACTCACATTAGGTACAGTGGCTTGTGGCTGTCTGTAATCACAGCTACCCAGGAAGATTGAGCAAAAACATTAGTTAAGGCCTGGTCTCAAACCATGAGACAAGTGTGTCAGTTCATACCTAGCATCCCAGCTACAAAGAAGTCCATGAGAAGGAAGGCCAGTCCCAGGCAACAACACAAGATACTGTTCTAGAATAAGTAAAGTGACAAGGTGTGAAGGGATGGCTTGTGTTGACTGCCTGACTAGAAAGCATCAAGTGTTCAGTGTAAGTCCCAATACCAGTAATGATAACAACTGCCAATAGCTGATATTAAAAACTTCCAAAGTTCCTTCAGTTACAGTGGTGTCTTTAGAGACTGGAAATCCCCATTCTCTAAACAAAAGCTCACTCTGGACTCCACAGGAAGACTATCTGTGGTGGTCACCCAGCTTCCACTCTAAAAAACTGCCAGGGCTCCCCTGACTTTCCAAATGCACTAAGTAAAATTGGTCCAGCTATTGTGAGCCCCAAACAAACGGTAAACAATGAGAGGAATGTGTTTTATTTCTCACACTCAGCAACTCCTTTCTGAAAATTTTTTAATAAAAATCTTATGATCTGAATTTGATTATTTGAAATAGGAAAGGGAAGGGGAAAAACAAGATGATTGAGAGTGGGTGGGGGAGGGAAATGGGACAAAATATGAGAAGGGGTATCAATGTATGAGAAGTAATGCACCTACTAGCTGGCGAATGTAACCTTAACCCCTCTATACTTTACAATAAAAATATAAATAAATATTAAGAAACATTTTATGATCTCTATAAAAATTCTGAAAAATATCTCCAAATTATCATATGATGTGAAAGAATACAATCTATATGGCTTCATCACATTAGGATACATCAATAAATTAAACTTACAAGACACTATCACAAGATAATTGATACACTGATAATAGAGAAATATCAAAATTGTTACTGTAGAACTAAAGGATTCGTTTTAGCATTAAAGAAATTGCATGCCTAGACATCTCTAGCCATAAAAGAAATACCAATCAAAACAACTCTAAGATTCCACCTCACTCCAGTTAGAATGGCCATGATTAAGAAATCTAAAAACATCAGATGCTCGCAGGGATGTGGCCAGGAGGGATCACTATTACACTGCGGATGAGAGTGCAAACTCGTTCAACCACTATGGAAAGCAGCAGTATGGCAGTTTCTCAAAAGACTAATCATAGAACTCCCCTATGACCCAGCAATTCCACTACTTGGCATTTACCCAATCGTCCAGAAACAAGGACATGCTAAATCCACTAGCACAGCGATGTTCATTGCAGCACTATTCACCATAGCAAAGATATGGAACCAACCTAGATGTCCCTCAGTTGATGAGTGGATCAACAAGTTGTGGTATTTGTACACAATGGAATTCTATGCTGCTGTCAGAAAGAATGACATCACCCCATTTGTTAGGAAATGGAAAGATTTAGAAAAATTTATATTAAGTGAAGTAAGCCAGACTCAAAAGAACTTAGGCTCAATGGCTTCCCTCATTCGTCATAATCAGTAGAAACCTTGGGCTCTACTAGCAGAGATCTGCAATAGAGCAAAATCTTGATACATAAGGCCATATAATGTGAATCTAATTGAAAGGACCTCCAGGATATTGAAACAAAAGCCATATAATGAATGATTGTTGTCCTTAATGTACTATGTTGTCTCTCATCTCCTTTGCTAACCCTTGGTTATCTCATATTGGTATAGTATCTCACTTTGTTATCTGATATATTGAATTCATTTGTAGTTGGATATTTGAAATTTGATAGGGAAGGGGGGAAAACCAAGATGGGTGTGGGGGAGGGAAATGGGTACCAAGACATGTGAAAGGGTATCAATGTATGCGAATTAATGCACCTTCTATCTGGCAAATATCATGTAACCCTTTTACTAATTACAATAAAAAAACAAAAAAGAAAGAAAAAAAAAGGAATTGCATGCCTAGACATCTCTACATGTCTAGCCATAAAAAAATACAAATCAAAACAACTCTAAGATTCCACCTCACTCCAGTTAGAATGGCCATGATTAAGATATCTAAAAACAGCAGATGCTGGCAGGGATGTGGCCAGGAGGGATCACTACTACACTGCTGATGAGAGTGCAAACTCGTTCAACCACTATGGAAAGCAGCAATATGGCAGTTTCTCAAAAGACTAATCATAGAGCTCCCCTATGACCCAGCAATTCCACTACTTGGCATTTACCCAATCGTCCAGAAACAAGGACATGCTAAATCCACTAGCACCGCGATGTTCATTGCAGCACTATTCACCATAGCAAAGATATGGATCCAACCTAGATGTCCCTCATTTGATGAGTGGATCAACAAGTTGTGGTATTTGTACACAATGGAATTCTATGCTGCGGTCAGAAAGAATGACATCGCCCCATTTGGAAGGAAATGGAAAGACTTAGAAAAAAAAATCATACTAAGTGAAGTAAACCAGACTCAAAGGAACATAGGCTCAATGGTTTCCCTCATTTGTCAAAATCAGTAGAAACCTTGGGCTCTTCTAGCAGAGATTTGCAATAGAGCAAAACCTAGACACATAAGGTCTGTATACACTATGACGCTAAATGAAAGGACCTCTAGGATATAGAAACAAAAGCCATATAATGAGTGATTATTGTCCTTAATGTGCTATGTTATCTGTCATCTCTTTTGCTTACCTGGCCTAGACAAAGCTCAGCAAATCTCTGAAGGTGGGTGCTCAATTACAGCAGGAAGAGGCTACCTCCCGTCAGTTAATCTAACATCTGCCTGGAAAGCTAGAAGTGTTGACTGTGATCTAGAGCAGAAAACAAGGTGGTAAGTTTGCAGTAAGGAGGCAAAGAAGGAAGGTGAAGTGTACAGTAGAGACAAGAAAGGCTACCACAACCACTTAGGTAAGAGTTCTGACCAGCCATTTCAACTGTCTCCAACTTACTACTCTAGAAGGATCTTCTTCTCGCTAGGGTATTGTGCTCAGCGTTTGGAGTTCTTTACTTTCCCCTTCTCTGACCTGTGGCCTTAGGAACTGAATCCATTTCAAGTAGTGCCTATGCACTGATGTGATCCCCAGTGTTCATCTTGAGTACTGCCTGTGCTCTTTTGATATGGTCATGTGGGCCATCTAATGCACCACTGCTAATACAGGACCCTTGAACATGTGCCCCACGTCAGCCATCCCAGCCAGTCAGAATCAATGGCAACACCACCTACTTACTTCTGTTTTCCCCAACAACATTCTAGTTAAAACAAATCTTCCCTGTCACTCCCAAAGGTCTTCCACAGGCACCTTTGTTCCCTAGCATTCATTCCCCACACTGCCAGACACAGGCATTTCCTTTTCTTTTGAAGAACAGCAACTTCACAATCACAATTCTGAGGAAACATTTACTATGGTTTACCTCTGCTCCTAGAACCAACTCTTACTGTAGTCAAAAGTCCCTGCATCATCTGTTCCCTCCCAATGACCACTTTTCCTCCTCCTCCTCTATTCAAAATATACCAGTGCCTTGAGCATGGGAAGTCCCATTGGAACGGAGCCCATGAAGTCATTCTCTTTTCACTCTTAGGGAAAGGATTTTAAATAAAATTCACTGTGTACAAAATTTCTCTTGGATGCTATATCATAATCTCTGGTTTGGTTCTTTGTACACTGTCCCTCTTTCTGTCCTGGGAGTCAGTCCTTCAAAACCCTTGTCATTGCAAATTCCTCTCCTTATCTGGAAATTATGTTCCCATCTCCACACAGGATCCACTGCTTTTCCCTATACAGGACTGACAGTGATCCACAATTAAATATTCCAGGATGCGTTCTGATTTGATTACTCATTCTAGTAAAAGGCCACATGGGGCTTCAACAAAACACTGCACAGTGGGAGAAGGGTTTGGCAATTCAAATCAAGATGATCCTGAAGACTTTGCATATATTTGTTTCCTCCATTAGTCTGCTCTCTGAACATACAATATTTACTGCCTCCATTGGTCTGCTCTCTATACATATATTTACTGCCCCTGTAGTATATCAGGCATCATATACATTTTGAAGGGTGACTATCAGCAAATGTACGTGAAAAGTACACCTTACTCCTGCAACCACTCATGATACTCATATGTCCAAATACACTTCAAATGACAACCAGTATCTGCTCTAATGCGAATTGATCTGCAAACCTTCCTTTGTTCACAGTACACATAACATATTACATTTTAATGTAGATCTGTTTCATTATCTCTGTACATGCTCTTTTCCACATCAAATTAGGTCTTCTCCTTCTGTATCACAAGAGTAGACTATAGCACAGTATAAGCAACACAAATATTTCCCTCACATTACCAACTCAAAAGACACAAAATGACTGGGAAAAAAACCTT
Source organism: Megascapheus bottae (assembly GCF_031878675.1). Classification (NCBI taxonomy): domain Eukaryota; kingdom Metazoa; phylum Chordata; class Mammalia; order Rodentia; family Geomyidae; genus Megascapheus; species Megascapheus bottae. The sequence continues at coordinate 1,003,302 of NC_143526.1, forward strand.
CAAAATATCTCTGTTTTTCCATTTACCTTCATCCAAATTCCCCTCCATCCCCCCATTTCCTCATGACCGCTTTCAATTGTTAAAAGGAGCACATCATGGAGAGAGGAGGATGGATTTTTCTTCTACTCTGTAAATACATACTTCGTAGACATATGTATATAAATATACATATTGCATAAGCAAATTTAATGTATCTTAAAATATAATTTATAAGAGGACAACACTTTTCCAAATGCAACTCAGCAATATGAATTTTTAAAGTAGGGTTGTTTCACAGTCATTGGGTGACTGAAAGGTGGCTTTCACCCGCAACTACATTAGTTAGTCAGCAATTCAATTTTCTCAGATCTGTAAGAGGGGGTAATAGCTGCAAATTGTCCTGACATATGCTACCAGCTGCTTCTGTAAAGCAACAGTTATACAACTTGCTCTCTCTCAGTTTGAAGCAGAAAGAAAAAAATTTTCTTTAACAGTTATTTTCCATTTTCAAGTTTGGAATTAAAAGTCTGAAACTGCCTCTGTGCACAGTACACAAAAGCCAGTTCACAAAAGCTACTCTGATACATAATTTTAACTGCTGACTCATTTTTTCACAATTTGACCACATTTTAATGTCTCCATGAAATTTTACACTACATCTGAAATAATACCGCATTTTTTTCAAGAACTGTTCAGATCCCTCACTTCTTGAAGCCTAAAAACCATGGTGAGTGGTGTGTTCAGTGTATAATGCAGGGAGTACTTGCCACAGGTCCAAGCAGGAGAAACTGAAGTTCCAGGAAATCAGAATGTGACTACTACAAAATAAGTGTCTTGATTCCTGTTCCTTCATTCAACAACAGTAACATTCAACTCCACATGAGAAAACCATTCCTATCAGGAAATCATTCTACCTTTAATTCATGCTATTTATCCAAACTCAACAACACCACCTGTGATTTTCATGGTCTCCAGAGTGTCATGCTATGCTCTGTTCTTATAACTCAGTCTTACTCCCAAGGCATGGCCCACTGACTATCTTCTCCTGGGAGGACTTCCTCGAAATTCTTCAGCAGCCCATTCTCCAGCTCAGAATCATTTTTAGTATATTTTTATTGTAATTAATAGAAGGGCTACATTATATTCACCAGATAGAAGATGCTTTACTTCATAAACATTGATACCCTTTCTCATGTCTTGGTCCCCATTTCCCTCCCTCCACCCCCAACCCTCATCTTGTTTTCCCCCTTCCCTATCCAATTTCAAATAACCAAATAAACATATATACAATATATCAGATAACAAGGTAAAATACTGTAACAATTCGAGGTAACCAAGGGACAGCAAAAGAGATGAGAAATAACATAGTACATTAAGGACAACAATCACTCATTATATGGCTTTTGTTTCTATATCCTAGAGGACCTTTCATTTAGCATCATACTATATGGCCTTATGTATCTAGGTTTTATTCTATTGGAAATCTCTGCTAGGAGAGCCCAAGGTTTCCACTGATTAGTACAAATGAGGGAAACCATTGAGCCTATGTTCCTTTGAGTCTGGCTTACTTCACTTAAAATGATTTTATTCTATGTCTTTCCATATCCTTACAAATGGGGCGATGTCGTTCTTTCTGACAGCAGCATAGAATTCCATTGTGTATAAATACCACATCTTGTTGATCCACTCATTAACTGAAGGGCATTTGGGTTGGTTCCATATCTTTGCTATGGTAAATAGTGCTGCAATGAACGTCATTGTGATAGTGGATGTGGTATGTCCTTGTTTCTGGACAACAGGGTAAATGCCAACTAGTGGAATTGCTGGGTCATAGGGGAGCTCTATGTTAAGTCTTTTGAGGAACCACCTGTCAGGAAGGCTCTTTTCCTTTGTTTTGCAGAAACTGTTCTGTATTCAAACAGAAATCTACCTGTATTACTCACTTCTGGAAAGGATTGGACTGCACCACCTAGCAAAATCACTGAGAAACTTCAGCTTCCTGAGCAACTAGCTGCAAAAAACTATGAAACATAAGTAATACACATAAGTAATACACAGCCTAGAATTCCATTGTGTATAAATACTACATCTTGTTGATCCACTCATCAACTGAGGGGCATCTGGGTTGGTTCTATATCTTTGCTATAGTAAATAGTGCTATCTAGCTATTTTCTTTACCACTGCTTGCAATACTTCGTTGATATTATCTCAGAGGCACACTCTGACTCAGCTTTCAGATATTAATGATTCTTTTATTTCTTTACACAAATAAAATTTTCCATTGTCCTTCAACTCTTCTACTCAGTAATCTTCAGTAGCTCTCTATTTCATCCAATAATAGGCCAAAATTTCTCCTGAACCAGGAAACAGAAACTTAAGTCTCTGAGCTAGCTAATTAAACTTCTAAATTTCAAAATCACCATCTATGCATATGTGTGGACATTTATAAAGTAATATTCAAATGGTAAAAGATTCTTTATAATCTTTTCTATTCACCTAATGAATTATTCACATCATCATATAATCTTCTACTCCTTGGTATGATTCCCACTGTGATCTCATTAACAATTCGCTCTGGATCCCATTTCTTCTAAGTTTCTCTTATTTCTACTTAGGATGGTTTTCTCACACCAGTAACCTTATGTTTGACCTAATTTTGAAACTATTTTCTGACCCTGATCGAGAGCTCAGACATCAAAAAGATATTCACCATCTTTCTAGAAACTGGCTTTGGTTTAACCCTAAAATGAGTAAATAGGTGTTCTTCATGAACTGCACTCAAAGCTTACTTGCTACTTAAAGCAAGACCTCAAAAAACATCACAACTCATAAAATCAGTAATATCCCAGAGTTCTTTTGTAAAGAACTTCAAGCATTTACATAGATGAAATGAAACTGATGTGCAGTCAAAATGACAGAAACAGATGGTTCTGCCATCACTTAATATGACACTTGTTTCTCCAGGCTGGTGAACAGAAGGAACCAGTTGTAGAAGGTGAAAAGGGTCTTGCAATTTAGAACCCACTGAAGTATAAAATGCCACCAAACTTGTCTCAAATTAAAACACATTTTAGTTTCTTCATTTGAAATCCTATACTGCGTAAGATTAAAAATCTCATAACTACCCAGATTTAAACTCTGAGCTTCTGATCATCTGAGGCCTGAAAATACTGGTTTGTGATGAATAGGTCTTAGGAAAACAGAAGGGGCATTTCAAATTCAAGATAAAACTATATCCATTGAAAATCTATATAACTGTCCAAACAAGAGTTTTCAAGATAAAATATCCAATTTATTTTAAAGTAAGATGTTTTAAATGTTCATATTCACCAAGTTTCACCAACTTACATATTCCTTTATTTAACAGTGATTTATTGATAAGAAATAATACAGTATAATGAACAGAGCACAATATCTGGTATTGTATACCTTGGGTTTCCTTTCCTACCTCCCCTACTTGTTGATTCTGTAGATCTATAGTCCTGGAATAGAAGCCTGGCTTTATAAGATTCACTTTTCTCTACTGTCATGAAGCAGAATGTAGCATGTAAGTCCAGACAGTATTTGGCATTTTCTGAGCAACTAAGTATAAACTCACCTCCTTCACTCACGTTCCTTCTCCTGCCATGTCCTATCATGCACATGTTGAGCACAGTTCAACTCCAAAGTTCAGAGTGTGAAAAAGTTCAAACTTTATACTTAATGCTATGAATATTATCTCTCAGCCCAGAAAGCAGAATCACAATTCTGCCATTCTTTGGTGTCACTACTTTTCATCATTCCCACTGCAGCTTAAATTTTGCACCCAAGAAAAGTCTAAATCACCAAGTTTGTACATTTTTATATTATATATCTGACAGTACGGTGACTAGGATTCATGTAACCCATTATAATTCTCAGTTGTTCATCTTTTCTTAGAGCCTGGTTATTTTCTTTGGTGTCTAAAGTTATTTCATTAGGTCCAAACAAGATAAAATGATTTGCATTTCCATACAGAATTACAGGATTTTCCCATGCTTTGACTACTTGTACTTATTTAATTAATTTATAGAGTTATTTATTTTCGCTGTCATACAAGCTTTGAACTCAGGGCCTTGGGCTTACTAAGCTGGTACTGACTCTGTAACTGAGTCAAGTCTGTAGTCCTGTTTTTTAAGAGTCTCATTTAACTCCCAAGCACACACTCAAGTCACAATTGACTTACTTTATGCTTCTCATAGGTGCTGGGCTAAGAAACACAAACCACCATGTCTATGGCTTGTGAAAGTGATACACACATTTCAGGGCTGGCATCAAGCTGTGTCCTCCAATATTTCCCTCCCCAGAATCTAAGATGACAGGTGTGAGCTACCGGTAACCCCACTTGACTTATTACAATTTTTTTTTGCCAGTCCTGGGCTTGGGCTCAGGGCTTGAGCACTGTCCTTGTACTTTCTGAAGCTAGCACTCTACCATTTGAGCCTCAGCACCACTTCCGACTTTTGCTATGTATGTGGGGTACCAAGGAATTGAACCCGGGTCTTCGTGCATGCTATGCGAGCACTCTACCACTAGACCAAACCCCGGCCCTTACAATTTTTTTTTATAATTTGAAAGCAGTTCAAGAAAAGAGATTACTCCTCAGAAACCACCAGCTCTCACAAAGTGCCTTACACAAAATCAACCAATTCTATAGAAGCCTTAAATAAATTAGTGTGTATATCCTTCTACTTCAGTTCTGCAATTCCACCTGCTCATAATTCTCCAACTATGCCTCAAATAGGTTTGTATTTAATGTTATTAATGGCTTCATGTTATTCCTCCTCTTAGAAATAGCAGTTTTACACATGTCTTATTAACGATGGATTTCTGTCATTAGACAGAGCTCAGTGTATAAAAAATTTTGGAACTCTCTGTTGTGTCCAAACCCTATGACATATATCACCATCCAATCTGCCTGTGTACAACAACAGTTCTCCTTTCACTTTCAAAGTATCTCTACTTTTGATAGTTGCTATCATTCCCAGTTCAAGAATGCCTGCAAAAGGAAGAAAGAAGAATCTAATTAAACCAAAAAGAACAGCTAAGTGGAAGGAAAATATTATCTATTGCCCACATATTGACATTCTTATGAATTATTCAACTTGGATTTGTGCAAAACCTCCCAAACTGTGATTGCATCTGTATGGATAGATGCCTTTGGAACATCATGGGAGCGTGATTCTTTAGGTAGGAAGTAGTTACAGTGGAAATTTCTGTGGTGCTATCATCTACATGCCAAAGAGTTCTGTGGTTTGTTTTTGCTTTTGGAGAGACTGGTGATTGGTCAGGGTGAAAGGAGAGTCTCTAAATTCATCATTTCCAAGCAATACGAAGCCTGGGTTCTATCATTTATTTCTTGTATGTTTGTCTATTATCTCTCATTTGTCATACTAAGCTACTTCAGGAACTCCTCTTCATAGATATTTGTCTGCTATCTGCTATTCTAAACAAGAAATAATTTGGGGATCATGTAAGGTGATCTATTTGAGGCAATCCTGCTGAGAAACACTAACGTGGGATTTGCTGGCTCCCACTCTGTATTCAGCAGCATTGTGACATAGTTTATAGACTTCATTTTATTCTCTCCCTTATTTCCTTTTTCTCAATCACAACATGAACTAGGGTAGATTTAATAGTTTATAAATAATTCTGACACCTAAAGTAAGGTTTTGTTTTTTCTTGCTTTTTACTTAACCAAGAACAGAGATTGTTATGGTTATGCTCCGTGCCACCTTATTAAAACAAAGAGCCCAAACAGCCCAAACTAAATTTTCTATCTGGCAGATAATTCAACAGACTCATTTTAATATTCTGCTTAGCAACTGCAGTTTTATGGATACATACTGCCCTCTGCAAAGATGCACTGCATCCACGGACAGAGGAAGAAAAACATTCTCCAAGTCCTTCATGTACATGGAAAATATATTCATTAATATATCCTACCACTTATTGAAGAAGGAGAATAGTTGTGAGGCCTAAGCCCTTCCCTCCTACTCTACTAGCTTGGCCCGGGGCTGCTGGGCACCAGAGGCAGAGAGACTTGCTTTTAACACACATTTCATTTTAAAGATACTGACAGTCTCCATTTGCTGACAGTGAAAAGCGAATGCTTTATGATCATGCAGGTTACCACGGACTATTAAATTCCCTATTGCAAAAAATAAGCCACAATTTAGCTTTTAACATAAGCTGTTACTCTCAAGGATATAGAATTTGCTACAACTACACTATGGCTCAAATAACTAGAGATGGAAGGACAGAAATTGTGTAAATATGTCTATTTAAGAACAATATGAAATTCCATATGTAATACGCCAAACAGAAAACAGAAAAAAACATTTGCCTAATAGTAAAGAAGAAAGAACTGAACAAACAACATCAATTGAAGAAAAAATATTTTAATATGATTCTGTTGTTACTCTTAATATGTTGTAAAGAGGGGTAACCATTTCATAAGGTAAATAATGACAATTCTTTGTGTTTGCTGGTTCTGGGGTCTGAACTCAGGAACTGGGCATGATCACAGACCATTTTTGCTTAAGGATAGCTCTCTACCACTTGAGACAGAGCTCTACTTCTGGAAATTTGGGTGGCTAATTAGAAATAAGATTCTCAAAAGACTTTCCTGCTAAGCTGGCTTAGAACCATGATCCTCAGATATCAGGCTCCTGAAGAAATTAGGATTACAGGCATGAACCAGCAAAATTTAGCTGAGTACAAGTTTCCAACTTCCTTCCTCTCATCTCTGACAAGATACACAGAAAAATAGCATTTTTTAAATTTAAAATGAAATTGATTGCAAAACCTAGAACTTTTGAACATTTAAGGAATTTTGCTACATTAACTGAGGTAAGAGTTTTATACCCATAAGGGTATATTTGGAAAGTACCATATTCTCTCTAGTAGGGAACATGAATACCAAAAGATGTTCCCTTCACCATCAAACTGTCAAATCTTGCAAAACTACCAGACAGAATTTTGGCATAAGTATCAGCTTCTAGAAGAAAGTAGGAAATGCTTTCAATAAGCTTGCAAATTTGAGTCTAGCATTTCAATTCAATAACTAATAAATATTTGAACTCTACTTACAGTAATTTTCACATTACTATGACAGTCTCACAACAGATGGTTGTTAATTGATTCAATTGTTGTCTGAAAAACAGTACATCAAGAATAGTAGTCTTTCCTTCAAAACTTTGATTTCACATACAAAATAATTTAGCAGGGCCAAGTCATTTGAACAAATTTTAAAACATCTCTTTAGCAGAAATTTCCTTATGCTAATTAAATTGTAATACAAAATTTATCTTCAATATACTATATTTCCTCCACTCATTCTAACATATATCTTTCTAGTGCTGTGTCTAAGATTTAATTGAAATGGTGAACTGACCTCAAGTTTTTCCTTCCCTAATCTCCATACATATCCATCAACAATTTTTGTAGAATACCTATTCTTTTTAATGAATTTTAAATATATTTAGAAATGGTGTGATATTCTATTGTTCTTTATATTATGTAGTAAAGACCATATTATATACCTTTTGAAAAATCTCTCCAAAATCCCAGAAAATTGTTCTATCTCCAGTAAAGCATTGTTCTTTCCAAGAAAGAAAAGTAAATAGAGAAAGTAAACAGAGGAAATGGCAAGGAGGTGGGCAAGATTAGGACAAAAGGAAAGAAACAAATAAAGAATAAGGATATACAAAAAATAAAAAGAAACAGAAGGTACAAACAAGAATAAGAGAAGCTGAAATATTGAAAAAAACCAACTAAGTTTAAAAATGAGCAATTCCTAACGCTTATCTCCAACAAAATGGGGCATTGTCAAATAACATATAGACTAAAATCTTCAGGGAAAATGGGGCAGTACTGACAATGGTCTTATCTCAGTACTGAGAGACAATTAGCCCTAGAGTAAACAGGTGTTGAGAGCAAAATTAAAACGATTCAACCATTTCCAATGAAATAATCTCAAGTATTTTTATAGGATAGCAAAGATATACAGCACCTATGAAATAAATGCTATAAGATCTGGAATATGATTAGGTATTCAAAGAAAACGAATGAGCAGAAAATACAGTTCATCAAAACCTATCTGGAGTTGACATTGTTGTTAGAATTATCAGACAAGAAGTACTTATTAGTTTTTGTAACTTTCTGTTTAAGTGTACATATGGGAGATACTTTAAAAATGAACATGTAGAGATGAAAAGTACAATGTGCGTAATGGGCCCAAGACACTGGGTTACTGACACTTTGAAGATCATAGACTCAAACATTAATGCATGTCAATACACATGATACACACCACTCAAAAGATAACAGCATGGAAAACATAATTTAAGAAAGTAAACATTTATCACTGAGCCTGTGAAGCTTTTAAGAAATAAAACAGCAACAAATATGAACCCTACAGAGAAAAAGGAAAGAACACAAAATATCTGAAGAAATAATGCCCCAAATTTTCTAAGAAGCCCATTAAACTTAAGCACAACCCATAAAGAAAGCTATATACAAGATTTCATAAACAACCTCCTCAAACCAATGATAAAGAAAAAAGCTTTTCAAATTTTGAGTTTCTGAAAAATAATGAGAAATAAGGCAAGCAATGTACAGAAGAGAAATGATTAAAAAACAATGAGAGGTTAAGGGAGGGAGGTGTGGAGGAGTCACAACTGGCATGTCTAGGGGTGGCGCCAGCCCAGATGACCCATGCCTGGCTTCCAGTCAAGGTTTGTGGCCACACCAAGACAGCAGTGTTTCAGCAGTGAATAGGCAGAGTCACAGCTTGAAACAGAATGCTTGGAGATTGTAGCAAGGGGAAAGACTACAGTGAGGAAGCAAAGTATTCAGTGGTAAAGGACAACAGCTACAGTGAAAATAAACATTTGGAAAATGGAAAACTACAATTTTAGTCATGAGCAAAGAAAATCTTAGCAGTTTAAGAGACCACAAAGACGGATGGGGGGTGTGGGGGGGGAGGTAAATGGGTACCAAGACATGTGCAAGGGTATCAATGTATGTGAATTAATGCACCTTCTATCTGGCAAATATCATGTAACCCTTTTACTAATTACAATAAAAAAATTAAAAAAAATCTAAAAAAAAGAAATCTGTTGTAAAAATCAATGTTAATAAATTCTTTAATAAAAAAGAAAAGAAAAAAGAAAAAAAGAAAAACAAATCCATTAATGCTAGTCACTGGTGGCTCATGATTTTAATCCTAGTTAATCAGAAGGCTGAGATCTGAAAATTGTGATTATAAACTAGCATAGTGTAGAGTCAAGAAATGCAAATCAAAACAACTCTAAGATTCCACCTCACTACAGTTAGAATGGCCAGGATCAGGAAAACGAATAATAACATGCTGGAGGGTATGTGGCCAGGAGGGATCACTACTACACTGTTGGTGGGAGTGCAAACTCGTTCAACCACTATGGAAAGCAGTGTGGCAGTGCCTTAAAAGGCTAAACATAAAACTCCCCTATGACCCAGCAATTCCACTACTTGGCATTTACCCAATCATCCAGAAACAAGGGCATGCTAAATCCACTAGCACAACAATGTTCATTGCAGCACTATTCACCATAGCAAAAATATAGAACCAACCTAGATGTCCCTCAGTTGATGAGTGGATCAACAAGTTGTGGTATTTGTACACAATGGAATTCTATGCTGCTGTCAGAAAGAATGACATTGCCCCATGTGTTAGGAAATGGAAAGACTTAGAAAAAAAATCATATTTAGTAAAGTAAGCCAGACTCAAAGGAACTTAGGCTCAATGGTTTCCCTCATTTGTCATAATCAGTAGAAACCTTGGGCTCTACCAGCAGAGATCTGCAATAGAGCAAAATCCTAGTACATAAGGCCATATAGTATGAAGCTAATTGAAAGGACCTCCAGGATATTCAAACAAAAGCCATATAACGAATGATTGTTTTCCTTAATGTACTATGTTGTCGCTCACCTCGTTGGCTGTCCTTTAGTTATCTCATATTGTTATAGTATCTCACTTTGTTATCTGATATATTGAATTTAGTTGTACTTGGTTATTTGAAATTTGATAGGGAAGGGGGGAAAACCAAGACGGGGGGGCGGCGGTGGTTAGGGTAATGGGTACCAAGACATGTGAAAGGGTATCAATGTATGTGAATTAATGCACCTTCTATCTGGCAAATATCATGTAATCCTTTTACTAATTACAATAAAAATTTAAAAAAAAGAAATAAGAGGAAGGACAAGGACAAAGTAGAGGTAAGTCTATCTAGAGTTCAAGGGGTTTCAACCCATAAAACTCCTCAAAACAATTTGGGCATTTTTCAGAAAGAGAAATTAGTCTTGTTCCTAATGGTCATTACCATTAGCATTCTGCGATGGGAGCTAAAAACTGTAATTATTAGAATATTTAAATTGTCACTGGTTGGAAGTTACCCCATTTAAGAATAAAGAATCAGTAGTTTATCTAATGAACCACAATGTCTGGATAGCATTACCCAAGAATACGAAGAAGCGAGTCAGACATGCATGATATCCAGTACTTCAGAGAAAAATACCATAAGCACAAAACATATATTTCTACTATTTTCTTTCATCACTCATTCCTCCTCATAATATTCTCACTCATCTTTTCAAGAAAAAAAATCTAACTGAAAGTTCAACATACTCTTTGTAGATCAGCTTATAAACATTCTTAAATACATTCAAACAATCTAATAGCAACAGTGTTTCTTGGATAAATAATGATGTCTGAAATGGTATGTGACAATACTGACATGCATACTACCTAGTAAGCCTCACATTTGATTATTGATACCCAACATAAAATTGATAATTATTTCAGCAAAGTCATAGCCTTAACATAAGATATAAAATGAAAAATTCCAAATGGCAAAATCTAGTAATTGAACTGCTTTCAGGTAAAAGGATTTCAGGGATGCTTGATTGTTGTTCTTAATGTAGTATGTGACATTATTTCTTTTCTTTTTCCTGTTTATGATTTATCTTAAAGACTAGATAAAATTATGTGCTTGCTTTATATTTGTTTAATGCAATTACAAGTGAAATTTCAAATTATGTTGATAAATACACATAATTTTTTTCCTTAAACTATTTTAATGTGTTGTCTACCTAAATCTCTCTTCACTACTGTAATTACACAGTTTTCAAATGACTGACAAGGTTTAACAATGAAGTACTTGTTTAGAGAGACACGGAGATGAAACCTAGTTTTTTTCCCTCAAAACTAAAGAAAGACAGATAATGACAGTGACTTTCAGAGGATGAAACTCTTATTTTCCCTACATATTTCATAATTTCAAAGGGTCAGTACACTGAGAAGAATATACTTTTCAAAACAATCCTCCAGAAAGGTCACTCCCACAGTGACAGTTACTGGCAAATTTGACAACTACCATCACCAATTAGAGTGTCTTCCCCCTGGGAGTCTGCCCCTGTTTTATTCTAGATGTGCAATTTGGCCTCTATCTGTCACAGACCTCCTCTTGGTAGGGCACAATAAGGAAACCAACACTGTTGCTTAATTTTTTTCAGCCATAGGAAATTTCAATCCACAGCCATCTCATCCATTGATGTTAATTACTCTTCCCTCTTCCCGGAGCCCAAATTGGGAAGACAATGCCCACAGGTCACTGAAGTGCAAGACCAGGTCAACAGGAGTTTGCAAATGGCACATTCAGCAAACCCATCAATGCAAGAGTGTGCACAGAAATTATTACAGCAAAGTAGGCCCGGTTCATGGCAAAAAATAAATTAAGAGAAAAGAAAAAGAATAAGGGCCTCCCTTTCTTTGTTTTCATGTATTTTTATTGTAATTAATAGAGGGGTTATATAATATTCGCCAGATAGAGGGTGCATTACTTCCCAAACATTGATACCCTTTCTCATGTCTTGGTCCCCATTTCCCTTCCCCCACCCCCACCCCTCATCTTGTTTTCCCCCATTTCCTATCCGATTTCAAATAACCAAATAAACATATATACAATATATCAGATAACAAGGCGAAATACTGTAACAACATGAGATAGCCAAGAGACAGCAAAAGAGATGAGAGATAACATAGTACATTAAGGACAACAATCACTCATTATATGGCTTTTGTTTCTATATCCTGGAAGTCCTTTCATTTAATATCATACTTTATGGCCTTATGTATCTAGGTTTTATTGCACTGTAAATCTCTGCTAGGACAGCTCAGTGTTTTTACTGATTATGAAACCATTGAGCCTATGTTCCTTTGTGTCTGGTTTACTTCACTTAATATGATTTTTTCTAACTCTTTCCATATCCTTACAAATGGGGCGATGTCGTTCTTTCTGACAGCAGCATAGAATTCCATTGTGTATAAATACCACACCTTGTTGATCCACTCATCAACTGAGGGGCATCTGGGTTGGTTCCATATCTTTGCTATGGTAAATAGTGTTGCAATGAACATCACTGTGCAAGTGGATTTAGTATGTTCTTGTTTCTAGACAACTGGGTAAATGCCAAGCAGTGGAATTGCTGGGTTATAGGGGAGCTCTATGTTTAGTGTTTTGAGGAACTGCCATACTGCTTTCCATGGTGGTTGAATGAGTTTGCACTCCCACCAACATTGTAGTAGTGATCCCTCCTGGCCACATCCTCTCCAGCATCTGTTGTGAGTAGATTTCTTGATCTTGGCCATTCTAACTGGAGTGAGGTGGAATCTTAGATTCCCTTTGGATCCTCTTTATGCTTGCTTCTTGCCTTATTACTCTGGGTAGGAATTCTAATACTATGTTTTTAGAGGAGTGGAGAGAGTGGGCATCCTTGTCTCTTCCTGATTTTAGAGGGAATAAGGGCCTCTCTTTCTCAGCAGATTGCTGAAATTCCACTACATTTTTAAGATGAGGAAAAGGGAAAGATGAGGAAAAGCAGAAATGATCTCTGTCCCTTCAGCTATAAGTACTCTCTTCCTTTCCCTAAAAGTTCCTACCTTAGATCAATCTTTACTCTCCCAGAAATAAACAAGGAAAGGAGCACTGTGAAATAAAGGATCAGGGATACTAGCAAGTCATTGAGTCAGAGCAACAACATGGAAGGAAGACAAGCTTCAGAGGACTTCCCCTAGCCAAGAGCAGCACCCCATTCTCCAGCAAGTAGCTCCCCTGGAGAGGGACATCCAAGGCCTCATTGCTTTCCAAGGCAGATACAAATCAAGATTGCTACTAAAAATTCTCCCATTTTTCAAGTGGTAGCTTAAATATTACAAAGATGCAATAAATAAACCAACTTAAATGCTGCTGGAGAACAAGCAAATAAGTATATTCAAAAGTTACTTGTGTCTACTTCAGTTTAGTCTTCATAATTCTACAACTTGATTTTTTTAATCAGGACAAAAAGCAGCTATTTTAGAGACATTAAAAGGATTACATGAATAAAGTACTTTTGATTATACATTGTACAATATACATTGTAAATGACTACTAGATATCTGCTATACACAGTTAAGTAGGAATTTAATTTTAGCTTACCCCAAGGCCTACCCTTTACCAATTCAACATTATCATTCCTTCAACAAAGCCCTATTTTAGAGTTTTTATCATAAGTCCCTGATTGATCCAAGGGTTAACTGGCATATTTGGAAAGCTAAACATTGGTTAAGTGTTATTTTTCTCCTATAAAAGAACATCTAATTCAAAGTGAAATGTATTAGCTCATGTATCTAAAACACTTGACCATGGCACCAAAAGTTCTGTGTGTGTGTGTGTGTGTGTGTTTTTGCCAGTCTTGGGCTTGAGCTCAGGGCCTGAGCACTGTCCTTGGACTTTCTCAAGGAGGCTAGAGCTCTACCACTTGAGCCTCAGCACCACTTCCGGCTTCTTTTTCTATCTATGTGGTACCATGGTATCTATGTGGTACCCGGGTCTTCGTACATGCTAGGCAAGCACTTTAACCACTAGGCCAAACTCCCGGCCCCAGTGTGTGTGTTTATCTTTATGTGTGAAGTTGGTTTTCTGTTGATATTATTTGGGATTTTTGTTGTTGTTTTGTCAGTTGTAGGACTTGAACTCAGGGCTTTGGGGCTGTCCTTGAGCCTCTTTGTGCTCAAGGCTAAAGCTCTACCACTTGAGCCACAGCATCATTTCCAGTTCTGGAGTGGTTAACTGGTGGTAAAATTCTCATGGGGACTTTTCTGCATGGGCTGGTTTTGACCCACAATCCTCAGATCTCAGCCTCTTTTGTAGCAAGGATTACAAGAGTGAGCCACCTATGCCCAGATTTGTGTGTGAGTTTTCCCTACTTCCCTCCATCTTCCAAGATATTTATAGATCTACTAAGCTTTCCTCATTCACATTCAGTGGGGAAAATGTCACCTTTTCTCCAGAATTTCGAGCAAAGTGCCTCTTACTCAGATTGTACCAATTTAGATGACATAGAAACAGGGTGGCTGGCCTGAATAATCTCTTGCATACAGTTTCAGATAATACATAAATATCTATAGAAAGTGTAGTAAATCAAAATGTAACTCACTCTTCAGTAAAATCAAAGGGTTCAGATGACTACCCTTATTGGGTGCTGGAAACACGTCTACAATCTTAGCTATTCAGGAAGCTACTCGGGAAGCTACCTACAGCATTGTAGTTTGAGGCCAGCTTAGGTAAAAAGTCCATGAGACTATCTCTTCCAAATAACAAAAATCAGGACTGAAGGATGGAGTGTTCTGCCTACAAAGCAAGCCAAATGAGGACAAGACTGTTGTAGGGAAAAGCTGACTGTTAACCTTAGCTGCTAAGTATAAATTAATTTTCCACCTTTATTTTTAAAGGTAGTAATCTAAGAACAAAAGTTATTTCAACTTTAATGCAGCACAACAAAAAATATAAAACAAAAACTGAACTATGAATTTATGGATAGGGATGGGAGGGGAAAATGAAAGAGGGCAAAGGAAGAGATGATACTAATCAAGAAGCACTGTACTCATAACCTGACTTACAAAATTGTAAGCCTTTTATACAACTACTTAATAAGAAAAATAAAAAATACAAGAAATGAACAAGAAAAGAAACATAAAACAGTGCTATCATAACAGTCAGTAGAAGAACTGCTGCCCTCTGGCAATACAAAATCCATTACCACCAAATAAATATTTGAAAGTATTACAGGACCACTACCAAAGTATTTTTATAAACTATGATTTTAAATCTCAATACTCTTATGCTTATTTGTGTTTTTGATTAGCCACTTATGAATTCTAATGATAAAAGGTCATAGAGAATGTTGACATCCACAAAATAAAATTAACATTAAATATTAGAGAACTTCTTCGAATAATGAATTGTTTGAATAACAAGGTTTGCTTTAATTAGCATTTTTGGTGTGTATTTATTTATAGCTGGATAAGGGAATAAATTACAATGCAAATTATTGAATCACTTCTCTGTAAAGTTTAGAGAAAAGGTAAACAAGCACCTTAAATAACTAGATAAAAAATGATAACTAGCTTTCATATAATGACCGTATCCTACATTGAAAATACAAATAAAATTATAAAATTATATACACCTGTGCCAAAAACAAAAAAAGACAACATAAGCCAGTGCTCCAAAAAATCCTTGCATATAGAACTTTAGGTACTGATAGCCTCTTTTACATAGAAATTAAACAGCAACAGTCTATAAAGTCTATAAAGTCCTTTAAAAAGTGTATTCAATGACCTCTGTCTCCCTGAACTGGTCATCTTCACTCTGTCATTACTTTTACCATCTCCTCCATTCTTACAGCTTCTATTCCAATATCCATGCTCGGAATGACTCAGAATTCCTCAACAAGCCTCCACCTCAGACCTCTTCATTTGCTAGTTTCTCCTGCTTGGATTGGAATTTTCTTCATGCCCTTCTCTCCTACTTCCTTCTGTTTTTTTACCTAAATATTACATCCATGGTAAGTCCTTCTCTGACTACCCACCTGAAACAAATAAAATAACTTCCCCAATACCATTTCTTACTTTTTACCAGAACATTAATCACCATAAAACATTCTTGCTATTCACTAGCTTGTTTAATTTGTTTATAGCCCTACTTCAAACAAAAATGAGATTGATAATGGTAACAACACGTTGTCATTCCCAGTAACTAATACCACATCTTATACACAGTTTCTCATGAAATGAATTAGACATGAACAATTTTAAGACTTTTGCTAGATTAACATCTCTAAAGAGTTATGCAATTTTTATTCCCCCATAGTATATAAAAATAATCATAACTATTTCTCTACCTTTTCACCAATACTTGACATTATCAACATTTTCACAAATCACAAATTTTCAAAACAAAAAAGATTTTGTCAATTCAACAGTCAAACCCTAATTTATAACCTGTGTGTATATAGATATTACACATCGGCCTATATACACACACATATACATATATTTAATTTATTGGGATATATTCCTAAGGGACACATGATGCAGAATACAAACAGCAATAAAGTAGAGAATTAAAGTCATAGAGTTAGTGCTTTCCATAATTCATGCCTGTGCTTTTGGTCTAGTGATTAAAATGCAAAACAAAGACATCTTCCAGGGGACCTGACTAGGCAGCAATCCCTCAGGTGCACAAGAGTGTCTTTCAGACAGCACCATCCTTTGGTGAAATAAGCGGCTTTTTGGCAGGTCTGTAAGAGTATGAGGAAAATGAGAGGATCACTCATTATAACTGCCCTCCTGGAGTCCTTTCAAGAATATGCCTCCCTACAGACAAATGAGAGGATCACTCATTATAACTGCCCTCCTGGAGTCCTTTCAAGAATATGCCTCCCTACAGACAAAGGGAATTCAAAGGCTAAGAGGCACTCCACTAAAATTTACAGGAGGCTTTGGCATAGATCCACATGAACGATAAAGACAGAAGTGCAAAGGATAAAAGATGTGTCAGGTTGACAATATCCTTCATGTGCTGTGGAAAGCAGTGGTTCTGAAGTTGCAAATCCAGCCTGTTGAACAGTCCTTGGCAATGACATTTTAAAAGAACATCAGGAAACTAGACGACCTATAGGAAAAATGGCTTAGAATCCAAAATTAGAGAAGCTGAGCACTAAAGCAAAACATGTACTGCCTTCTAAACCTTATTGTTCAAAGATCACTGCCATTTGTGGTGTAGAAATTACAAAGTTGAATCACTTCCAATAATTTCTGTGTTAACAAATGATGTATAACCAAAATTTATGGTATCACAATATTCTGCTCTCCTTTCTAAGGGGTTCTTTCTCTCACATTTAACAGGATTTTACAAAGTAAAATAGATACTTTTCGGTAGTGCAAGCTAAAGATTCCTGTAATTATCAAGTCTCCTGAAATCAGCCATATTTTCCAATGTAGAAGTGAGAATTTGAATTGGAAATATAGCCAATAAAATATAAACTACTGGCAGACTACAGAAGAGTTGGATCATTTCAGAGATGCTGAAAGCAGATGGCAAATGCCATAGGAGATAATGCCAAAGTAATTACTTCTCAACCAGGAGCCAAGCAATGGATGTATGCTGGGAAATCATCACTGCTTTCAGTGCAAAGAAAGAGAACTCTCTCTCCCTCTCTCCCTCCCTCTCTCCCTCCCTCTCTCCCTCTCTCTCTCTCTCTCTCTCTCTCTCTCTCTCTCTCTCTCTCTCTCTCTCTCTCTCTCTCTCTCCTGGAAAAACCAGCCATCAAATCTTTAGAAATAAGGAGTGATCATGAGGATGAAAATATTCTATTGAAAGTAATAATAATAGGAAAAGTATTGCAGATATGACTAGAATAAATTTATCAGTAAGTCAGTATTAATAATGCCTAGCTTTAATAGCATTCAACACATAAAAATGGCATAAACTTGATTTTATTATAAATCTCATTGTACAGAAGAAGAGATTGGAAGATTATGAAATTAAGTTCTCTTCCCAAGGTCACAGAATTTTTAAGAGATAGAACAAAGAGCTGTAGACATTCTAATCACAGAGTCCTCACTCTTAAGCAGTACACTAAGATTTGGGCCAAATGTTGCATGTAAACATCTGACAAGGAACTTAAATGTGTGTTTCAAGACAATCCAACTACCCAGTACTCATGTTGTGATAATAATGTTACTCTGTATACAGAAGCTCAAAGACCCACGGATCCAAAACTTTAATTCATATCTTCTCTGCCAAAAGCATCATACTAACCTCTAAAAAAGAAGACTTTAATTGCAGCACAGGAAGGGTTCACAGTGCAGTAGGGCATAAAATATGCAAGCAAATAATCATAAGGCCAAGTAGAAGGGGTCATGACAGCAGACACATTCACAGGGTCTAAGGTGGAGATTTATCACACAATTCAATCACATGATTTATTACATAAATTCTTTCATAGGCAAGGATTAAAAGATGAGTAAGGATTAAACATAATGGCTAAAGACATTCAACTGAAAAACAAATATGGAAGGTAGACTGTAACAAGTCCATCTAACTGTACTTAAAATCGTATTTAATTCTACTTTGTATTCAAAATGTCAAATTTTTCAAATAAAATGAGTGTGATATTCTGTTAAAAATATGGCAAATTTTACCATGATGTATCAGCAGTGTATTGTATGTACCGAATTGTTGATTAATGTCAGGGTTTCATGAGCCACAATTTTCAACACATCCAATAGGAATAAAAGCTTTCAGATAACATCATTTGAAAATCTCTCAAACTCAGTTCATAACATTAAAAATCACAGACTCTTAGGTATTAATCTTTTCTTAAGCAACATCATCATTGAGAGGTAAAATGCATGCTTATGTATGTTTTCAAATGACTTGCCTGCTCATTTAAGGTATCGTGACTAATATATTTTCCTACATGATACTATATTTAAGAATATTTCCACCTTTAATTTTAGTCATTTTGATGCTCAAATTCTCCAAAGTATGTATGTATTGTTAATATATAGTCAAAATGATGCTCTTTATAATACAATTCCCACTTATTTGTTAACATGTCATTTGAAATATGATGTAAAAATCAATGTTAATAAATTCTTTTAAAAATAAAATTGTATTTAATAATTTGATTGAGAAGTGTGAGGACAACATGTACACAACTAAGTAACTTTAAAAATGAGTGAAGACTGTTAATACATGCAACAATAACTTGCCATTACACTATATTGTTGACATGGTTGTTTCCCATTGATTATCAGTTAACAATTCATGAACCATTTTACCCAGTATATTAAACAATAAAATTATGTATGGTAGATGGTAGAGGCTGTGTGCTTTGCCAGGAGGCAAAATTAGAGTGATTCATGTGGTTCATTAATTGTGACAAATGTACCATACAAAAGTAAAATATTAATAATACAGGAAAGCAGCTGTAGATTACTTGAGAACTCTCTGTACTGTCTTCACAACTTTCACAAAAATCTAAAACTACATGGACTTTAAAAGTTTATTACAAGTAAATATATATCACATGCAGTTAAAATAACTCAAAGCCTGTAGGAAAGAAATGGTCAGAAACAGCAATATGAACTTCCATACATCTTAATAAACACATGGAAATGTGTCCATACATGCAAAAGATACTATTTTTCACCTTGTTCTCTCAGCTACAAAGAGCAACACACAAAACGTAATAAACAAGCCTAATTTCCAGATCTGGGTTTATAATACCATTCTCCAATACAAGGAGACAATAATCCTCAGGGAATGCCTGTTTCTAACATTGTGACCATAAATAGTTTGTACTAAAAATAAAAACTGAATTTTAAAAGCAAAAATATATTGGTAATCATGTGACAGAGTTGTAGCCCAGAGTTCATAGAGCTCTAGAGGCAACTAGGAAGTAATAGATTTGTGTTAGGTTATCACCACAAGTACAAAACGAATGTCCATCAATTCATTCTCATCTAAAGGGCAGGTTGAACAGAAGGAAAGAACAGAGAATCTCTCCTTCATAGAGATTTCCAAATAACTTATGAAGGTACTCCAAACTCAATGAGGTTCAGAAAGAACTCCCTACATGTGCATATACATTTTGCATAATGATTTCCTTCTAAAGAAATACATAATACCAACAGTGATAACATATCAACAGTATGTCCCTTTAACATGGCATGATAACAACAGTGTCTTACTTCTATGTTCTCAGAATGCTACATATTCCTTCTGATCATCAGAGAAGAATTATGACAGTGGAACATACTATCTAATTCACAAAGCATGCTCCTTAAAACCAGGAAGGGTAATCAAAACTGAAACAGAAGTCTAAGAGTCTATACAGACAGGAGGAGTCAATGTCAGTTGCAGGCTCGAACTCAGGGCCTGAGCAATGTCCCTAAGCTCTTTTGCTCAAGGCTAGTGCTCTACCACTTTGAGCCACAGAGCCACTCTGGTCTTCTTGTGGTTGATTGGACATAAGAGTTTCAGAGACTGTCCTGCCTGGACTAGCTTTGAACCATGATCCTCTCTGATCTCAGCCTCTACAGTAGCTAGGATTACATTTGAGAGTCACTAGCCTACAGCATCAAGTGCAATCCTAAGTACAACTCTGAAACAGAAGAGAATTCGGGGGAAAAAAAGGAAATGGAGTAAAATATATGGGCTTTTGTTAAAAATAATATATCAGTGTTGGTCTATTTCATATAATAAATGTATCATAGTGATATAAGATATTTATTAAGAAGGAAAACTAGGTGCAGTGTATATGAGAATCTTCCCTAGAGTCTTTGCAACTTGTGAATGAGTCTAAAGCTACTCTGTCTTGAAAAGCTTGTTAGAAGTAAATATCTATCACAAAGAGCTAAAAGTGATTCAAAGAATGTGGAAAAACTGAAGCTTTTTACCTTTCTGAGCTTTTAGAAAAGAAAAAAAACTATCCTACAAATATGCACTTCTGACTATTAAGAAGTTAAGCAACTTACAAACATATATGACAAATATGTGTCTCTCAATATAAGAGACTCCAAGAAAAGAACAATTCCTTCACAAGTTCCAGGAAGTAGAACTTTGAAAAACAAATAGACTTCAAGTGTTGTAGGACAGAGTAATCTGACCTTCCTAAAGTGGAGAGAATTGGTAGCATTAAGGAATAAGATTGTCTCACTGAATGGCTCTCTCTCAATTTCAAGGAGATTCTTTCTCATTTCTCTTACCAAAACATTCAAAAAGATGAGCCTGAAATGAACTACTAAAGACTGAATACACTGTGGTCAATTTTCGCAGCAATTGAACAAAATAGGTTCACATGGAATCTTGAAACTAGGCAAAATCACCAGAGTCAGCACCTCACTGTGAGGAAACTGAGACCCAAAGATATTATGAAAGTGTTTTGTTCTACAAAATATGTGCAGCTGTTGGCTCGGTTGGCCTGAGCTAAGTTACCTCTAACTCCAGAGTCCTGAATTACCAGTGACAACCAGTATCTGCTCTAATGCAAATTGATCTGCAAACCTTCCTTTGTTCATAGTACACATAACATATTACATTTTAATGTAGATCTGTTTCATTATCTCTGTACATGCTCTTTTCCACATCAAATTAGGTCTTATCCTTCTGTATCACAAGAGTAGGCTATAGCACAGTATAAGCAACACAAATATTTGCCTCACATTACCAACTCAAAAGACACAAAATGACTTGGAAAAAAAACCTTCAAAATATCTCTGTTTTTCCATTTACCTTCATCCAAATTCCCCTCCATCCCCCCATTTCCTCATGACCGCTTTCAATTGTTAAAAGGAGCACATCATGGAGTGAGGAGGATGGATTTTTCTTCTACTCTATAAATACATACTTCGTAGACATATGTATATAAATATACATATTGCATAAGCAAATTTAATGTATCTTAAAATATAATTTATAAGAGGACACACTTTTCCAAATGCAACTCAGCAATATGAATATGAATTGTTTCACAGTCATTGGGTGACTGAAAGGTGACTTTCACCCACAACTACATTAGTTAGTCAGCAATTCAATTTTCTCAGATCTGTAAGAGGGGGTAATAGCTGCAAATTGTCCTGACATATGCTACCAGCTGCTTCTGTAAAGCAACAGTTATACAACTTGCTCTCTCTCAGTTTGAAGCAGAAAGAAAAAAATTTTCTTTAACAGTTATTTTCCATTTTCAAGTTTGGAATTAAAAGTCTGAAACTGCTTCTGTGCACAGTACACTACCTAAATATAACTCTGTGTGTGTGTGTGTGTGTTTGTGTGTGTGTGTGTGTGTCTAAGAGGCTTGGAAACACATTTTTCTTGGTATATCTATCTGGCAATCCTCCTTGGAGCTTCCTCACTCATTTCTGTGTCCATCTTTATATGGTTCTCTTCCCTCAGGATTCCTATGTCCAACTGTCCTTCTCCCTTCTCTAAAAAGATATCCAGTCCTTAGATTGATGGCTCACAGTCATTGGTAATCATCTCATGCTAACTGCATCTGCTATGACTGTTTCCAATAAGGTTTCAGTCACAAGTACAGGATTAACACTGGAAAGCACCAAGGAAAGCTCCCTTTTGGAGTAACCAAGGAAAAATATAAGCCAAAATGAATCTAACCATGATAGCTTTCTTTTGTCTTCTACTTTCAATATTACCCATGTGATTAGTAATAACATAACTCACTAATTTGTAATTTCCTTCTATCTATAGTTGGTTCCAGCTGGAAATGGAAGTGAGGGGTTGCGCTCTGGCTTAGTGAATTAACCCTATTTTTGATCAACTTTCCATACAATCTAACTAAAAGTGCCTATATTATAGCAAATTTGATAATTAAATGATACTTTAAGAGCCTGGAGAAACTGGTAATACACTAAACAGTTATCTACTGGATGGGACCCAAAAAGTGGTTAATGTTACTTACCAATCATGCCCAAGTCCTGGAGTGCTAAAGCACTCCAGTTCTTGTATCTGGGTCAGACTTGATCAACGTCCAAAATAAATTAAAACTATAGAAAACATTTTAACAAGATTGTCCATTCAGCCCTTAAGAACAATTGAAGTTTGCACTGCTAATTCTGATGAACTAACAAAAAAGACCATAATGAAAATATACGCGCAGTCTAAAAGATGAATTTTCCACAGAAGAATAGGGTAGCATATTCTCAACATCTACTAGCTTAACAATGGAAACTCTAAATGCAAAGACAGCCTCACCTATTTAACAATATCTACTGTTTACATAGACAATTTTTATTGTTTCAAGTTTAGTCTCCCATTTATAGCTAAGCCCAAAACTGCATTTTTTCCATTCTTTGTTAAGAGAGTAAGACTCACTTGAGTCTACTATATTCTGTCACTTCTTTTTCTAGGAAGTAAAAATATGAAGTACTTAGCTCTAAACAAGAAGAAAATTATTATGTAATGGCCAGTGTTATCATCTTTTGGTGCATTACTTGCTGAATCATTAATAAACAGGTGAATCTTCTCAAGGTACCTGTCTTTGGCAAATCGTGCACAGGCAGTATTTGGAAGAAAGGCAAGCCCTTAACAATGAGGAGAGATGAAGTCCTAAAGGACAAGTTGAATTTTTTCAAATACTCTTACTGCATCAATCATTAATATTTCTTCAATTATTTAAGAAACATTTTTTTGCTGATGGCAATGTGAGAAAATTCCCAATAGTTGATTTTAGTGATTACAGTAACACTTCTATTTAACTAAGCAAGAATATCTGTTGTTTCATATGTGTGCCCATGGACAAAACCCACGGCTAAAGCATTTCTCATTTTTTTCTAACTAAAAATTTCCATAGACGAGTCAGAGCCAGAATTCAAAAGAAAGGAGGGAAGTGAGTCAGAAAGTCTTTGAAACAAGCCATATATTTTTAAGTACCTAGTTTCCTCTTCCATAGTAACAGAAAACAGTTTTATCCCCATAATATCATATAATACTATATGTAAAACTAACAGCATAAATACAAGCACAGCAATATATGCCTGAAGTCCTAGCTACTTAAGAGGGCTAAAGTAGGACTATCACTCAAGGCCAGAGCTCAGTTCTACTCCAGAAAACAAAATCAGACCTCTGTATCTTTACAAATAATATGAGGGGAGGAACTGTGCAGTATTTTGTTAACTCTAGAAACATTTCCTCGGCATTTCCACGCCCATCTGTGTGGTTAAGCAGTACCTACTACACCATAGGATACAAGGCTCAGATTGGATCACACTTTTTAAATCTGGAACTTGCCTTTCTCATCAGGAGTTGCTCATCCTCATTGTTTCTAAGGAACCCAAGGCTTAGATTTCATTGTATACACCATTGGTATACAGACCAATAAGATAACGCAAATGCATTTCTACTTCACTGTTGCATGATTACTTGTTGCTTCCCTCGTAGCAAACTGCCAGCTGTCCACACATGGTGAAAAGGAGGAGCACGTAGTACTCAGTAGCAACCAGCATGATTTCTTATCCTCAACTCTTCATTTACCTCCCAGTAAGACTACACCCTTTAGGTATTCAGTAAATATCATATTTAAAAACTCTGCATACCCAGGGATGCACAAACAATATTTTTGTTATTGTTGTTTTGTTTTTTTTGTTTTTGGTTGGTTGTGAGGCTTGAACTCAGCATGGCTGTTGTCCCAGAATCATATCAACATGCATCATTATAATATGCTGAATTAAAACCAAGGAAATATTTTATCCTCAGGTAACTCTTACTTTAATTTGAAAAGTCTCTCTGAAACAACTAGGAACTGAATTAGTTGGATTTATTTTTTTATTTTTATTAAGTTTACTTATCAAGGATATCTTGAGATTTTCCTGGATACAAGCCCAAGGTGCAGGAAGAATAAAACTTTTAGAGGCACAAAAGTTAAAGAATCTTTCCAAGATACTGGTCAATGGGTGTTAGCAACAGGATGTGTACATGATCACACTGAGTGAACACAGGTGGCTAGAAATGATGACAGAGAAGATTCTAATGTATACTAAGCACTTCCTACATTTCTCACTATTTTGAGCCTTCCATATACATCTAAACTTTTTAAATTTTTTTACATCTAAACTTTTGATAAACTTTTCTGAGATCACTCTTCTCAATTCACAGTTACAAAAACTGAGCACTAGAGATAGGGGTAATACCTGCAAAATCACACAGCTTCCAATGGCATGCATTCTGAACCCAAGAGTTGCTTGATTCCAACTCCATGCTTTGGAGAGAAAGGAAATACTTATAATGACCAGAGATATGCCAAGGACTATCCAGCACAGCTGAAAGTCTACACTCACATTGGCTATATATATAAAATAGGAGAATCTAAAGCCAGATGGTTGTAAGGAGATGGAACATTCATGGACATCCTAATGGACATCCATTAATTCTTTTGCTCGGGAGTTTCTTCATGGTTATCTAAACCCCACACATATCATCAAGCTGCCAGCACTGACAGTCATCTAGAAAGTTATACAGCCAGGGTCACTCCTACTGCCCAAATACTTTAGCCATCTGGAGTGAAATCAAATATTGAATTGTCAGTCATGGGTCTTGAACTCTAGCCTGGACGCAGCCCCTGATCACTTCAACTCAAGGCTAGTGCTCTACCACTTGAGCCAGAGCACCACTTCCAGTTTTCTGATGGCAAAGTGGAGATAAGAGTCTCATAGATTTTTGTGCCCAGACTAGCTTTGAACTGAGATCCTCAGATCTCAGCCTCTTGAGAATTACAGATGTAAGCCACCAGCACAAGGCTGACAGTAACCTTTTAATTGACATGGATAAAGGAATAAGATCCTGCCATAGGGAATAGGAACAAATACACTCACACCTGTTATCAATCACTCCAAAGTGAACTGTGCACAAGAAGTCACTGAGAAAGAACCCCCAAATCAGAGGTCCTCCTTTTAAAATACTTCATTCAATATTTCACTTGGCTTAAGAATAAGCTGCAATAAATACTTCCACCAAACTAGCAACAATGCCCCTCATCTACTCCTATATACAAAGAAACCAATGAGGCTAATAGATATGAACTAAAACAATGGGGCAAGACTAAAGCAGCCACATGAAGCATCAGGGTGGCTGGCTAAAGGACAGGAGAGCAAGGGCTGTGCTGCAGAGGCCAGGAAGCCCAAGGCAGTAAGACCAGATCACATCACAAAATCCAAAGGAGAGGACTTGAGAGAACTGTTCTCTTCCTGATGGCTTCATTCCATTCATGATTCACATAGAAATATACCCTACTTCTGCATTCCACCTGTCTACCATGAAAAGGCAGAAAGACAGAAATTAATACCCTCCAATAAGTGACTAGTAATAGCAGTTACCAGCATCTTAAATGGAATCATTATTCTATCTCATGTCAACAGCTCTGCAGCAGAGGGGCACATTTTCAAAATCTTGACAAGTATTTTAAATCCAGATATCAGGTTTTTCTAGTTACAATAGCACACACAGGAAGCACTTACCTTCCTGACTATATATTGTCTTGTGTTTTAAACCCCCAGAGGGGAATGCTATATTCTACACTTAATTCTGAATAACCTTTTTCTTTTAAATAACTCATTGCTTTTATAAAGCAGATTATATATTTCAGTGGAGTTTTTCTATTATAACATTTTATTTGACTTTCATCGTCTTATCCCAAGTGTATAGACAGAAGCTGAAAAAGAATACTTTCCCAAGAACACATAGCTACTCAATACAAAAAATTAAGGTAAGAATCTGAATCTTCTGATGTAAGGGAAACAAACCTAATTTTTCAGATTTGCTTATTTTCAACAACAACAAAAAAGCAACAGTGATTTTTATTGTATAGCCTCCCTCTTAAATTGACTACTCAGCCTAAATCATGGATCAAACATGAAGAAACCTTAAATAGAAGGTCTAGGACAATTACTGTTTAATCTTAGAAATTATTTTTTTTAATTTCAATATATAGAGGGGTTAGAGTTATATTCGCCAGATAGAGGATGCATTACTTCTCACACATTGATATCCCTTCTTATGTTTTTGTCCCCATTTCCCTCCCACTACCCCCTACCCTCATTTTCCCCTCCTATTTCAAAGAAACAAGTAAACATCTATATAATATACCAGGTAACAAAGTGGGATAATGTAACAATATGAGATGAACCAAAGGGCAACATAAGAGAAGGGAGAAAAACATAATACATAAAGAGTAACTTATACTTAAAGTCTTGTTTCCATGTCCTGGAGGTCCATTAGTTTGGCCTCATCCTATATGGTCTTCTGTATCTAGGGTTTGAGCTATTGTAATCCTCTGCTAGGAGAGTTTTAGATGTGTACTAATTATTACAGATGAGGGAAACCATTGAGCCTCTGTTCCTTTAGGTCTGGCTTACTTCACTTAATATGAATTTTTCCAAGTCTTTCCCTTTCCTTACAAATGGTGTGATGTCATTCTTTCTGATGGCAGCATAGAATCCCACTATGTATAAATACCACATCTTGTTGATCCACTCATCAACTGAGGGGCACCCTGGTTGGTTCCATATCTTCGCTATGGTAAATAGTGCTGCAATGAACACTGTTGTTCTAGTGGATTTAGTATGTCCTTGTTTCTGGACCAATGGGTAAGTGCTCAGTAGTGGAATTGCTGGGTCTACAGGGGGCTCTATGATTAGCCTTTTGGGGAATCATTATACTGCTTTCCATAGTGGTTGAACAAGTCTGCACTCCCACCAACAGTGTAGTAGTGTTCCCTCCTGGTCACATCCCCACCAGCATCTGTTGTTGTTAGAATTCTTGATTATGGCCATTCTAACTAGAGTGAGGTGGTATCTCAGAGTTTATGCATTTCTTTTATGGCCAGAGATGTCGAGCATTTCTTCATGTGCCTAGAGATCGTTCTTATTTCTTCTTCAAAGAAGTCTCTAAGTTTTTGGCCCATTATTTAATGGGATGGTTGTTTCTTTGGAGATTTGTTTTGGAGAGATTCAATTTTTTAGATATTTTAGATATGAGGCCTTTGTTGTATGGTTAGTAAAGATCTGTGGGCTTTCTATTTAACTTGCTAGTTATGTCCTTTGCCATACAGAAGTTCTGCAATTTAATGCAGTCCCATTTGTCCAAGCTATCTTTAAGTTGTTGTGTTTCTGTGTCTTTATTAAGTGTGTTTCTGGGTTTTTATTAAGAAAGGAGGACTCTCCTATTCCTTCTTGTAAAGTTTTTGAGGTGTATGCTTTTACCTCAAGGTCTTTGATCCATTTTGAATTAATCCTGGTGTGGGGTGACAAAGAAGGATCCAACTTTAGCTTTCTGCAGGTGCTTAGCCAGTTCTGCCAGCACCACTTGTTGAAGAGGATGTCTTTCTTCCATTCTATTTTTTGGCTCCCTTATCAAAGATTAGTGGCCATAGGTCTGTGGGTTGATATCTGGGTCTTCAGTTTTATTCCTTTGGTCCTCAGGCCTGTTCTTGTGCCAGTCCCAAACTGTTTATCTTAAAAACTGTTTTAAACGATAATGTAACCGATTGCTAATAAAGTGGAATGAGGATAGATCATTCCTCTAAGCAAGAATTTAATCTGGACTGATAAAGGTGGATTGTTAGTACAATGCTCTACTGAAAGACTTAAAAACAAAAGGAAGAAAAGGACAATGTCATGGATTGAAGGTGTGTGGGATGATATTTACTGATGTGGACTTCAGGAGCTAATGGGATTAGATTAGACCATTACAGTTGGGTTTTCATGATGGGATTGTATGCATATAAAAAGAAAGGCACTCCACTGCTGTATCTGTGTGGCCATAGGAGGACATAACCAGGACCTCACCAAGAACCTAACCCTCCTGAGCCCCTGATCTTGGGCATCCAGCTCCAAGAGCACTAAGGACTGAAACATCTCTAGTGTAACACCCCAACTATGGTATTCTGGAAGGGCACTCTGAGCAGGCTGAGAACAGTGCCGATGAACAGATGTCATCTGTGGCCACATTACAAGCTAAGTGTGGCAGCAATTCCACACACCAAGTGATCCCTGTCATTATGTGAAATTGTGACTCAACAGCCAAAGTAAAGTCATTTTTCTATACTGTCTTCTAAAAGATATGACAACAAAAATCTAGCTCTTAGTAAGTTCTAGTTACTGAAATACCACCAACCTCTAGCTTTTCAAAACACAGCTAATGAGTTAAATGGGGACCAAGACATGAGCAAGGGTATCAACGTTTGTGAAGTAATGTACCTTCTATCTAGTGAATATAATGTAACCCTTCTATTAATTATAATAAAAATATATTTAAAAATAAATAAAAACAAAAACACAGTTACATATATATATATATATATATATATGATAAATTAATGGAAAACTCGTAAGTACCACTACTCTATTTAGAGGACTGTCTCAACATAACACTTCTCTATGAGATGACATATACTAAGGACAATACCTATGCATCCGCCAGATGAATCCCAAAACCACCAATACTCACAAACCCTGTTCTGTGATGCCTTTCCACCTCAACAAAACACAGAAGCACTGGCTCTAACTTTGATAGTCTGAAGTATGACCACAGAGTAATATGCATTTTCTCCTTCATAATTTCACAGATCGATTTATTCTATCCATGAAAAGCATGAGGTAGTAAGAAATTTACATTTTATGCCAAAACCAAATTTTCACTTTAGGAAAACTGTAAAGAATAAGGTTATTTACCTACCAAAGTAAGAATTTTCTTCATTTTTAAGCAAAGTTATTATAAATGTTTATCATATGAACTCAATAAGAAATCGAATTTTAAGTTTTAAGGAATAATAAAAGAACTCTATTTGTGACTCTCACCAAACATTATCGCAGATATTATATTTACATAAATGTATTTTTCAATTTCATATTGAAGTTAATATCAAAGTACTGGAGAATATTTATTTGATAATATACATTATTTTAAACCCAGAAATATAGAATGTATGATAGCTTCAGCTTCTGAAGAGCATTAATCATCAGGGTAGAGTATTTTAACTTAGCTAACATTGACTTTTTCTTCTTTTTGGCTAGACCTGGGGCTTAAGCTCAAGGACTGGGTACTGTCCTTGGACTTTTTCAAGGCTAGAGCTCTATCACTTGAGCCACAGCATGACTTCTGGCTTTTTCCATGTAAGTGGTACCAAGGAATCAAACCCAAGGCTTTGTGCGTGCTAGGCAAGCACTCTACCACTAGGCCACACTCCCAGCCCGTGAAGTCAAGATTTTGAGCTCCAGAGAAAGAATTCTGTTAAGCAGTAAAGGCAAGGGATTTAAATCCTAACAGAGTAGAAGTCAAACTCTGCCCCTTCCACTTTCTGACTGTATAATCTGTAAGTCATCAGCAGTCAACCTGCTTCCTTATAATATGTGTACTTACCAAACATGTTGCCAGGTGGAATATCTGAGATGAGATGAAGTGAAAAAGAAGTGAGAACAGTACCGCACTCAAGATAAGAAGCCAATGGCAACCATTATTTAAGGAAAACAAGGAAACTTCTATATACAAATATATGTATAATTCTGTTGGTGGGAGTGCAAACTCGTTCAACCACTATGGAAAGCAGTGTGGCAGTGCCTCAAAAGGTTAAACATAGAACTCCCCTATGACCCAGCAATTCCACTACTTGACATTTACCCAACCATCCAGAAACAAGGACATACTAAATCCACTAGCACAACAATGTTCATTGCAGCACTATTCACCATAGCAAAAATATGGAACCAACCTAGATGTCCCTCAGTTGATGAGTGGATCAACAAGTTGTGGTATTTGTACACAATGGAATTCTATGCTGCTGTCAGAAAGAATGACATTGCCCCATTTGTTAGGAAATGGAAAGACTTAGAAAAAATCATATTAAGTGAAGTAAGCCAGACTCAAGGGAACTTAGGCTCAATGGTTTCCCTCATTCGTCATAATCAGTAGAAACCTTGGGCTCTACTAGCAGAGATCTGCAATAGAGCAAAATCTTGATACATAAGGCCATATAATGTGAAGCTAATTGAAAGGACCTCCAGGATATTGAAACAAAAGCCATATAATGAATGATTGTTGTCCTTAATGTGCTATGTTGTCTCTCATCTCCTTTGCTGTCCCTTGGTTATCTCATATTGTTATAGTATCTCACTTTGTTATCTGATATATTGAATTTATTTGTATTTGGTTATTTGAAATTTGATAGGGAAGGGGGGAAAACCAAGACGGGTGGAGGGTGTGGGGGGGGAGGAAAATGGGTACCAAGACATGTGAAAGGGTATCAATGTATGTGAATTAATGCACCTTCTATCTGACAAATATCATGTAACCCTTTTACTAATTACAATAAAAAACAAATATGTGTATAATTACATATTGTATGTAATTATAATATAGAATTATATATAATTGCACATTAAACATTTATTATACAACTGCTTTCATGAGACATGTGGTAATTATTTCACGTATCTGTCCCCTTATTGGAGACCTAGCTCCCAGAGGCAGATTTCGCCTTTTTCCACATTTAATAAGGATCTTCATACATATTTGGTGCAGAATGATTTTTTGTACATGGAGTAAAGCTTAAGTGGCTATTATTTTTAAGCTATTATTTCCAATTATTTTATCTAAGAAGCAGAACTATGTAGCCCTGTATTCTGCTTCAAATATTTAGAAGTATTTAGGATAAATTACCCTCTGAAAACTTCCATCAAATACAATACTAAAAGGGGAATCTGTTCCCAAGAAAAATAGGCTGTGCTATGCTTTTCAGCTTGTAGTAGACTTCAAAGTCTCAAGGCAAGTATCGAGTTAATGTCTAACAACTGAACTGCTATTTCATTTTAAGTACTGACAGTGTTCTTAGCAATCGGCAAAGAAGAAAGGCTGTAATGTTCTTTCAGATACAGGGACAGAACTGTTGGTTCTGGGCTCTAACCCCTGCTGCATAATTTACATTCAGAAGGTTATTTTCAAAGCCAAAAGATCAAGGACTACAAAGGCTTCAAGTAAGAAATTTAGGAATTACTGTATCTAAAAGTCTTCATATTTTAAAACTGTCTTCACATGATAATAGGATTCTGAGTATAATGAAGAAAAGAAAGTCTTCACTTTTCCCCCTGGAAAATGAATTTTTCCTTTGGGGAATGACCTGAACTAGTTTAAAGTTATGTTCATAGATATTTCATGGGTTGCAGTTAACTACAGAGTGCTGAAGGAGTGGACATGTTTCTGGAATCCTGACTCAACTAAACTGAATCAAAGCAGAAGCTCTGAGTACCCCCTCACACCTGCTTCCGAAGCTGCATCCAGGGCTTACCTGGCCTAGACAAAGCTCAGCAAATCTCTGAAGGTGGGTGCTCAATTACAGCAGGAAGAGGCTACCTCCCGTCAGTTAATCTAACATCTGCCTGGAAAGCTAGAAGTGTTGACTGTGATCTAGAGCAGAAAACAAGGTGGTAAGTTTGCAGTAAGGAGGCAAAGAAGGAAGGTGAAGTGTACAGTAGAGACAAGAAAGGCTACCACAACCACTTAGGTAAGAGTTCTGACCAGCCATTTCAACTGTCTCCAACTTACTACTCTAGAAGGATCTTCTTCTCGCTAGGGTATTGTGCTCAGCGTTTGGAGTTCTTTACTTTCCCCTTCTCTGACCTGTGGCCTTAGGAACTGAATCCATTTCAAGTAGTGCCTATGCACTGATGTGATCCCCAGTGTTCATCTTGAGTACTGCCTGTGCTCTTTTGATATGGACATGTGGGCCATCTAATGCACCACTGCTAATACAGGACCCTTGAACATGTGCCCCACGTCAGCCATCCCAGCCAGTCAGAATCAATGGCAGCACCACCTACTTACTTCTGTTTTCCCCAACAACATTCTAGTTAAAACAACTCTTCCCTGTCACTCCCAAAGGTCTTCCACAGGCACCTTTGTTCCCTAGCATTCATTCCCCACACTGCCAGACACAGGCATTTCCTTTTCTTTTGAAGAACAGCAACTTCACAATCACAATTCTGAGGAAACATTTACTATGGTTTACCTCTGCTCCTAGAACCAACTCTTACTGTAGTCAAAAGTCCCTGCATCATCTGTTCCCTCCCAATGACCACTTTTCCTCCTCCTCCTCTATTCAAAATATACCAGTGCCTTGAGCATGGGAAGTCCCATTGGAACGGAGCCCATGAAGTCATTCTCTTTTCACTCTTAGGGAAAGGATTTTAAATAAAATTCACTGTGTACAAAATTTCTCTTGGATGCTATATCATAATCTCTGGTTTGGTTCTTTGTACACTGTCCCTCTTTCTGTCCTGGGAGTCAGTCCTTCAAAACCCTTGTCATTGCAAATTCCTCTCCTTATCTGGAAATTATGTTCCCATCTCCACACAGGATCCACTGCTTTTCCCTATACAGGACTGACAGTGATCCACAATTAAATATTCCAGGATGCGTTCTGATTTGATTACTCATTCTAGTAAAAGGCCACATGGGGCTTCAACAAAACACTGCACAGTGGGAGAAGGGTTTGGCAATTCAAATCAAGATGATCCTGAAGACTTTGCATATATTTGTTTCCTCCATTAGTCTGCTCTCTGAACATACAATATTTACTGCCTCCATTGGTCTGCTCTCTATACATATATTTACTGCCCCTGTAGTATATCAGGCATCATATACATTTTGAAGGGTGACTATCAGCAAATGTACGTGAAAAGTACACCTTACTCCTGCAACCACTCATGATACTCATATGTCCAAATACACTTCAAATGACAACCAGTATCTGCTCTAATGCGAATTGATCTGCAAACCTTCCTTTGTTCACAGTACACATAACATATTACATTTTAATGTAGATCTGTTTCATTATCTCTGTACATGCTCTTTTCCACATCAAATTAGGTCTTCTCCTTCTGTATCACAAGAGTAGACTATAGCACAGTATAAGCAACACAAATATTTGCCTCACATTACCAACTCA
This sequence comes from Megascapheus bottae, assembly GCF_031878675.1. NCBI lineage: Eukaryota > Metazoa > Chordata > Mammalia > Rodentia > Geomyidae > Megascapheus > Megascapheus bottae. The sequence goes on from NC_143526.1 coordinate 1,037,181, forward strand.
AAAGACACAAAATGACTGGGAAAAAAACCTTCAAAATATCTCTGTTTTTCCATTTACCTTCATCCAAATTCCCCTCCATCCCCCCATTTCCTCATGACCGCTTTCAATTGTTAAAAGGAGCACATCATGGAGAGAGGAGGATGGATTTTTCTTCTACTCTGTAAATACATACTTCGTAGACATATGTATATAAATATACATATTGCATAAGCAAATTTAATGTATCTTAAAATATAATTTATAAGAGGACAACACTTTTCCAAATGCAACTCAGCAATATGAATTTTTAAAGTAGGGTTGTTTCACAGTCATTGGGTGACTGAAAGGTGGCTTTCACCCGCAACTACATTAGTTAGTCAGCAATTCAATTTTCTCAGATCTGTAAGAGGGGGTAATAGCTGCAAATTGTCCTGACATATGCTACCAGCTGCTTCTGTAAAGCAACAGTTATACAACTTGCTCTCTCTCAGTTTGAAGCAGAAAGAAAAAAATTTTCTTTAACAGTTATTTTCCATTTTCAAATTTGGAATTAAAAGTCTGAAACTGCCTCTGTGCACAGTACACAAAAGCCAGTTCACAAAAGCTACTCTGATACATAATTTTAACTGCTGACTCATTTTTTCACAATTTGACCACATTTTAATGTCTCCATGAAATTTTACACTACATCTGAAATAATACCGCATTTTTTCAAGAACTGTTCAGATCCCTCACTTCATGAAGCCTAAAAACCATGGTGAGTGGTGTGTTCAGTGTATAATGCAGGGAGTACTTGCCACAGGTCCAAGCAGGAGAAACTGAAGTTCCAGGAAATCAGAATGTGACTACTACAAAATAAGTGTCTTGATTCCTGTTCCTTCATTCAACAACAGTAACATTCAACTCCACATGAGAAAACCATTCCTATCAGGAAATCATTCTACCTTTAATTCATGCTATTTATCCAAACTCAACAACACCACCTGTGATTTTCATGGTCTCCAGAGTGTCATGCTATGCTCTTTTCTTATAACTCAGTCTTACTCCCAAGGCATGGCCCACTGACTATCTTCTCTTGGGAGGACTTCCTCGAAATTCTTCAGCAGCCCATTCTCCAGCTCAGAATCATTTTTAGTATATTTTTATTGTAATTAATAGAAGGGCTACATTATATTCACCAGATAGAAGATGCTTTACTTCATAAACATTGATACCCTTTCTCATGTCTTGGTCCCCATTTCCCTCCCCCCACCCCCAACCCTCATCTTGTTTTCCCCCCTTCCCTATCCAATTTGAAATAACCAAATAAACATATATACAATATATCAGATAACAAGGTAAAATACTGTAACAATTCGAGGTAACCAAGGGACAGCAAAAGAGATGAGAGATAACATAGTACATTAAGGACAACAATCACTCATTATATGGCTTTTGTTTCTATATCCTGGAGGACCTTTCATTTAGCATCATACTATATGGCCTTATGTATCTAGGTTTTATTCTATTGGAAATCTCTGCTAGGAGAGCCCAAGGTTTCCACTGATTAGTACAAATGAGGGAAACCATTGAGCCTATGTTCCTTTGAGTCTGGCTTACTTCACTTAAAATGATTTTATTCTAAGTCTTTCCATATCCTTACAAATGGGGCGATGTCGTTCTTTCTGACAGCAGCATAGAATTCCATTGTGTATAAATACCACATCTTGTTGATCCACTCATTAACTGAAGGGCATTTGGGTTGGTTCCATATCTTTGCTATGGTAAATAGTGCTGCAATGAACGTCATTGTGATAGTGGATGTGGTATGTCCTTGTTTCTGGACAACAGGGTAAATGCCAACTAGTGGAATTGCTGGGTCATAGGGGAGCTCTATGTTAAGTCTTTTGAGGAACCACCTGTCAGGAAGGCTCTTTTCCTTTGTTTTGCAGAAACTGTTCTGTATTCAAACAGAAATCTACCTGTATTACTCACTTCTGGAAAGGATTGGACTGCACCACCTAGCAAAAACACTGAGAAACTTCAGCTTCCTGAGCAACTAGCTGCAAAAAACTATGAAACATAAGTAATACACATAAGTAATACACAGCCTAGAATTCCATTGTGTATAAATACTACATCTTGTTGATCCACTCATCAACTGAGGGGCATCTGGGTTGGTTCTATATCTTTGCTATAGTAAATAGTGCTATCTAGCTATTTTCTTTACCACTGCTTGCAATACTTCGTTGATATTATCTCAGAGGCACACTCTGACTCAGCTTTCAGATATTAATGATTCTTTTATTTCTTTACACAAATAAAATTTTCCATTGTCCTTCAACTCTTCTACTCAGTAATCTTCAGTAGCTCTCTATTTCATCCAATAATAGGCCAAAATTTCTCCTGAACCAGGAAACAGAAACTTAAGTCTCTGAGCTAGCTAATTAAACTTCTAAATTTCAAAATCACCATCTATGCATATGTGTGGACATTTATATAGTAATATTCAAATGGTAAAAGATTCTTTATAATCTTTTCTATTCACCTAATGAATTATTCACATCATCATATAATCTTCTACTCCTTGGTATGATTCCCACTGTGATCTCATTAACAATTCGCTATGGATCCCATTTCTTCTAAGTTTCTCTTATTTCTACTTAGGATGGTTTTCTCACACCAGTAACCTTATGTTTGACCTAATTTTGAAACTATTTTCTGACCCTGATCGAGAGCTCAGACATCAAAAAGATATTCACCATCTTTCTAGAAACTGGCTTTGGTTTAACCCTAAAATGAGTAAATAGGTGTTCTTCATGAACTGCACTCAAAGCTTACTTGCTACTTAAAGCAAGACCTCAAAAAACATCACAACTCATAAAATCAGTAATATCCCAGAGTTCTTTTGTAAAGAACTTCAAGCATTTACATAGATGAAATGAAACTGATGTGCAGTCAAAATGACAGAAACAGATGGTTCTGCCATCACTTAATATGACACTTGTTTCTCCAGGCTGGTGAACAGAAGGAACCAGTTGTAGAAGGTGAAAAGGGTCTTGCAATTTAGAACCCACTGAAGTATAAAATGCCACCAAACTTGTCTCAAATTAAAACACATTTTAGTTTCTTCATTTGAAATCCTATACTGCGTAAGATTAAAAATCTCATAACTACCCAGATTTAAACTCTGAGCTTCTGATCATCTGAGGCCTGAAAATACTGGTTTGTGATGAATAGGTCTTAGGAAAACAGAAGGGGCATTTCAAATTCAAGATAAAACTATATCCATTGAAAATCTATATAACTGTCCAAACAAGAGTTTTCAAGATAAAATATCCAATTTATTTTAAAGTAAGATGTTTTAAATGTTCATATTCACCAAGTTTCACCAACTTACATATTCCTTTATTTAACAGTGATTTATTGATAAGAAATAATACAGTATAATGAACAGAGCACAATATCTGGTATTGTATACCTTGGGTTTCCTTTCCTACCTCCCCTACTTGTTGATTCTGTAGATCTATAGTCCTGGAATAGAAGCCTGGCTTTATAAGATTCACTTTTCTCTACTGTCATGAAGCAGAATGTAGCATGTAAGTCCAGACAGTATTTGGCATTTTCTGAGCAACTAAGTATAAACTCACCTCCTTCACTCACGTTCCTTCTCCTGCCATGTCCTATCATGCACATGTTGAGCACAGTTCAACTCCAAAGTTCAGAGTGTGAAAAAGTTCAAACTTTATACTTAATGCTATGAATATTATCTCTCAGCCCAGAAAGCAGAATCACAATTCTGCCATTCTTTGGTGTCACTACTTTTCATCATTCCCACTGCAGTTTAAATTTTGCACCCAAGAAAAGTCTAAATCACCAAGTTTGTACATTTTTATATTATATATCTGACAGTACAGTGACTAGGATTCATGTAGCCCATTATAATTCTCAGTTGTTCATCTTTTCTTAGAGCCTGGTTATTTTCTTTGGTGTCTAAAGTTATTTCATTAGGTCCAAACAAGATAAAATGATTTGCATTTCCATACAGAATTACAGGATTTTCCCATGCTTTGACTACTTGTACTTATTTAATTAATTTATAGAGTTATTTA